>NC_090830.1:57494866-57842974 GCF_028021215.1 Eschrichtius robustus | reverse complement strand
TATTGGGTTTATGGAACGGTATCTGAGCTAATTTGAAACCCTTGTTTTATGCATCACCCCACCTCACCTTTCCCGTTAGGCAGCCATAGTGTGTTTTCTAACCGTGTGACTCTGTTCTGTTTTGTAATTCAGTTCAAGGGTAGCGGTTTTTACATTCCCTCTATAAGTGATATCTTATGATAAGTGTCTTTTTCTGTGTGACTTATTTGACTTAGAATCGTCGTACCTAATTCCACTCATCATGCTGCTACTAGCCTTATGACGTTGATTTCATGGGTGAGTGATATTCCATTGTACATAAGGACCACAACTTCTTTATCCATTTTTCTCTTTCCTGGGATATTTAAGGTGTAACGAAGTGGAGGTTCTTGTCAACAGAGCAGCCCTAAACTTTGGGGTGCTTGTGTCTTGCTGATTTTTAGTTTTCCCAATTTATACGCCCATGAGTGGAAGTGCCCTATGCTCTCTAAGCTGAGTTTTGTAAATGTTTCAGGACACACCGTACACTTCTCCAGAGTGGCTGTTGGCAATTTACATCCCGCCCATCAGCGTAGCAAGGCTATCGTTTCTCCGTGGCCTGTCCTGCATTTCTGGTTTTGACACTTTATTCAGCATGGCCCTTTTGACCGATGGGAAGCGAGACTTCTTTGTAGCGCTGATTTGCCTTTCCAGGTTGCTTGGTTGGCCAAAAAGGGCGTATGCGTTTTTTCCTGAATATATTCAGGAAAAAACGCATACGCCCTTTTTGGCCAAGGGCATCATTGTCGAGGTTTTGCCGCTTTTCCTGTGCTTTAAAGGCGATTCGAATCTGCCTCCTGAAATCTGTTTCCTGCAATTCTGCCTTGCTTTCAAATCCTCTTGGTTGCCTTCCCTCAATATATTTGTAGACGAGAGTTATCATTTATAAGTCTGCAGGTTTGTGAATTGCAGTGCCCCTGAGCTCCATTTTTCAACTCGCTCTCTTGGGAGCTGGCCGCAAAAGCACAGGATTGCTTTAGGCCCTATTCTGCTTCCGGGCGGCAGACTGAGCCTGTGGTTAATTCTTCTTCCTGATGGGAAAATAGAGTGACCTGTGCCTGTCCCAAAACCTAGAGCTAGTCTCTCATTGGTTCCCCGTCTTCCCGTTCATCCTCAGTTCAAATTGCCACCTGTATGGAACAGGAGGTTAAAGGTGCTGATTCTCCAAGGAGGGAGATTGCTAGTAAAGCGGCTGGAATGGCGAACCCGAGCACAAGGAGATGAGAAATGAGGTGCGTTTTAGAAACCTTTCCCGATCACTCGGTGGACCGTCTTCTGGGTTTCTCATGCATGTTTTCGATGTAGGAAGATGCCCTTGAACCTGGAGATTTGGGACCCATGGGATGGGTACCACGCAGTATTACTTTAAAGCGTCTGCGTTTGCTCACCCAACGTCACCAAACCTCTCAGCCCTAAGAGTGTCCACCCTTATGTCTCAATCAGCTGCGGGTCTAGATATGGTCAATCCAGGTGGCATCACAGCGCCTGAACGAATTTTGTAAGAATTTCTCTCCCTTTCACTGTCTTTGTTTCACGGGTTTTTAAAATTAATTGAGTTTTATAATGGGGTTTAGCTGCTTTTCACTGCTGTGTTTATGCAGCTTTACACCCACCTGACTCACTTACAGAGAGATATCAATACATAGGTTTTAAGATTCTTACTAGTCAGATATATTCATGGGCGGTGAATAGGGGGTGTTGAGTCCAGTTCCCTGAGCAAGGAGTAGGTCTTGTCTATTACGTATTGGGTTTATGGAACGGTATCTGAGCTAATTTGAAACCCTTGTTTTATGCATCACCCCACCTCACCTTTCCCGTTAGGCAGCCATAGTGTGTTTTCTAACCGTGTGACTCTGTTCTGTTTTGTAATTCAGTTCAAGGGTAGCGGTTTTTACATTCCCTCTATAAGTGATATCTTATGATAAGTGTCTTTTTCTGTGTGACTTATTTGACTTAGAATCGTCGTACCTAATTCCACTCATCATGCTGCTACTAGCCTTATGACGTTGATTTCATGGGTGAGTGATATTCCATTGTACATAAGGACCACAACTTCTTTATCCATTTTTCTCTTTCCTGGGATATTTAAGGTGTAACGAAGTGGAGGTTCTTGTCAACAGAGCAGCCCTAAACTTTGGGGTGCTTGTGTCTTGCTGATTTTTAGTTTTCCCAATTTATACGCCCATGAGTGGAAGTGCCCTATGCTCTCTAAGCTGAGTTTTGTAAATGTTTCAGGACACACCGTACACTTCTCCAGAGTGGCTGTTGGCAATTTACATCCCGCCCATCAGCGTAGCAAGGCTATCGTTTCTCCGTGGCCTGTCCTGCATTTCTGGTTTTGACACTTTATTCAGCATGGCCCTTTTGACCGATGGGAAGCGAGACTTCTTTGTAGCGCTGATTTGCCTTTCCAGGTTGCTTGGTTGGCCAAAAAGGGCGTATGCGTTTTTTCCTGAATATATTCAGGAAAAAACGCATACGCCCTTTTTGGCCAAGGGCATCATTGTCGAGGTTTTGCCGCTTTTCCTGTGCTTTAAAGGCGATTCGAATCTGCCTCCTGAAATCTGTTTCCTGCAATTCTGCCTTGCTTTCAAATCCTCTTGGTTGCCTTCCCTCAATATATTTGTAGACGAGAGTTATCATTTATAAGTCTGCAGGTTTGTGAATTGCAGTGCCCCTGAGCTCCATTTTTCAACTCGCTCTCTTGGGAGCTGGCCGCAAAAGCACAGGATTGCTTTAGGCCCTATTCTGCTTCCGGGCGGCAGACTGAGCCTGTGGTTAATTCTTCTTCCTGATGGGAAAATAGAGTGACCTGTGCCTGTCCCAAAACCTAGAGCTAGTCTCTCATTGGTTCCCCGTCTTCCCGTTCATCCTCAGTTCAAATTGCCACCTGTATGGAACAGGAGGTTAAAGGTGCTGATTCTCCAAGGAGGGAGATTGCTAGTAAAGCGGCTGGAATGGCGAACCCGAGCACAAGGAGATGAGAAATGAGGTGCGTTTTAGAAACCTTTCCCGATCACTCGGTGGACCGTCTTCTGGGTTTCTCATGCATGTTTTCGATGTAGGAAGATGCCCTTGAACCTGGAGATTTGGGACCCATGGGATGGGTACCACGCAGTATTACTTTAAAGCGTCTGCGTTTGCTCACCCAACGTCACCAAACCTCTCAGCCCTAAGAGTGTCCACCCTTATGTCTCAATCAGCTGCGGGTCTAGATATGGTCAATCCAGGTGGCATCACAGCGCCTGAACGAATTTTGTAAGAATTTCTCTCCCTTTCACTGTCTTTGTTTCACGGGTTTTTAAAATTAATTGAGTTTTATAATGGGGTTTAGCTGCTTTTCACTGCTGTGTTTATGCAGCTTTACACCCACCTGACTCACTTACAGAGAGATATCAATACATAGGTTTTAAGATTCTTACTAGTCAGATATATTCATGGGCGGTGAATAGGGGGTGTTGAGTCCAGTTCCCTGAGCAAGGAGTAGGTCTTGTCTATTACGTATTGGGTTTATGGAACGGTATCTGAGCTAATTTGAAACCCTTGTTTTATGCATCACCCCACCTCACCTTTCCCGTTAGGCAGCCATAGTGTGTTTTCTAACCGTGTGACTCTGTTCTGTTTTGTAATTCAGTTCAAGGGTAGCGGTTTTTACATTCCCTCTATAAGTGATATCTTATGATAAGTGTCTTTTTCTGTGTGACTTATTTGACTTAGAATCGTCGTACCTAAATCCACTCATCATGCTGCTACTAGCCTTATGACGTTGATTTCATGGCTGAGTGATATTCCATTGTACATAAGGACCACAACTTCTTTATCCATTTTTCTCTTTCCTGGGATATTTAAGGTGTAACGAAGTGGAGGTTCTTGTCAACAGAGCAGCCCTAAACTTTGGGGTGCTTGTGTCTTGCTGATTTTTAGTTTTCCCAATTTATACGCCCATGAGTGGAAGTGCCCTATGCTCTCTAAGCTGAGTTTTGTAAATGTTTCAGGACACACCGTACACTTCTCCAGAGTGGCTGTTGGCAATTTACATCCCGCCCATCAGCGTAGCAAGGCTCCCGTTTCTCCGTGGCCTGTCCTGCATTTCTGGTTTTGACACTTTATTCAGCATGGCCCTTTTGACCGATGGGAAGCGAGACTTCTTTGTAGCGCTGATTTGCCTTTCCAGGTTGCTTGGTTGGCCAAAAAGGGCGTATGCGTTTTTTCCTGAATATATTCAGGAAAAAACGCATACGCCCTTTTTGGCCAAGGGCATCATTGTCGAGGTTTTGCCGCTTTTCCTGTGCTTTAAAGGCGATTCGAATCTGCCTCCTGAAATCTGTTTCCTGCAATTCTGCCTTGCTTTCAAATCCTCTTGGTTGCCTACCCTCAATATATTTGTAGACGAGAGTTATCATTTATAAGTCTGCAGGTTTGTGAATTGCAGTGCCCCTGAGCTCCATTTTTCAACTCGCTCTCTTGGGAGCTGGCCGCAAAAGCGCAGGATTGCTTTAGGCCCTATTCTGCTTCCGGGCGGCAGACTGAGCCTGTGGTTAATTCTTCTTCCTGATGGGAAAATAGAGTGACCTGTGCCTGTCCCAACACCTAGAGCTAGTCTCTCATTGGTTCCCCGTCTTCCCGTTCATCCTCAGTTCAAATTGCCACCTGTATGGAACAGGAGGTTAAAGGTGCTGATTCTCCAAGGAGGGAGATTGCTAGTAAAGTGGCTGGAATGGCGAACCCGAGCACAAGGAGATAAGAAATGAGGTGCGTTTTAGAAACCTTTCCCGATCACTCGGTGGACCGTCTTCTGGGTTTCTCATGCATGTTTTCGATGTAGGAAGATGCCCTTGAACCTGGAGATTTGGGACCCATGGGATGGGTACCACGCAGTATTACTTTAAAGCGTCTGCGTTTGCTCAGCCAACCTCACCAAACCTCTCAGCCCCAAGAGTGTCCACCCTTATGTCTCAATCAGCTGCGGGTCTAGATATGGTCAATCCAGGTGGCATCACAGCGCCTGAACGAATTTTGTAAGAATTTCTCTCCCTTTCACTGTCTTTGTTTCACGGGTTTTTAAAATTAATTGAGTTTTATAATGAGGTTTAGCTGCTTTTCACTGCTGTGTTTATGCAGCTTTACACCCACTTGACTCACTTACAGAGAGATATCAATACATAGGTTTTAAGATTCTTACTAGTCAGATATATTCATGGGCGGTGAATAGGGGGTGTTGAGTCCAGTTCCCTGAGCAAGGAGTAGGTCTTGTCTATTACGTATTGGGTTTATGGAACGGTATCTGAGCTAATTTGAAACCCTTGTTTTATGCATCACCCCACCTCACCTTTCCCGTTAGGCAGCCATAGTGTGTTTTCTACCCGTGTGACTCTGTTCTGTTTTGTAATTCAGTTCAAGGGTAGCGGTTTTTACATTCCCTCTATAAGTGATATCTTATGATAAGTGTCTTTTTCTGTGTGACTTATTTGACTTAGAATCGTCATACCTAAATCCACTCATCATGCTGCTACTAGCCTTATGACGTTGATTTCATTGCTGAGTGATATTCCATTGTACATAAGGACCACAACTTCTTTATCCATTTTTCTCTTTCCTGGGATATTTAAGGTGTAACGAAGTGGAGGTTCTTGTCAACAGAGCAGCCCTAAACTTTGGGGTGCTTGTGTCTTGCTGATTTGTAGTTTTCCCAATTTATACGCCCATGAGTGGAAGTGCCCTATGCTCTCTAAGCTGAGTTTTGTAAATGTTTCAGGACACACCGTACACTTCTCCAGAGTGGCTGTTGGCAATTTACATCCCGCCCATCAGCGTAGCAAGGCTCCCGTTTCTCCGTGGCCTGTCCTGCATTTCTGGTTTTGACACTTTATTCAGCATGGCCCTTTTGACCGATGGGAAGCGAGACTTCTTTGTAGCGCTGATTTGCCTTTCCAGGTTGCTTGGTTGGCCAAAAAGGGCGTATGCGTTTTTTCCTGAATATATTCAGGAAAAAACGCATACGCCCTTTTTGGCCAAGGGCATCATTGTCGAGGTTTTGCCGCTTTTCCTGTGCTTTAAAGGCGATTCGAATCTACCTCCTGAAATCTGTTTCCTGCAATTCTGCCTTGCTTTCACATCCTCTTCGTTGCCTTCCCTGAATATATTTGTGGACGAGAGTTATCATTTATAACTCTCCAGGTTTGTGAATTGCAGTGCCCCTGAGCTCCATTTTTCAACTCGCTTTCTTGGGAGCTGGCCGCAAAAGCGCAGGATTGCTTCAGGCCCTATTCGGGTTCCGGGCGGCAGGATGAGCCTGTGGTTAATTCTTCTTCCTGATGGGAAAATAGAGTGACCTGTGCCTGTCCCAACACCTAGAGCTAGTCTCCCATTGGTTCCCCCTCTTCCCGTTCATCCTCAGGACAAATTGCAACCTGTACGGAACAGGAGGTTAAAGCTGCTGATTCTCCAAGGAGGGAGATTGCTAGTAAAGCGGCTGGAATTGCGAACCCGAGCACCATCAGACGAGAAATGAGGTGCGTTTTAGCAACCTTTCCCTATCACACGGTGTACCATCTTCTGGGTTTCTCATGCATGTTTTCGATGTAGGAAGATGCCCTTGAACCTGGAGATTTGGGACCCATGGGATGGTACCACGCAGTATGACTTTAAAGGGTCTGCGTTTGCTCACCCAACCTCACCAAACCTCTCAGCCCCAAGAGTGTCCACCCTTATGTCGCAATCAGCTGTGGGTCTAGATATGGTCAATCCAGGTGGCATCACAGCCCCTGAACGAATTTTGTAAGAATTTCTCTCTCTTTCACTGTCTTTGTTTCTCGGGTTTTTAAAAGTTATTGATTTTTATAATGGGGTTTAGCTGCTTTTCACTGCTGTCTTTATGCCGCTTTACACGCACTTGACTCACTTACAGAGAGATATCAATACATAGGTTTTAAGATTCTTACTACTCAGATATATTCTTGGGCGGTGAATAGGGGGTGTTGAGTCCAGTTCACTGAGCAAGGAGTAGGTCTTGTCTATTAAATATTGGGTTTATGGAACGGTATCTGAGCTAATTTGAAACCCTTGTTTTAGGCATCACCTCACCTCACCTTTCCCGTTAAGCAGCTATAGTGTGTTTTCTAAACGTGTGACTCTGTTCTGTTTTGTAATTCAGTTCCAGTGTAGCGGTTTTTCCATTCCCTCTATAAGTGATATCTTATGGCAAGTGTCTTTTTCTGTGTGACTTATTTCACTTAGAATCGTCGTACCTAAATCCACTCATCATGCTGCTACTAGCCTTATGACGTTGATTTCATGGCTGAGTGATATTCCTTTGTACATAAGGACCACAACTTCTTTATCCATTTTTCTCTTTCCTGGGATATTTAAGGTGTAACGAAGTGGAGGTTCTTGTCAACAGAGCAGCCCTAAACTTTGGGGTGCCTGTGACTTGCTGATTTTTAGTTTTCCCAATGTATACGCCCATGAGTGGAAGTGCCCTATGCTCTCTAAGCTGTGTTTTTTAGATGTTTCAGGACACACCGTACACTTCTCCAGAGTGGCTGTTGGCAATTTACATCCCGCCCATCAGCGTAGCAAGGCTCCCGTTTCTCCATGGCCTGTCCTGCATTTCTGGTTTTGACCCTTTATTCAGCATGGCCCTTTTGACCGATGCGAAGCGAGACTTCTTTGTAGCGCTGATTTGCCTTTCCAGGTTGCTTGGTTGGCCAAAAAGGGCATATGCGTTTTTTCCTGAATATATTCAGGAAAAAACGCATACGCCCTTTTTGGCCAAGGGCATCATTGTCGAGGTTTTGCCGCTTTTCCTGTGCTTTAAATGCGATTCGAATCTACCTCCTGAAATCTGTTTCCTGCAATTCTGCCTTGCTTTCAAATCCTCTTCGTTGCCTTCCCTGAATATATTTGTGGACGACAGTTATCATTTATAACTCTGCAGATTTGTGAATTGCAGTGCCCCTGAGCTCCATTTTTCAACTCGCTTTCTTGGGAGCTGGCCGCAAAAGCGCAGGATTGCTTCAGGCCCTATTCGGGTTCCGGGCGGCAGGATGAGCCTGTGGTTAATTCTTCTTCCTGATGGGAAAATAGAGTGACCTGTGCCTGTCCCAACACCTAGAGCTAGTCTCCCATTGGTTCCCCCACTTCCCGTTCATCCTCAGGACAAATTGCAACCTGTACGGAACAGGAGGTTAAAGCTGCTGATTCTCCAAGGAGGAAGATTGCTAGTAAAGCGGCTAGAATGGCGAACCCGAGCACCATCAGACGAGAAATGAGGTGCGTTTTAGCAACCTTTCCCGATCACACGGTGTACCATCTTCTGGGTTTCTCATGCATGTTTTCGATGTAGGAAGATGCCCTTGAACCTGGAGATTTGGGACCCATGGAATGGGTACCAAGCAGTATGACTTTAAAGGGTCTGCGTTTGCTCACCCAACCTCACCAAACCTCTCAGCCCCAAGAGTGTCCACCCTTATGTCGCAATCAGCTGTGGGTCTAGATATGGTCAATCCAGGTGGCATCACAGCCCCTGAACGAATTTTGTAAGAATTTCTCTCTCTTTCACTGTCTTTGTTTCACGGGTTTTTAAAAGTTATTGATTTTTATAATGGGGTTTAGCTGCTTTTCACTGCTGTCTTTATGCCGCTTTACACGCACTTGACTCACTTACAGAGAGATATCAATACATAGGTTTTAAGATTCTTACTAGTCAGATATATTCTAGGGCGGTGAATAGGGGGTGTTGAGTCCAGTTCACTGAGCAAGGAGTAGGTCTTGTCTATTACATATTGGGTTGATGGAACGGTATCTGAGCTAATTTGAAACCCTTGTTTTAGGCATCACCCCACCTCACCTTTCCCGTTAAGCAGCTATAGTGTGTTTTCTAAACGTGTGACTCTGTTCTGTTTTGTAATTCAGTTCAAGTGTAGCGGTTTTTACATTCCCTCTATAAGTGATATCTTATGGCAAGTGTCTTTTTCTGTGTGACTTATTTCACTTAGAATCGTCGTACCTAAATCCACTCATCATGCTGCTACGAGCCTTATGACGTTGATTTCATGGCTGAGTGATATTCCTTTGTACATAAGGACCACAACTTCTTTATCCATTTTTCTCTTTCCTGGGATATTTAAGGTGTAACGAAGTGGAGGTTCTTGTCAACAGAGCAGCCCTAAACTTTGGGGTGCCTGTGTCTTGCTGATTTTTAGTTTTCCCAATGTATACGCCCATGAGTGGAAGTGCCCTATGCTCTCTAAGCTGTGTTTTTTAGATGTTTCAGGACACACCGTACACTTCTCCAGAGTGGCTGTTGGCAATTTACATCCCGCCCATCAGCGTAGCAAGGCTCCCGTTTCTCCATGGCCTGTCCTGCATTTCTGGTTTTGACCCTTTATTCAGCATGGCCCTTTTGACCGATGCGAAGCGAGACTTCTTTGTAGCGCTGATTTGCCTTTCCAGGTTGCTTGGTTGGCCAAAAAGGGCGTATGCGTTTTTTCCTGAATATATTCAGGAAAAAACGCATACGCCCTTTTTGGCCAAGGGCGTCATTGTCGAGGTTTTGCCGCTTTTCCTGTGCTTTAAAGGCGATTCGAATCTACCTCCTGAAATCTGTTTCCTGCAATTCTGCCTTGCTTTCAAATCCTCTTCGTTGCCTTCCCTGAATATATTTGTGGACGAGAGTTATCATTTATAACTCTGCAGGTTTGTGAATTGCAGTGCCCCTGAGCTCCATTTTTCAACTCGCTTTCTTGGGAGCTGGCCGCAAAAGCGCAGGATTGCTTCAGGCCCTATTCGGGTTCCGGGCGGCAGGATGAGCCTGTGGTTAATTCTTCTTCCTGATGGGAAAATAGAGTGACCTGTGCCTGTCCCAACACCTAGAGCTAGTCTCCCATTGGTTCCCCCTCTTCCCGTTCACCCTCAGGACAAATTGCAACCTGTACGGAACAGGAGGTTAAAGCTGCTGATTCTCCAAGGAGGAAGATTGCTAGTAAAGCGGCTAGAATGGCGAAGCCGAGCACCATCAGACGAGAAATGAGGTGCGTTTTAGCAACCTTTCCCGATCACACGGTGTACCATCTTCTGGGTTTCTCATGCATGTTTTCGATGTAGGAAGATGCCCTTGAACCTGGAGATTTGGGACCCATGGGATGGGTACCAAGCAGTATGACTTTAAAGAGTCTGCGTTTGCTCACCCAACCTCACCAAACCTCTCAGCCCCAAGAGTGTCCACCCTTATGTCACAATCAACTGTGGGTCTAGATATGGTCAATCCAGGTGGCATCACAGCCCCTGAACGAATTTTGTAAGAATTTCTCTCTCTTTCACTGTCTTTGTTTCACGGGTTTTTAAAAGTTATTGATTTTTATAATGGGGTTTAGCTGCTTTTCACTGCTGTCTTTATGCCGCTTTACACGCACTTGACTCACTTACAGAGAGATATCAATACATAGGTTTTAAGATTCTTACTAGTCAGATATATTCTTGGGTGGTGAATAGGGGGTATTGAGTCCAGTTCACTGAGCAAGGAGTAGGTCTTGTCTATTACATATTGGGTTTATGGAACGGTATCTGAGCTAATTTGAAACCCTTGTTTTAGGCATCACCCCAGCTCACCTTTCCCGTTAAGCAGCTATAGTGTGTTTTCTAAACGTGTGACTCTGTTCTGTTTTGTAATTCAGTTCCAGTGTAGCGGTTTTTCCATTCCCTCTATAAGTGATATCTTATGGCAAGTGTCTTTTTCTGTGTGACTTATTTCACTTAGAATCGTCGTACCTAAATCCACTCATCATGCTGCTACTAGCCTTATGACGTTGATTTCATGGCTGAGTGATATTCCTTTGTACATAAGGACCACAACTTCTTTATCCATTTTTCTCTTTCCTGGGATATTTAAGGTGTAACGAAGTGGAGGTTCTTGTCAACAGAGCAGCCCTAAACTTTGGGGTGCCTGTGACTTGCTGATTTTTAGTTTTCCCAATGTATATACCCATGAGTGGAAGTGCCCTATGCTCTCTAAGCTGTGTTTTTTAGATGTTTCAGGACACACCGTACACTTCTCCAGAGTGGCTGTTGGCAATTTACATCCCGCCCATCAGCGTAGCAAGGCTCCCGTTTCTCCATGGCCTGTCCTGCATTTCTGGTTTTGACCCTTTATTCAGCATGGCCCTTTTGACCGATGCGAAGCGAGACTTCTTTGTAGCGCTGATTTGCCTTTCCAGGTTGCTTGGTTGGCCAAAAAGGGCGTATGCGTTTTTTCCTGAATATATTCAGGAAAAAACGCATACGCCCTTTTTGGCCAAGGGCGTCATTGTCGAGGTTTTGCCGCTTTTCCTGTGCTTTAAAGGCGATTCGAATCTACCTCCTGAAATCTGTTTCCTGCAATTCTGCCTTGCTTTCAAATCCTCTTCGTTGCCTTCCCTGAATATATTTGTGGACGAGAGTTATCATTTATAACTCTGCAGGTTTGTGAATTGCAGTGCCCCTGAGCTCCATTTTTCAACTCGCTTTCTTGGGAGCTGGCCGCAAAAGCGCAGGATTGCTTCAGGCCCTATTCGGGTTCCGGGCGGCAGGATGAGCCTGTGGTTAATTCTTCTTCCTGATGGGAAAATAGAGTGACCTGTGCCTGTCCCAACACCTAGAGCTAGTCTCCCATTGGTTCCCCCTCTTCCCGTTCATCCTCAGGACAAATTGCAACCTGTACGGAACAGGAGGTTAAAGCTGCTGATTCTCCAAGGAGGGAGATTGCTAGTAAAGAGGCTGGAATGGCGAACCCCAGCACCATCAGACGAGAAATGAGGTGCGTTTTAGCAACCTTTCCCGATCACACGGTGTACCATCTTCTGGGTTTCTCATGCATGTTTTCGATGTAGGAAGATGCCCTTGAACCTGGAGATTTGGGACCCATGGGATGGGTACCACGCAGTATGACTTTAAAGGGTCTGCGTTTGCTCACCCAACCTCACCAAACCTCTCAGCCCCAAGAGTGTCCACCCTTATGTCGCAATCAGCTGTGGGTCTAGATATGGTCAATCCAGGTGGCATCACAGCCCCTGAACGAATTTTGTAAGAATTTCTCTCTCTTTCACTGTCTTTGTTTCACGGGTTTTTAAAAGTTATTGATTTTTATAATGGGGTTTAGCTGCTTTTCACTGCTGTCTTTATGCCGCTTTACACGCACTTGACTCACTTACAGAGAGATATCAATACATAGGTTTTTAGATTCTTACTAGTCAGATATATTCTTGGGCGGTGAATAGGGGGTGTTGAGTCCAGTTCACTGAGCAAGGAGTAGGTCTTGTCTATTACATATTGGGTTTATGGAACGGTATCTGAGCTAATTTGAAACCCTTGTTTTAGGCATCACCTCACCTCACCTTTCCCGTTAAGCAGCTACAGTGTGTTTTCTAAACGTGTGACTCTGTTCTGTTTTGTAATTCAGTTCCAGTGTAGCGGTTTTTCCATTCCCTCTATAAGTGATATCTTATGGCAAGTGTCTTTTTCTGTGTGACTTATTTCACTTAGAATCGTCGTACCTAAATCCACTCATCATGCTGCTACTAGCCTTATGACGTTGATTTCATGGCTGAGTGATATTCCTTTGTACATAAGGACCACAACTTCTTTATCCATTTTTCTCTTTCCTGGGATATTTAAGGTGTAACGAAGTGGAGGTTCTTGTCAACAGAGCAGCCCTAAACTTTGGGGTGCCTGTGACTTGCTGATTTTTAGTTTTCCCAATGTATACGCCCATGAGTGGAAGTGCCCTATGCTCTCTAAGCTGTGTTTTTTAGATGTTTCAGGACACACCGTACACTTCTCCAGAGTGGCTGTTGGCAATTTACATCCCGCCCATCAGCGTAGCAAGGCTCCCGTTTCTCCATGGCCTGTCCTGCATTTCTGGTTTTGACCCTTTACTCAGCATGGCCCTTTTGACCGATGCGAAGCGAGACTTCTTTGTAGCGCTGATTTGCCTTTCCAGGTTGCTTGGTTGGCCAAAAAGGGCGTATGCGTTTTTTCCTGAATATATTCAGGAAAAAACGCATACGCCCTTTTTGGCCAAGGGCATCATTGTCGAGGTTTTGCCGCTTTTCCTGTGCTTTAAAGGCGATTCGAATCTACCTCCTGAAATCTGTTTCCTGCAATTCTGCCTTGCTTTCAAATCCTCTTCGTTGCCTTCCCTGAATATATTTGTGGACGAGAGTTATCATTTATAAGTCTGCAGATTTGTGAATTGCAGTGCCCCTGAGCTCCATTTTTCAACTCGCTTTCTTGGGAGCTGGCCGCAAAAGCGCAGGATTGCTTCAGGCCCTATTCGGGTTCCGGGCGGCAGGATGAGCCTGTGGTTAATTCTTCTTCCTGATGGGAAAATAGAGTGACCTGTGCCTGTCCCAAAACCTAGAGCTAGTCTCCCATTGGTTCCCCCTCTTCCCGTTCATCCTCAGGACAAATTGCAACCTGTACGGAACAGGAGGTTAAAGCTGCTGATTCTCCAAGGAGGGAGATTGCTAGTAAAGCGGCTAGAATGGCGAACCCGAGCACCATCAGACGAGAAATGAGGTGCGTTTTAGCAACCTTTCCCGATCACACGGTGTACCATCTTCTGGGTTTCTCATGCATGTTTTCGATGTAGGAAGATGCCCTTGAACCTGGAGATTTGGGACCCATGGGATGGGTACCACGCAGTATGACTTTAAAGGGTCTGCGTTTGCTCACCCAACCTCACCAAACCTCTCAGCCCCAAGAGTGTCCACCCTTATGTCGCAATCAGCTGTGGGTCTAGATATGGTCAATCCAGGTGGCATCACAGCCCCTGAACGAATTTTGTAAGAATTTCTCTCTCTTTCACTGTCTTTGTTTCACGGGTTTTTAAAAGTTATTGATTTTTATAATGGGGTTTAGCTGCTTTTCACTGCTGTCTTTATGCCGCTTTACACGCACTTGACTCACTTACAGAGAGATATCAATACATAGGTTTTTAGATTCTTACTAGTCAGATATATTCTTGGGCGGTGAATAGGGGGTGTTGAGTCCAGTTCACTGAGCAAGGAGTAGGTCTTGTCTATTACATATTGGGTTGATGGAACGGTATCTGAGCTAATTTGAAACCCTTGTTTTAGGCATCACCTCACCTCACCTTTCCCGTTAAGCAGCTACAGTGTGTTTTCTAAACGTGTGACTCTGTTCTGTTTTGTAATTCAGTTCCAGTGTAGCGGTTTTTCCATTCCCTCTATAAGTGATATCTTATGGCAAGTGTCTTTTTCTGTGTGACTTATTTCACTTAGAATCGTCGTACCTAAATCCACTCATCATGCTGCTACTAGCCTTATGACGTTGATTTCATGGCTGAGTGATATTCCTTTGTACATAAGGACCACAACTTCTTTATCCATTTTTCTCTTTCCTGGGATATTTAAGGTGTAACGAAGTGGAGGTTCTTGTCAACAGAGCAGCCCTAAACTTTGGGGTGCCTGTGACTTGCTGATTTTTAGTTTTCCCAATGTATACGCCCATGAGTGGAAGTGCCCTATGCTCTCTAAGCTGTGTTTTTTAGATGTTTCAGGACACACCGTACACTTCTCCAGAGTGGCTGTTGGCAATTTACATCCCGCCCATCAGCGTAGCAAGGCTCCCGTTTCTCCATGGCCTGTCCTGCATTTCTGGTTTTGACCCTTTACTCAGCATGGCCCTTTTGACCGATGCGAAGCGAGACTTCTTTGTAGCGCTGATTTGCCTTTCCAGGTTGCTTGGTTGGCCAAAAAGGGCGTATGCGTTTTTTCCTGAATATATTCAGGAAAAAACGCATACGCCCTTTTTGGCCAAGGGCATCATTGTCGAGGTTTTGCCGCTTTTCCTGTGCTTTAAAGGCGATTCGAATCTACCTCCTGAAATCTGTTTCCTGCAATTCTGCCTTGCTTTCAAATCCTCTTCGTTGCCTTCCCTGAATATATTTGTGGACGACAGTTATCATTTATAACTCTGCAGATTTGTGAATTGCAGTGCCCCTGAGCTCCATTTTTCAACTCGCTTTCTTGGGAGCTGGCCGCAAAAGCGCAGGATTGCTTCAGGCCCTATTCGGGTTCCGGGCGGCAGGATGAGCCTGTGGTTAATTCTTCTTCCTGATGGGAAAATAGAGTGACCTGTGCCTGTCCCAACACCTAGAGCTAGTCTCCCATTGGTTCCCCCTCTTCCCGTTCATCCTCAGGACAAATTGCAACCTGTACGGAACAGGAGGTTAAAGCTGCTGATTCTCCAAGGAGGGAGATTGCTAGTAAAGCGGCTAGAATGGCGAACCCGAGCACCATCAGACGAGAAATGAGGTGCGTTTTAGCAACCTTTCCCGATCACACGGTGTACCATCTTCTGGGTTTCTCATGCATGTTTTCGATGTAGGAAGATGCCCTTGAACCTGGAGATTTGGGACCCATGGAATGGGTACCAAGCAGTATGACTTTAAAGGGTCTGCGTTTGCTCACCCAACCTCACCAAACCTCTCAGCCCCAAGAGTGTCCACCCTTATGTCGCAATCAGCTGTGGGTCTAGATATGGTCAATCCAGGTGGCATCACAGCCCCTGAACGAATTTTGTAAGAATTTCTCTCTCTTTCACTGTCTTTGTTTCTCGGGTTTTTAAAAGTTATTGATTTTTATAATGGGGTTTAGCTGCTTTTCACTGCTGTCTTTATGCCGCTTTACACGCACTTGACTCACTTACAGAGAGATATCAATACATAGGTTTTAAGATTCTTACTACTCAGATATATTCCTGGGCGGTGAATAGGGGGTGTTGAGTCCAGTTCACTGAGCAAGGAGTAGGTCTTGTCTATTACATATTGGGTTTATGGAACGGTATCTGAGCTAATTTGAAACCCTTGTTTTAGGCATCACCTCACCTCACCTTTCCCGTTAAGCAGCTACAGTGTGTTTTCTAAACGTGTGACTCTGTTCTGTTTTGTAATTCAGTTCCAGTGTAGCGGTTTTTCCATTCCCTCTATAAGTGATATCTTATGGCAAGTGTCTTTTTCTGTGTGACTTATTTCACTTAGAATCGTCGTACCTAAATCCACTCATCATGCTGCTACTAGCCTTATGACGTTGATTTCATGGCTGAGTGATATTCCTTTGTACATAAGGACCACAACTTCTTTATCCATTTTTCTCTTTCCTGGGATATTTAAGGTGTAACGAAGTGGAGGTTCTTGTCAACAGAGCAGCCCTAAACTTTGGGGTGCCTGTGACTTGCTGATTTTTAGTTTTCCCAATGTATACGCCCATGAGTGGAAGTGCCCTATGCTCTCTAAGCTGTGTTTTTTAGATGTTTCAGGACACACCGTACACTTCTCCAGAGTGGCTATTGGCAATTTACATCCCGCCCATCAGCGTAGCAAGGCTCCCGTTTCTCCATGGCCTGTCCTGCATTTCTGGTTTTGACCCTTTATTCAGCATGGCCCTTTTGACCGATGCGAAGCGAGACTTCTTTGTAGCGCTGATTTGCCTTTCCAGGTTGCTTGGTTGGCCAAAAAGGGCGTATGCGTTTTTTCCTGAATATATTCAGGAAAAAACGCATACGCCCTTTTTGGCCAAGGGCATCATTGTCGAGGTTTTGCCGCTTTTCCTGTGCTTTAAAGGCGATTCGAATCTACCTCCTGAAATCTGTTTCCTGCAATTCTGCCTTGCTTTCACATCCTCTTCGTTGCCTTCCCTGAATATATTTGTGGACGAGAGTTATCATTTATAACTCTCCAGGTTTGTGAATTGCAGTGCCCCTGAGCTCCATTTTTCAACTCGCTTTCTTGGGAGCTGGCCGCAAAAGCGCAGGATTGCTTCAGGCCCTATTCGGGTTCCGGGCGGCAGGATGAGCCTGTGGTTAATTCTTCTTCCTGATGGGAAAATAGAGTGACCTGTGCCTGTCCCAACACCTAGAGCTAGTCTCCCATTGGTTCCCCCTCTTCCCGTTCATCCTCAGGACAAATTGCAACCTGTACGGAACAGGAGGTTAAAGCTGCTGATTCTCCAAGGAGGGAGATTGCTAGTAGAGCGGCTAGAATGGCGAACCCGAGCACCATCAGACGAGAAATGAGGTGCGTTTTAGCAACCTTTCCCGATCACACGGTGTACCATCTTCTGGGTTTCTCATGCATGTTTTCGATGTAGGAAGATGCCCTTGAACCTGGAGATTTCGGACCCATGGAATGGATACCAAGCAGTATGACTTTAAAGGGTCTGCGTTTGCTCACCCAACCTCACCAAACCTCTCAGCCCCAAGAGTGTCCACCCTTATGTCGCAATCAGCTGTGGGTCTAGATATGGTCAATCCAGGTGGCATCACAGCCCCTGAACGAATTTTGTAAGAATTTCTCTCTCTTTCACTGTCTTTGTTTCACGGGTTTTTAAAAGTTATTGATTTTTATAATGGGGTTTAGCTGCTTTTCACTGCTGTCTTTATGCCGCTTTACACGCACTTGACTCACTTACAGAGAGATATCAATACATAGGTTTTAAGATTCTTACTAGTCAGATATATTCTTGGGCGGTGAATAGGGGGTGTTGAGTCCAGTTCACTGAGCAAGGAGTAGGTCTTGTCTATTACATATTGGGTTGATGGAACGGTATCTGAGCTAATTTGAAACCCTTGTTTTAGGCATCACCCCACCTCACCTTTCCCGTTAAGCAGCTATAGTGTGTTTTCTAAACGTGTGACTCTGTTCTGTTTTGTAATTCAGTTCCAGTGTAGCGGTTTTTCCATTCCCTCTATAAGTGATATCTTATGGCAAGTGTCTTTTTCTGTGTGACTTATTTCACTTAGAATCGTCGTACCTAAATCCACTCATCATGCTGCTACGAGCCTTATGACGTTGATTTCATGGCTGAGTGATATTCCTTTGTACATAAGGACCACAACTTCTTTATCCATTTTTCTCTTTCCTGGGATATTTAAGGTGTAACGAAGTGGAGGTTCTTGTCAACAGAGCAGCCCTAAACTTTGGGGTGCCTGTGTCTTGCTGATTTTTAGTTTTCCCAATGTATACGCCCATGAGTGGAAGTGCCCTATGCTCTCTAAGCTGTGTTTTTTAGATGTTTTAGGACACACCGTACACTTCTCCAGAGTGGCTGTTGGCAATTTACATCCCGCCCATCAGCGTAGCAAGGCTCCCGTTTCTCCATGGCCTGTCCTGCATTTCTGGTTTTGACCCTTTATTCAGCATGGCCCTTTTGACCGATGCGAAGCGAGACTTCTTTGTAGCGCTGATTTGCCTTTCCAGGTTGCTTGGTTGGCCAAAAAGGGCGTATGCGTTTTTTCCTGAATATATTCAGGAAAAAACGCATACGCCCTTTTTGGCCAAGGGCATCATTGTCGAGGTTTTGCCGCTTTTCCTGTGCTTTAAAGGCGATTCGAATCTACCTCCTGAAATCTGTTTCCTGCAATTCTGCCTTGCTTTCACATCCTCTTCGTTGCCTTCCCTGAATATATTTGTGGACGAGAGTTATCATTTATAACTCTCCAGGTTTGTGAATTGCAGTGCCCCTGAGCTCCATTTTTCAACTCGCTTTCTTGGGAGCTGGCCGCAAAAGCGCAGGATTGCTTCAGGCCCTATTCGGGTTCCGGGCGGCAGGATGAGCCTGTGGTTAATTCTTCTTCCTGATGGGAAAATAGAGTGACCTGTGCCTGTCCCAACACCTAGAGCTAGTCTCCCATTGGTTCCCCCTCTTCCCGTTCATCCTCAGGACAAATTGCAACCTGTACGGAACAGGAGGTTAAAGCTGCTGATTCTCCAAGGAGGGAGATTGCTAGTAAAGCGGCTGGAATGGCGAACCCGAGCACCATCAGACGAGAAATGAGGTGCGTTTTAGCAACCTTTCCCGATCACACGGTGTACCATCTTCTGGGTTTCTCATGCATGTTTTCGATGTAGGAAGATGCCCTTGAACCTGGAGATTTGGGACCCATGGGATGGGTACCACGCAGTATGACTTTAAAGGGTCTGCGTTTGCTCACCCAACCTCACCAAACCTCTCAGCCCCAAGAGTGTCCACCCTTATGTCGCAATCAGCTGTGGGTCTAGATATGGTCAATCCAGGTGGCATCACAGCCCCTGAACGAATTTTGTAAGAATTTCTCTCTCTTTCACTGTCTTTGTTTCACGGGTTTTTAAAAGTTATTGATTTTTATAATGGGGTTTAGCTGCTTTTCACTGCTGTCTTTATGCCGCTTTACACGCACTTGACTCACTTACAGAGAGATATCAATACATAGGTTTTAAGATTCTTACTAGTCAGATATATTCTTGGGCGGTGAATAGGGGGTGTTGAGTCCAGTTCACTGAGCAAGGAGTAGGTCTTGTCTATTACATATTGGGTTGATGGAACGGTATCTGAGCTAATTTGAAACCCTTGTTTTAGGCATCACCCCACCTCACCTTTCCCGTTAAGCAGCTATAGTGTGTTTTCTAAACGTGTGACTCTGTTCTGTTTTGTAATTCAGTTCCAGTGTAGCGGTTTTTCCATTCCCTCTATAAGTGATATCTTATGGCAAGTGTCTTTTTCTGTGTGACTTATTTCACTTAGAATCGTCGTACCTAAATCCACTCATCATGCTGCTACGAGCCTTATGACGTTGATTTCATGGCTGAGTGATATTCCTTTGTACATAAGGACCACAACTTCTTTATCCATTTTTCTCTTTCCTGGGATATTTAAGGTGTAACGAAGTGGAGATTCTTGTCAACAGAGCAGCCCTAAACTTTGGGGTGCCTGTGTCTTGCTGATTTTTAGTTTTCCCAATGTATACGCCCATGAGTGGAAGTGCCCTATGCTCTCTAAGCTGTGTTTTTTAGATGTTTCAGGACACACCGTACACTTCTCCAGAGTGGCTGTTGGCAATTTACATCCCGCCCATCAGCGTAGCAAGGCTCCCGTTTCTCCATGGCCTGTCCTGCATTTCTGGTTTTGACCCTTTATTCAGCATGGCCCTTTTGACCGATGCGAAGCGAGACTTCTTTGTAGCGCTGATTTGCCTTTCCAGGTTGCTTGGTTGGCCAAAAAGGGCGTATGCGTTTTTTCCTGAATATATTCAGGAAAAAACGCATACGCCCTTTTTGGCCAAGGGCATCATTGTCGAGGTTTTGCCGCTTTTCCTGTGCTTTAAAGGCGATTCGAATCTACCTCCTGAAATCTGTTTCCTGCAATTCTGCCTTGCTTTCACATCCTCTTCGTTGCCTTCCCTGAATATATTTGTGGACGAGAGTTATCATTTATAACTCTCCAGGTTTGTGAATTGCAGTGCCCCTGAGCTCCATTTTTCAACTCGCTTTCTTGGGAGCTGGCCGCAAAAGCGCAGGATTGCTTCAGGCCCTATTCGGGTTCCGGGCGGCAGGATGAGCCTGTGGTTAATTCTTCTTCCTGATGGGAAAATAGAGTGACCTGTGCCTGTCCCAACACCTAGAGCTAGTCTCCCATTGGTTCCCCCTCTTCCCGTTCATCCTCAGGACAAATTGCAACCTGTACGGAACAGGAGGTTAAAGCTGCTGATTCTCCAAGGAGGGAGATTGCTAGTAAAGCGGCTGGAATGGCGAACCCGAGCACCATCAGACGAGAAATGAGGTGCGTTTTAGCAACCTTTCCCGATCACACGGTGTACCATCTTCTGGGTTTCTCATGCATGTTTTCGATGTAGGAAGATGCCCTTGAACCTGGAGATTTGGGACCCATGGGATGGGTACCACGCAGTATGACTTTAAAGGGTCTGCGTTTGCTCACCCAACCTCACCAAACCTCTCAGCCCCAAGAGTGTCCACCCTTATGTCGCAATCAGCTGTGGGTCTAGATATGGTCAATCCAGGTGGCATCACAGCCCCTGAACGAATTTTGTAAGAATTTCTCTCTCTTTCACTGTCTTTGTTTCTCGGGTTTTTAAAAGTTATTGATTTTTATAATGGGGTTTAGCTGCTTTTCACTGCTGTCTTTATGCCGCTTTACACGCACTTGACTCACTTACAGAGAGATATCAATACATAGGTTTTAAGATTCTTACTACTCAGATATATTCTTGGGCGGTGAATAGGGGGTGTTGAGTCCAGTTCACTGAGCAAGGAGTAGGTCTTGTCTATTACATATTGGGTTTATGGAACGGTATCTGAGCTAATTTGAAACCCTTGTTTTAGGCATCACCTCACCTCACCTTTCCCGTTAAGCAGCTATAGTGTGTTTTCTAAACGTGTGACTCTGTTCTGTTTTGTAATTCAGTTCCAGTGTAGCGGTTTTTCCATTCCCTCTATAAGTGATATCTTATGGCAAGTGTCTTTTTCTGTGTGACTTATTTCACTTAGAATCGTCGTACCTAAATCCACTCATCATGCTGCTACGAGCCTTATGACGTTGATTTCATGGCTGAGTGATATTCCTTTGTACATAAGGACCACAACTTCTTTATCCATTTTTCTCTTTCCTGGGATATTTAAGGTGTAACGAAGTGGAGGTTCTTGTCAACAGAGCAGCCCTAAACTTTGGGGTGCCTGTGTCTTGCTGATTTTTAGTTTTCCCAATGTATACGCCCATGAGTGGAAGTGCCCTATGCTCTCTAAGCTGTGTTTTTTAGATGTTTCAGGACACACCGTACACTTCTCCAGAGTGGCTGTTGGCAATTTACATCCCGCCCATCAGCGTAGCAAGGCTCCCGTTTCTCCATGGCCTGTCCTGCATTTCTGGTTTTGACCCTTTATTCAGCATGGCCCTTTTGACCGATGCGAAGCGAGACTTCTTTGTAGCGCTGATTTGCCTTTCCAGGTTGCTTGGTTGGCCAAAAAGGGCGTATGCGTTTTTTCCTGAATATATTCAGGAAAAAACGCATACGCCCTTTTTGGCCAAGGGCATCATTGTCGAGGTTTTGCCGCTTTTCCTGGGCTTTAAATGCGATTCGAATCTACCTCCTGAAATCTGTTTCCTGCAATTCTGCCTTGCTTTCAAATCCTCTTCGTTGCCTTCCCTGAATATATTTGTGGACGAGAGTTATCATTTATAACTCTGCAGGTTTGTGAATTGCAGTGCCCCTGAGCTCCATTTTTCAACTCGCTTTCTTGGGAGCTGGCCGCAAAAGCGCAGGATTGCTTCAGGCCCTATTCGGGTTCCGGGCGGCAGGATGAGCCTGTGGTTAATTCTTCTTCCTGATGGGAAAATAGAGTGACCTGTGCCTGTCCCAACACCTAGAGCTAGTCTCCCATTGGTTCCCCCTCTTCCCGTTCATCCTCAGGACAAATTGCAACCTGTACGGAACAGGAGGTTAAAGCTGCTGATTCTCCAAGGAGGAAGATTGCTAGTAAAGCGGCTAGAATGGCGAACCCGAGCACCATCAGACGAGAAATGAGGTGCGTTTTAGCACCCTTTCCCGATCACACGGTGTACCATCTTCTGGGTTTCTCATGCATGTTTTCGATGTAGGAAGATGCCCTTGAACCTGGAGATTTGGGACCCATGGGATGGGTACCAAGCAGTATTACTTTAAAGGGTCTGCGTTTGCTCACCCAACCTCACCAAACCTCTCTGCCCCAAGAGTGTCCACCCTTATGTCGCAATCAGCTGTGGGTCTAGATATGGTCAATCCAGGTGGCATCACAGCCCCTGAACGAATTTTGTAAGAATTTCTCTCTCTTTCACTGTCTTTGTTTCACGGGTTTTTAAAAGTTATTGATTTTTATAATGGGGTTTAGCTGCTTTTCACTGCTGTCTTTATGCCGCTTTACACGCACTTGACTCACTTACAGAGAGATATCAATACATAGGTTTTAAGATTCTTACTAGTCAGATATATTCTTGGGCGGTGAATAGGGTGTGTTGAGTCCAGTTCACTGAGCAAGGAGTAGGTCTTGTCTATTACATATTGGGTTTATGGAACGGTATCTGAGCTAATTTGAAACCCTTGTTTTAGGCATCACCCCACCTCACCTTTCCCGTTAAGCAGCTATAGTGTGTTTTCTAAACGTGTGACTCTGTTCTGTTTTGTAATTCAGTTCCAGTGTAGCGGTTTTTCCATTCCCTCTATAAGTGATATCTTATGGCAAGTGTCTTTTTCTGTGTGACTTATTTCACTTAGAATCGTCGTACCTAAATCCACTCATCATGCTGCTACGAGCCTTATGACGTTGATTTCATGGCTGAGTGATATTCCTTTGTACATAAGGACCACAACTTCTTTATCCATTTTTCTCTTTCCTGGGATATTTAAGGTGTAACGAAGTGGAGGTTCTTGTCAACAGAGCAGCCCTAAACTTTGGGGTGCCTGTGTCTTGCTGATTTTTAGTTTTCCCAATGTATACGCCCATGAGTGGAAGTGCCCTATGCTCTCTAAGCTGTGTTTTTTAGATGTTTCAGGACACACCGTACACTTCTCCAGAGTGGCTGTTGGCAATTTACATCCCGCCCATCAGCGTAGCAAGGCTCCCGTTTCTCCATGGCCTGTCCTGCATTTCTGGTTTTGACCCTTTATTCAGCATGGCCCTTTTGACCGATGCGAAGCGAGACTTCTTTGTAGCGCTGATTTGCCTTTCCAGGTTGCTTGGTTGGCCAAAAAGGGCGTATGCGTTTTTTCCTGAATATATTCAGGAAAAAACGCATACGCCCTTTTTGGCCAAGGGCATCATTGTCGAGGTTTTGCCGCTTTTCCTGTGCTTTAAAGGCGATTCGAATCTACCTCCTGAAATCTGTTTCCTGCAATTCTGCCTTGCTTTCACATCCTCTTCGTTGCCTTCCCTGAATATATTTGTGGACGAGAGTTATCATTTATAACTCTCCAGGTTTGTGAATTGCAGTGCCCCTGAGCTCCATTTTTCAACTCGCTTTCTTGGGAGCTGGCCGCAAAAGCGCAGGATTGCTTCAGGCCCTATTCGGGTTCCGGGCGGCAGGATGAGCCTGTGGTTAATTCTTCTTCCTGATGGGAAAATAGAGTGACCTGTGCCTGTCCCAACACCTAGAGCTAGTCTCCCATTGGTTCCCCCTCTTCCCGTTCATCCTCAGGACAAATTGCAACCTGTACGGAACAGGAGGTTAAAGCTGCTGATTCTCCAAGGAGGGAGATTGCTAGTAAAGCGGCTGGAATGGCGAACCCGAGCACCATCAGACGAGAAATGAGGTGCGTTTTAGCAACCTTTCCCGATCACACGGTGTACCATCTTCTGGGTTTCTCATGCATGTTTTCGATGTAGGAAGATGCCCTTGAACCTGGAGATTTGGGACCCATGGGATGGGTACCACGCAGTATGACTTTAAAGGGTCTGCGTTTGCTCACCCAACCTCACCAAACCTCTCAGCCCCAAGAGTGTCCACCCTTATGTCGCAATCAGCTGTGGGTCTAGATATG
Source organism: Eschrichtius robustus (assembly GCF_028021215.1). Taxonomy (NCBI): domain Eukaryota; kingdom Metazoa; phylum Chordata; class Mammalia; order Artiodactyla; family Eschrichtiidae; genus Eschrichtius; species Eschrichtius robustus. The sequence continues at coordinate 57,818,617 of NC_090830.1, read as the reverse complement.
GTCAATCCAGGTGGCATCACAGCCCCTGAACGAATTTTGTAAGAATTTCTCTCTCTTTCACTGTCTTTGTTTCACGGGTTTTTAAAAGTTATTGATTTTTATAATGGGGTTTAGCTGCTTTTCACTGCTGTCTTTATGCCGCTTTACACGCACTTGACTCACTTACAGAGAGATATCAATACATAGGTTTTAAGATTCTTACTAGTCAGATATATTCTTGGGCGGTGAATAGGGGGTGTTGAGTCCAGTTCACTGAGCAAGGAGTAGGTCTTGTCTATTACATATTGGGTTTATGGAACGGTATCTGAGCTAATTTGAAACCCTTGTTTTAGGCATCACCCCGCCTCACCTTTCCCGTTAAGCAGCTATAGTGTGTTTTCTAAACGTGTGACTCTGTTCTGTTTTGTAATTCAGTTCCAGTGTAGCGGTTTTTCCATTCCCTCTATAAGTGATATCTTATGGCAAGTGTCTTTTTCTGTGTGACTTATTTCACTTAGAATCGTCGTACCTAAATCCACTCATCATGCTGCTACGAGCCTTATGACGTTGATTTCATGGCTGAGTGATATTCCTTTGTACATAAGGACCACAACTTCTTTATCCATTTTTCTCTTTCCTGGGATATTTAAGGTGTAACGAAGTGGAGATTCTTGTCAACAGAGCAGCCCTAAACTTTGGGGTGCCTGTGTCTTGCTGATTTTTAGTTTTCCCAATGTATACGCCCATGAGTGGAAGTGCCCTATGCTCTCTAAGCTGTGTTTTTTAGATGTTTCAGGACACACCGTACACTTCTCCAGAGTGGCTGTTGGCAATTTACATCCCGCCCATCAGCGTAGCAAGGCTCCCGTTTCTCCATGGCCTGTCCTGCATTTCTGGTTTTGACCCTTTATTCAGCATGGCCCTTTTGACCGATGCGAAGCGAGACTTCTTTGTAGCGCTGATTTGCCTTTCCAGGTTGCTTGGTTGGCCAAAAAGGGCGTATGCGTTTTTTCCTGAATATATTCAGGAAAAAACGCATACGCCCTTTTTGGCCAAGGGCATCATTGTCGAGGTTTTGCCGCTTTTCCTGTGCTTTAAAGGCGATTCGAATCTACCTCCTGAAATCTGTTTCCTGCAATTCTGCCTTGCTTTCACATCCTCTTCGTTGCCTTCCCTGAATATATTTGTGGACGAGAGTTATCATTTATAACTCTCCAGGTTTGTGAATTGCAGTGCCCCTGAGCTCCATTTTTCAACTCGCTTTCTTGGGAGCTGGCCGCAAAAGCGCAGGATTGCTTCAGGCCCTATTCGGGTTCCGGGCGGCAGGATGAGCCTGTGGTTAATTCTTCTTCCTGATGGGAAAATAGAGTGACCTGTGCCTGTCCCAACACCTAGAGCTAGTCTCCCATTGGTTCCCCCTCTTCCCGTTCATCCTCAGGACAAATTGCAACCTGTACGGAACAGGAGGTTAAAGCTGCTGATTCTCCAAGGAGGGAGATTGCTAGTAAAGCGGCTGGAATGGCGAACCCGAGCACCATCAGACGAGAAATGAGGTGCGTTTTAGCAACCTTTCCCGATCACACGGTGTACCATCTTCTGGGTTTCTCATGCATGTTTTCGACGTAGGAAGATGCCCTTGAACCTGGAGATTTGGAACCCATGGGATGGGTACCACGCAGTATGACTTTAAAGGGTCTGCGTTTGCTCACCCAACCTCACCAAACCTCTCAGCCCCAAGAGTGTCCACCCTTATGTCGCAATCAGCTGTGGGTCTAGATATGGTCAATCCAGGTGGCATCACAGCCCCTGAACGAATTTTGTAAGAATTTCTCTCTCTTTCACTGTCTTTGTTTCTCGGGTTTTTAAAAGTTATTGATTTTTATAATGGGGTTTAGCTGCTTTTCACTGCTGTCTTTATGCCGCTTTACACGCACTTGACTCACTTACAGAGAGATATCAATACATAGGTTTTAAGATTCTTACTACTCAGATATATTCTTGGGCGGTGAATAGGGGGTGTTGAGTCCAGTTCACTGAGCAAGGAGTAGGTCTTGTCTATTAAATATTGGGTTTATGGAACGGTATCTGAGCTAATTTGAAACCCTTGTTTTAGGCATCACCTCACCTCACCTTTCCCGTTAAGCAGCTATAGTGTGTTTTCTAAACGTGTGACTCTGTTCTGTTTTGTAATTCAGTTCCAGTGTAGCGGTTTTTCCATTCCCTCTATAAGTGATATCTTATGGCAAGTGTCTTTTTCTGTGTGACTTATTTCACTTAGAATCGTCGTACCTAAATCCACTCATCATGCTGCTACGAGCCTTATGACGTTGATTTCATGGCTGAGTGATATTCCTTTGTACATAAGGACCACAACTTCTTTATCCATTTTTCTCTTTCCTGGGATATTTAAGGTGTAACGAAGTGGAGGTTCTTGTCAACAGAGCAGCCCTAAACTTTGGGGTGCCTGTGTCTTGCTGATTTTTAGTTTTCCCAATGTATACGCCCATGAGTGGAAGTGCCCTATGCTCTCTAAGCTGTGTTTTTTAGATGTTTCAGGACACACCGTACACTTCTCCAGAGTGGCTGTTGGCAATTTACATCCCGCCCATCAGCGTAGCAAGGCTCCCGTTTCTCCATGGCCTGTCCTGCATTTCTGGTTTTGACCCTTTATTCAGCATGGCCCTTTTGACCGATGCGAAGCGAGACTTCTTTGTAGCGCTGATTTGCCTTTCCAGGTTGCTTGGTTGGCCAAAAAGGGCGTATGCGTTTTTTCCTGAATATATTCAGGAAAAAACGCATACGCCCTTTTTGGCCAAGGGCATCATTGTCGAGGTTTTGCCGCTTTTCCTGTGCTTTAAATGCGATTCGAATCTACATCCTGAAATCTGTTTCCTGCAATTCTGCCTTGCTTTCAAATCCTCTTCGTTGCCTTCCCTGAATATATTTGTGGACGAGAGTTATCATTTATAACTCTGCAGGTTTGTGAATTGCAGTGCCCCTGAGCTCCATTTTTCAACTCGCTTTCTTGGGAGCTGGCCGCAAAAGCGCAGGATTGCTTCAGGCCCTATTCGGGTTCCGGGCGGCAGGATGAGCCTGTGGTTAATTCTTCTTCCTGATGGGAAAATAGAGTGACCTGTGCCTGTCCCAACACCTAGAGCTAGTCTCCCATTGGTTCCCCCTCTTCCCGTTCATCCTCAGGACAAATTGCAACCTGTACGGAACAGGAGGTTAAAGCTGCTGATTCTCCAAGGAGGAAGATTGCTAGTAAAGCGGCTAGAATGGCGAACCCGAGCACCATCAGACGAGAAATGAGGTGCGTTTTAGCACCCTTTCCCGATCACACGGTGTACCATCTTCTTGGTTTCTCATGCATGTTTTCGATGTAGGAAGATGCCCTTGAACCTGGAGATTTGGGACCCATGGGATGGGTACCAAGCAGTATTACTTTAAAGGGTCTGCGTTTGCTCACCCAACCTCACCAAAACTCTCTGCCCCAAGAGTGTCCACCCTTATGTCGCAATCAGCTGTGGGTCTAGATATGGTCAATCCAGGTGGCATCACAGCCCCTGAACGAATTTTGTAAGAATTTCTCTCTCTTTCACTGTCTTTGTTTCACGGGTTTTTAAAAGTTATTGATTTTTATAATGGGGTTTAGCTGCTTTTCACTGCTGTCTTTATGCCGCTTTACACGCACTTGACTCACTTACAGAGAGATATCAATACATAGGTTTTAAGATTCTTACTAGTCAGATATATTCTTGGGCGGTGAATAGGGGGTGTTGAGTCCAGTTCACTGAGCAAGGAGTAGGTCTTGTCTATTACATATTGGGTTTATGGAACGGTATCTGAGCTAATTTGAAACCCTTGTTTTAGGCATCACCCCACCTCACCTTTCCCGTTAAGCAGCTATAGTGTGTTTTCTAAACGTGTGACTCTGTTCTGTTTTGTAATTCAGTTCCAGTGTAGCGGTTTTTCCATTCCCTCTATAAGTGATATCTTATGGCAAGTGTCTTTTTCTGTGTGAATTATTTCACTTAGAATCGTCGTACCTAATTCCACTCATCATGCTGCTACGAGCCTTATGACGTTGATTTCATGGCTGAGTGATATTCCTTTGTACATAAGGACCACAACTTCTTTATCCATTTTTCTCTTTCCTGGGATATTTAAGGTGTAACGAAGTGGAGGTTCTTGTCAACAGAGCAGCCCTAAACTTTGGGGTGCCTGTGTCTTGCTGATTTTTAGTTTTCCCAATGTATACGCCCATGAGTGGAAGTGCCCTATGCTCTCTAAGCTGTGTTTTTTAGATGTTTCAGGACACACCGTACACTTCTCCAGAGTGGCTGTTGGCAATTTACATCCCGCCCATCAGCGTAGCAAGGCTCCCGTTTCTCCATGGCCTGTCCTGCATTTCTGGTTTTGACCCTTTATTCAGCATGGCCCTTTTGACCGATGCGAAGCGAGACTTCTTTGTAGCGCTGATTTGCCTTTCCAGGTTGCTTGGTTGGCCAAAAAGGGCGTATGCGTCTTTTCCTGAATATATTCAGGAAAAAACGCATACGCCCTTTTTGGCCAAGGGCATCATTGTCGAGGTTTTGCCGCTTTTCCTGTGCTTTAAAGGCGATTCGAATCTACCTCCTGAAATCTGTTTCCTGCAATTCTGCCTTGCTTTCAAATCCTCTTCGTTGCCTTCCCTGAATATATTTGTGGACGAGAGTTATCATTTATAACTCTGCAGGTTTGTGAATTGCAGTGCCCCTGAGCTCCATTTTTCAACTCGCTTTCTTGGGAGCTGGCCGCAAAAGCGCAGGATTGCTTCAGGCCCTATTCGGGTTCCGGGCGGCAGGATGAGCCTGTGGTTAATTCTTCTTCCTGATGGGAAAATAGAGTGACCTGTGCCTGTCCCAACACCTAGAGCTAGTCTCCCATTGGTTCCCCCTCTTCCCGTTCATCCTCAGGACAAATTGCAACCTGTACGGAACAGGAGGTTAAAGCTGCTGATTCTCCAAGGAGGGAGATTGCTAGTAAAGCGGCTGGAATGGCGAACCCGAGCACAGGGAGATGAGAAATGAGGTGCGTTTTATAAACCTTTCCCGATCACTCGGTGGACCATCTTCTGGGTTTCTCATGCATGTTTTCGATGTAGGAAGATGCCCTTGAACCTGGAGATTTGGGACCAATGGGATGGGTACCACGCAGTATTACTTTAAAGGGTCTGCGTTTGCTCACCCAACCTCACCAAACCTCTCAGCCCCAAGAGTGTCCACCCTTATGTCGCAATCAGCTGTGGGTCTAGATATGGTCAATCCAGGTGGCATCACAGCCCCTGAACGAATTTTGTAAGAATTTCTCTCTCTTTCACTGTCTTTGTTTCACGGGTTTTTAAAAGTTATTGATTTTTATAATGGGGTTTAGCTGCTTTTCACTGCTGTCTTTATGCCGCTTTACACGCACTTGACTCACTTACAGAGAGATATCAATACATAGGTTTTAAGATTCTTACTAGTCAGATATATTCTTGGGCGGTGAATAGGGGGTGTTGAGTCCAGTTCACTGAGCAAGGAGTAGGTCTTGTCTATTACATATTGGGTTTATGGAACGGTATCTGAGCTAATTTGAAACCCTTGTTTTAGGCATCACCCCACCTCACCTTTCCCGTTAAGCAGCTATAGTGTGTTTTCTAAACGTGTGACTCTGTTCTGTTTTGTAATTCAGTTCCAGTGTAGCGGTTTTTCCATTCCCTCTATAAGTGATATCTTATGGCAAGTGTCTTTTTCTGTGTGACTTATTTCACTTAGAATCGTCGTACCTAAATCCACTCATCATGCTGCTACGAGCCTTATGACGTTGATTTCATGGCTGAGTGATATTCCTTTGTACATAAGGACCACAACTTCTTTATCCATTTTTCTCTTTCCTGGGATATTTAAGGTGTAACGAAGTGGAGGTTCTTGTCAACAGAGCAGCCCTAAACTTTGGGGTGCCTGTGTCTTGCTGATTTTTAGTTTTCCCAATGTATACGCCCATGAGTGGAAGTGCCCTATGCTCTCTAAGCTGTGTTTTTTAGATGTTTCAGGACACACCGTACACTTCTCCAGAGTGGCTGTTGGCAATTTACATCCCGCCCATCAGCGTAGCAAGGCTCCCGTTTCTCCATGGCCTGTCCTGCATTTCTGGTTTTGACCCTTTATTCAGCATGGCCCTTTTGACCGATGCGAAGCGAGACTTCTTTGTAGCGCTGATTTGCCTTTCCAGGTTGCTTGGTTGGCCAAAAAGGGCGTATGCGTTTTTTCCTGAATATATTCAGGAAAAAACGCATACGCCCTTTTTGGCCAAGGGCATCATTGTCGAGGTTTTGCCGCTTTTCCTGTGCTTTAAATGCGATTCGAATCTACCTCCTGAAATCTGTTTCCTGCAATTCTGCCTTGCTTTCAAATCCTCTTCGTTGCCTTCCCTGAATATATTTGTGGACGAGAGTTATCATTTATAACTCTGCAGGTTTGTGAATTGCAGTGCCCCTGAGCTCCATTTTTCAACTCGCTTTCTTGGGAGCTGGCCGCAAAAGCGCAGGATTGCTTCAGGCCCTATTCGGGTTCCGGGCGGCAGGATGAGCCTGTGGTTAATTCTTCTTCCTGATGGGAAAATAGAGTGACCTGTGCCTGTCCCAACACCTAGAGCTAGTCTCCCATTGGTTCCCCCTCTTCCCGTTCATCCTCAGGACAAATTGCAACCTGTACGGAACAGGAGGTTAAAGCTGCTGATTCTCCAAGGAGGGAGATTGCTAGTAAAGCGGCTGGAATGGCGAACCCGAGCACAAGGAGATGAGAAATGAGGTGCGTTTTATAAACCTTTCCCGATCACTCGGTGGACCATCTTCTGGGTTTCTCATGCATGTTTTCGATGTAGGAAGATGCCCTTGAACCTGGAGATTTGGGACCAATGGGATGGGTACCACGCAGTATTACTTTAAAGGGTCTGCGTTTGCTCACCCAACCTCACCAAACCTCTCAGCCCCAAGAGTGTCCACCCTTATGTCGCAATCAGCTGTGGGTCTAGATATGGTCAATCCAGGTGGCATCACAGCCCCTGAACGAATTTTGTAAGAATTTCTCTCTCTTTCACTGTCTTTGTTTCACGGGTTTTTAAAAGTTATTGATTTTTATAATGGGGTTTAGCTGCTTTTCACTGCTGTCTTTATGCCGCTTTACACGCACTTGACTCACTTACAGAGAGATATCAATACATAGGTTTTAAGATTCTTACTAGTCAGATATATTCTTGGGCGGTGAATAGGGGGTGTTGAGTCCAGTTCACTGAGCAAGGAGTAGGTCTTGTCTATTACATATTGAGTTTATGGAACGGTATCTGAGCTAATTTGAAACCCTTGTTTTAGGCATCACCCCACCTCACCTTTCCCGTTAAGCAGCTATAGTGTGTTTTCTAAACGTGTGACTCTGTTCTGTTTTGTAATTCAGTTCAAGTGTAGCGGTTTTTACATTCCCTCTATAAGTGATATCTTATGGCAAGTGTGTTTTTCTGTGTGACTTATTTCACTTAGAATTGTCGTACCTAAATCCACTCATCATGCTGCTACGAGCCTTATGACGTTGATTTCATGGCTGAGTGATATTCCTTTGTACATAAGGACCACAACTTCTTTATCCATTTTTCTCTTTCCTGGGATATTTAAGGTGTAACGAAGTGGAGGTTCTTGTCAACAGAGCAGCCCTAAACTTTGGGGTGCCTGTGTCTTGCTGATTTTTAGTTTTCCCAATGTATATGCCAATGAGTGGAAGTGCCCTATGCTCTCTAAGCTGTGTTTTTTAGATGTTTCAGGACACACCGTACACTTCTCCAGAGTGGCTGTTGGCAATTTACATCCCGCCCATCAGCGTAGCAAGGCTCCCGTTTCTCCATGGCCTGTCCTGCATTTCTGGTTTTGACCCTTTATTCAGCATGGCCCTTTTGACCGATGCGAAGCGAGACTTCTTTGTAGCGCTGATTTGCCTTTCCAGGTTGCTTGGTTGGTCAAAAAGGGCGTATGCGTTTTTTCCTGAATATATTCAGGAAAAAACGCATACGCCCTTTTTGGCCAAGGGCATCATTGTCGAGGTTTTGCCGCTTTTCCTGTGCTTTAAAGGCGATTCGAATCTACCTCCTGAAATCTGTTTCCTGCAATTCTGCCTTGCTTTCAAATCCTCTTCGTTGCCTTCCCTGAATATATTTGTGGACGAGAGTTATCATTTATAACTCTCCAGGTTTGTGAATTGCAGTTCCCCTGAGCTCCATTTTTCAACTCGCTTTCTTGGGAGCTGGCCGCAAAAGCGCAGGATTGCTTCAGGCCCTATTCGGGTTCCGGGCGGCAGGATGAGCCTGTGGTTAATTCTTCTTCCTGATGGGAAAATAGAGTGACCTGTGCCTGTCCCAACACCTAGAGCTAGTCTCCCATTGGTTCCCCCTCTTCCCGTTCATCCTCAGGACAAATTGCAACCTGTACGGAACAGGAGGTTAAAGCTGCTGATTCTCCAAGGAGGGAGATTTCTAGTAAAGCGGCTGGAATGGCGAACCCGAGCACCATCAGACGAGAAATGAGGTGCGTTTTAGCAACCTTTCCCGATCACACGGTGTACCATCTTCTGGGTTTCTCATGCATGTTTTCGATGTAGGAAGATGTCCTTGAACCTGGAGATTTGGGACCCATGGGATGGGTACCACGCAGTATGACTTTAAAGGGTCTGCGTTTGCTCACCCAACCTCACCAAACCTCTCAGCCCCAAGAGTGTCCACCCTTATGTCGCAATCAGCTGTGGGTCTAGATATGGTCAATCCAGGTGGCATCACAGCCCCTGAACGAATTTTGTAAGAATTTCTCTCTCTTTCACTGTCTTTGTTTCACGGGTTTTTAAAAGTTATTGATTTTTATAATGGGGTTTAGCTGCTTTTCACTGCTGTCTTTATGCCGCTTTACACGCACTTGACTCACTTACAGAGAGATATCAATACATAGGTTTTAAGATTCTTACTAGTCAGATATATTCTTGGGTGGTGAATAGGGGGTGTTGAGTCCAGTTCACTGAGCAAGGAGTAGGTCTTGTCTATTATATATTGGGTTTATGGAACGGTATCTGAGCTAATTTGAAACCCTTGTTTTAGGCATCACCTCACCTCACCTTTCCCGTTAAGCAGCTATAGTGTGTTTTCTAAACGTGTGACTCTGTTCTGTTTTGTAATTCAGTTCCAGTGTAGCGGTTTTTCCATTCCCTCTATAAGTGATATCTTATGGCAAGTGTCTTTTTCTGTGTGACTTATTTCACTTAGAATCGTCGTACCTAAATCCACTCATCATGCTGCTACGAGCCTTATGACGTTGATTTCATGGCTGAGTGATATTCCTTTGTACATAAGGACCACAACTTCTTTATCCATTTTTCTCTTTCCTGGGATATTTAAGGTGTAACGAAGTGGAGGTTCTTGTCAACAGAGCAGCCCTAAACTTTGGGGTGCCTGTGTCTTGCTGATTTTTAGTTTTCCCAATGTATACGCCCATGAGTGGAAGTGCCCTATGCTCTCTAAGCTGTGTTTTTTAGATGTTTCAGGACACACCGTACACTTCTCCAGAGTGGCTGTTGGCAATTTACATCCCGCCCATCAACGTAGCAAGGCTCCCGTTTCTCCATGGCCTGTCCTGCATTTCTGGTTTTGACCCTTTATTCAGCATGGCCCTTTTGACCGATGCGAAGCGAGACTTCTTTGTAGCGCTGATTTGCCTTTCCAGGTTGCTTGGTTGGCCAAAAAGGGCGTATGCGTCTTTTCCTGAATATATTCAGGAAAAAACGCATACGCCCTTTTTGGCCAAGGGCATCATTGTCGAGGTTTTGCCGCTTTTCCTGTGCTTTAAATGCGATTCGAATCTACCTCCTGAAATCTGTTTCCTGCAATTCTGCCTTGCTTTCAAATCCTCTTCGTTGCCTTCCCTGAATATATTTGTGGACGACAGTTATCATTTATAACTCTGCAGATTTGTGAATTGCAGTGCCCCTGAGCTCCATTTTTCAACTCGCTTTCTTGGGAGCTGGCCGCAAAAGCGCAGGATTGCTTCAGGCCCTATTCGGGTTCCGGGCGGCAGGATGAGCCTGTGGTTAATTCTTCTTCCTGATGGGAAAATAGAGTGACCTGTGCCTGTCCCAACACCTAGAGCTAGTCTCCCATTGGTTCCCCCTCTTCCCGTTCATCCTCAGGACAAATTGCAACCTGTACGGAACAGGAGGTTAAAGCTGCTGATTCTCCAAGGAGGAAGATTGCTAGTAAAGCGGCTAGAATGGCGAACCCGAGCACCATCAGACGAGAAATGAGGTGCGTTTTAGCAACCTTTCCCGATCACACGGTGTACCATCTTCTGGGTTTCTCATGCATGTTTTCGATGTAGGAAGATGCCCTTGAACCTGGAGATTTGGGACCCATGGAATGGGTACCAAGCAGTATGACTTTAAAGGGTCTGCGTTTGCTCACCCAACCTCACCAAACCTCTCAGCCCCAAGAGTGTCCACCCTTATGTCGCAATCAGCTGTGGGTCTAGATATGGTCAATCCAGGTGGCATCACAGCCCCTGAACGAATTTTGTAAGAATTTCTCTCTCTTTCACTGTCTTTGTTTCACGGGTTTTTAAAAGTTATTGATTTTTATAATGGGGTTTAGCTGCTTTTCACTGCTGTCTTTATGCCGCTTTACACGCACTTGACTCACTTACAGAGAGATATCAATACATAGGTTTTAAGATTCTTACTAGTCAGATATATTCTTGGGCGGTGAATAGGGGGTGTTGAGTCCAGTTCACTGAGCAAGGAGTAGGTCTTGTCTATTACATATTGGGTTTATGGAACGGTATCTGAGCTAATTTGAAACCCTTGTTTTAGGCATCACCCCACCTCACCTTTCCCGTTAAGCAGCTATAGTGTGTTTTCTAAACGTGTGACTCTGTTCTGTTTTGTAATTCAGTTCCAGTGTAGCGGTTTTTCCATTCCCTCTATAAGTGATATCTTATGGCAAGTGTCTTTTTCTGTGTGACTTATTTCACTTAGAATCGTCGTACCTAAATCCACTCATCATGCTGCTACGAGCCTTATGACGTTGATTTCATGGCTGAGTGATATTCCTTTGTACATAAGGACCACAACTTCTTTATCCATTTTTCTCTTTCCTGGGATATTTAAGGTGTAACGAAGTGGAGGTTCTTGTCAACAGAGCAGCCCTAAACTTTGGGGTGCCTGTGTCTTGCTGATTTTTAGTTTTCCCAATGTATACGCCCATGAGTGGAAGTGCCCTATGCTCTCTAAGCTGTGTTTTTTAGATGTTTCAGGACACACCGTACACTTCTCCAGAGTGGCTGTTGGCAATTTACATCCCGCCCATCAGCGTAGCAAGGCTCCCGTTTCTCCATGGCCTGTCCTGCATTTCTGGTTTTGACCCTTTATTCAGCATGGCCCTTTTGACCGATGCGAAGCGAGACTTCTTTGTAGCGCTGATTTGCCTTTCCAGGTTGCTTGGTTGGCCAAAAAGGGCGTATGCGTTTTTTCCTGAATATATTCAGGAAAAAACGCATACGCCCTTTTTGGCCAAGGGCATCATTGTCGAGGTTTTGCCGCTTTTCCTGTGCTTTAAATGCGATTCGAATCTACCTCCTGAAATCTGTTTCCTGCAATTCTGCCTTGCTTTCAAATCCTCTTCGTTGCCTTCCCTGAATATATTTGTGGACGAGAGTTATCATTTATAACTCTGCAGGTTTGTGAATTGCAGTGCCCCTGAGCTCCATTTTTCAACTCGCTTTCTTGGGAGCTGGCCGCAAAAGCGCAGGATTGCTTCAGGCCCTATTCGGGTTCCGGGCGGCAGGATGAGCCTGTGGTTAATTCTTCTTCCTGATGGGAAAATAGAGTGACCTGTGCCTGTCCCAACACCTAGAGCTAGTCTCCCATTGGTTCCCCCTCTTCCCGTTCATCCTCAGGACAAATTGCAACCTGTACGGAACAGGAGGTTAAAGCTGCTGATTCTCCAAGGAGGAAGATTGCTAGTAAAGCGGCTAGAATGGCGAACCCGAGCACCATCAGCCGAGAAATGAGGTGCGTTTTAGCACCCTTTCCCGATCACACGGTGTACCATCTTCTGGGTTTCTCATGCATGTTTTCGATGTAGGAAGATGCCCTTGAACCTGGAGATTTGGGACCCATGGGATGGGTACCAAGCAGTATTACTTTAAAGGGTCTGCGTTTGCTCACCCAACCTCACCAAACCTCTCTGCCCCAAGAGTGTCCACCCTTATGTCGCAATCAGCTGTGGGTCTAGATATGGTCAATCCAGGTGGCATCACAGCCCCTGAACGAATTTTGTAAGAATTTCTCTCTCTTTCACTGTCTTTGTTTCACGGGTTTTTAAAAGTTATTGATTTTTATAATGGGGTTTAGCTGCTTTTCACTGCTGTCTTTATGCCGCTTTACACGCACTTGACTCACTTACAGAGAGATATCAATACATAGGTTTTAAGATTCTTACTAGTCAGATATATTCTTGGGCGGTGAATAGGGTGTGTTGAGTCCAGTTCACTGAGCAAGGAGTAGGTCTTATCTATTACATATTGGGTTTATGGAACGGTATCTGAGCTAATTTGAAACCCTTGTTTTAGGCATCACCCCACCTCACCTTTCCCGTTAAGCAGCTATAGTGTGTTTTCTAAACGTGTGACTCTGTTCTGTTTTGTAATTCAGTTCCAGTGTAGCGGTTTTTCCATTCCCTCTATAAGTGATATCTTATGGCAAGTGTCTTTTTCTGTGTGACTTATTTCACTTAGAATCGTCGTACCTAAATCCACTCATCATGCTGCTACGAGCCTTATGACGTTGATTTCATGGCTGAGTGATATTCCTTTGTACATAAGGACCACAACTTCTTTATCCATTTTTCTCTTTCCTGGGATATTTAAGGTGTAACGAAGTGGAGGTTCTTGTCAACAGAGCAGCCCTAAACTTTGGGGTGCCTGTGTCTTGCTGATTTTTAGTTTTCCCAATGTATACGCCCATGAGTGGAAGTGCCCTATGCTCTCTAAGCTGTGTTTTTTAGATGTTTCAGGACACACCGTACACTTCTCCAGAGTGGCTGTTGGCAATTTACATCCCGCCCATCAGCGTAGCAAGGCTCCCGTTTCTCCATGGCCTGTCCTGCATTTCTGGTTTTGACCCTTTATTCAGCATGGCCCTTTTGACCGATGCGAAGCGAGACTTCTTTGTAGCGCTGATTTGCCTTTCCAGGTTGCTTGGTTGGCCAAAAAGGGCGTATGCGTTTTTTCCTGAATATATTCAGGAAAAAACGCATACGCCCTTTTTGGCCAAGGGCATCATTGTCGAGGTTTTGCCGCTTTTCCTGTGCTTTAAAGGCGATTCGAATCTACCTCCTGAAATCTGTTTCCTGCAATTCTGCCTTGCTTTCAAATCCTCTTCGTTGCCTTCCCTGAATATATTTGTGGACGAGAGTTATCATTTATAACTCTGCAGGTTTGTGAATTGCAGTGCCCCTGAGCTCCATTTTTCAACTCGCTTTCTTGGGAGCTGGCCGCAAAAGCGCAGGATTACTTCAGGCCCTATTCGGGTTCCGGGCGGCAGGCTGAGCCTGTGGTTAATTCTTCTTCCTGATGGGAAAATAGAGTGACCTGTGCCTGTCCCAACACCTAGAGCTAGTCTCCCATTGGTTCCCCCTCTTCCCGTTCATCCTCAGGACAAATTGCAACCTGTACGGAACAGGAGGTTAAAGCTGCTGATTCTCCAAGGAGGGAGATTGCTAGTAAAGCGGCTGGAATGGCGAACCCGAGCACAAGGAGATGAGAAATGAGGTGCGTTTTATAAACCTTTCCCGATCACTCGGTGGACCATCTTCTGGGTTTCTCATGCATGTTTTCGATGTAGGAAGATGCCCTTTAACCTGGAGATTTGGGACCAATGGGATGGGTACCACGCAGTATTACTTTAAAGGGTCTGCGTTTGCTCACCCAACCTCACCAAACCTCTCAGCCCCAAGAGTGTCCACCCTTATGTCGCAATCAGCTGTGGGTCTAGATATGGTCAATCCAGGTGGCATCACAGCCCCTGAACGAATTTTGTAAGAATTTCTCTCTCTTTCACTGTCTTTGTTTCACGGGTTTTTAAAAGTTATTGATTTTTATAATGGGGTTTAGCTGCTTTTCACTGCTGTCTTTATGCCGCTTTACACGCACTTGACTCACTTACAGAGAGATATCAATACATAGGTTTTAAGATTCTTACTAGTCAGATATATTCTTGGGCGGTGAATAGGGGGTGTTGAGTCCAGTTCACTGAGCAAGGAGTAGGTCTTGTCTATTACATATTGGGTTTATGGAACGGTATCTGAGCTAATTTGAAACCCTTGTTTTAGGCATCACCCCACCTCACCTTTCCCGTTAAGCAGCTATAGTGTGTTTTCTAAACGTGTGACTCTGTTCTGTTTTGTAATTCAGTTCCAGTGTAGCGGTTTTTCCATTCCCTCTATAAGTGATATCTTATGGCAAGTGTCTTTTTCTGTGTGACTTATTTCACTTAGAATCGTCGTACCTAAATCCACTCATCATGCTGCTACTAGCCTTATGACGTTGATTTCATGGCTGAGTGATATTCCTTTGTACATAAGGACCACAACTTCTTTATCCATTTTTCTCTTTCCTGGGATATTTAAGGTTTAACGAAGTGGAGGTTCTTGTCAACAGAGCAGCCCTAAACTTTGGGGTGCCTGTGTCTTGCTGATTTTTAGTTTTCCCAATGTATACGCCCATGAGTGGAAGTGCCCTATGCTCTCTAAGCTGTGTTTTTTAGATGTTTCAGGACACACCGTACACTTCTCCAGAGTGGCTGTTGGCAATTTACATCCCGCCCATCAGCGTAGCAAGGCTCCCGTTTCTCCATGGCCTGTCCTGCATTTCTGGTTTTGACCCTTTATTCAGCATGGCCCTTTTGACCGATGCGAAGCGAGACTTCTTTGTAGCGCTGATTTGCCTTTCCAGGTTGCTTGGTTGGCCAAAAAGGGCGTATGCGTTTTTTCCTGAATATATTCAGGAAAAAACGCATACGCCCTTTTTGGCCAAGGGCGTCATTGTCGAGGTTTTGCCGCTTTTCCTGTGCTTTAAAGGCGATTCGAATCTACCTCCTGAAATCTGTTTCCTGCAATTCTGCCTTGCTTTCAAATCCTCTTCGTTGCCTTCCCTGAATATATTTGTGGACGAGAGTTATCATTTATAACTCTGCAGGTTTGTGAATTGCAGTGCCCCTGAGCTCCATTTTTCAACTCGCTTTCTTGGGAGCTGGCCGCAAAAGCGCAGGATTGCTTCAGGCCCTATTCGGGTTCCGGGCGGCAGGATGAGCCTGTGGTTAATTCTTCTTCCTGATGGGAAAATAGAGTGACCTGTGCCTGTCCCAACACCTAGAGCTAGTCTCCCATTGGTTCCCCCTCTTCCCGTTCATCCTCAGGACAAATTGCAACCTGTACGGAACAGGAGGTTAAAGCTGCTGATTCTCCAAGGAGGAAGATTGCTAGTAAAGCGGCTAGAATGGCGAACCCGAGCACCATCAGACGAGAAATGAGGTGCGTTTTAGCAACCTTTCCCGATCACACGGTGTACCATCTTCTGGGTTTCTCATGCATGTTTTCAATGTAGGAAGATGCCCTTGAACCTGGAGATTTGGGACCCATGGAATGGGTACCAAGCAGTATGACTTTAAAGGGTCTGCGTTTGCTCACCCAACCTCACCAAACCTCTCAGCCCCAAGAGTGTCCACCCTTATGTCGCAATCAGCTGTGGGTCTAGATATGGTCAATCCAGGTGGCATCACAGCCCCTGAACGAATTTTGTAAGAATTTCTCTCTCTTTCACTGTCTTTGTTTCACGGGTTTTTAAAAGTTATTGATTTTTATAATGGGGTTTAGCTGCTTTTCACTGCTGTCTTTATGCCGCTTTACACGCACTTGACTCACTTACAGAGAGATATCAATACATAGGTTTTAAGATTCTTACTAGTCAGATATATTCTTGGGCGGTGAATAGGGGGTGTTGAGTCCAGTTCACTGAGCAAGGAGTAGGTCTTGTCTATTACATATTGGGTTTATGGAACGGTATCTGAGCTAATTTGAAACCCTTGTTTTAGGCATCACCCCACCTCACCTTTCCCGTTAAGCAGCTATAGTGTGTTTTCTAAACGTGTGACTCTGTTCTGTTTTGTAATTCAGTTCCAGTGTAGCGGTTTTTCCATTCCCTCTATAAGTGATATCTTATGGCAAGTGTCTTTTTCTGTGTGACTTATTTCACTTAGAATCGTCGTACCTAAATCCACTCATCATGCTGCTACGAGCCTTATGACGTTGATTTCATGGCTGAGTGATATTCCTTTGTACATAAGGACCACAACTTCTTTATCCATTTTTCTCTTTCCTGGGATATTTAAGGTGTAACGAAGTGGAGGTTCTTGTCAACAGAGCAGCCCTAAACTTTGGGGTGCCTGTGTCTTGCTGATTTTTAGTTTTCCCAATGTATACGCCCATGAGTGGAAGTGCCCTATGCTCTCTAAGCTGTGTTTTTTAGATGTTTCAGGACACACCGTACACTTCTCCAGAGTGGCTGTTGGCAATTTACATCCCGCCCATCAGCGTAGCAAGGCTCCCGTTTCTCCATGGCCTGTCCTGCATTTCTGGTTTTGACCCTTTATTCAGCATGGCCCTTTTGACCGATGCGAAGCGAGACTTCTTTGTAGCGCTGATTTGCCTTTCCAGGTTGCTTGGTTGGCCAAAAAGGGCGTATGCGTTTTTTCCTGAATATATTCAGGAAAAAACGCATACGCCCTTTTTGGCCAAGGGCATCATTGTCGAGGTTTTGCCGCTTTTCCTGTGCTTTAAAGGCGATTCGAATCTACCTCCTGAAATCTGTTTCCTGCAATTCTGCCTTGCTTTCAAATCCTCTTCGTTGCCTTCCCTGAATATATTTGTGGACGAGAGTTATCATTTATAACTCTGCAGGTTTGTGAATTGCAGTGCCCCTGAGCTCCATTTTTCAACTCGCTTTCTTGGGAGCTGGCCGCAAAAGCGCAGGATTGCTTCAGGCCCTATTCGGGTTCCGGGCGGCAGGCTGAGCCTGTGGTTAATTCTTCTTCCTGATGGGAAAATAGAGTGACCTGTGCCTGTCCCAACACCTAGAGCTAGTCTCCCATTGGTTCCCCCTCTTCCCGTTCATCCTCAGGACAAATTGCAACCTGTACGGAACAGGAGGTTAAAGCTGCTGATTCTCCAAGGAGGGAGATTGCTAGTAAAGCGGCTGGAATGGCGAACCCGAGCACAAGGAGATGAGAAATGAGGTGCGTTTTATAAACCTTTCCCGATCACTCGGTGGACCATCTTCTGGGTTTCTCATGCATGTTTTCGATGTAGGAAGATGCCCTTTAACCTGGAGATTTGGGACCAATGGGATGGATACCACGCAGTATTACTTTAAAGGGTCTGCGTTTGCTCACCCAACCTCACCAAACCTCTCAGCCCCAAGAGTGTCCACCCTTATGTCGCAATCAGCTGTGGGTCTAGATATGGTCAATCCAGGTGGCATCACAGCCCCTGAACGAATTTTGTAAGAATTTCTCTCTCTTTCACTGTCTTTGTTTCACGGGTTTTTAAAAGTTATTGATTTTTATAATGGGGTTTAGCTGCTTTTCACTGCTGTCTTTATGCCGCTTTACACGCACTTGACTCACTTACAGAGAGATATCAATACATAGGTTTTAAGATTCTTACTACTCAGATATATTCTTGGGCGGTGAATAGGGGGTGTTGAGTCCAGTTCACTGAGCAAGGAGTAGGTCTTGTCTATTAAATATTGGGTTTATGGAACGGTATCTGAGCTAATTTGAAACCCTTGTTTTAGGCATCACCTCACCTCACCTTTCCCGTTAAGCAGCTATAGTGTGTTTTCTAAACGTGTGACTCTGTTCTGTTTTGTAATTCAGTTCCAGTGTAGCGGTTTTTCCATTCCCTCTATAAGTGATATCTTATGGCAAGTGTCTTTTTCTGTGTGACTTATTTCAATTAGAATCGTCGTACCTAAATCCACTCATCATGCTGCTACTAGCCTTATGACGTTGATTTCATGGCTGAGTGATATTCCTTTGTACATAAGGACCACAACTTCTTTATCCATTTTTCTCTTTCCTGGGATATTTAAGGTGTAACGAAGTGGAGGTTCTTGTCAACAGAGCAGCCCTAAACTTTGGGGTGCCTGTGACTTGCTGATTTTTAGTTTTCCCAATGTATACGCCCATGAGTGGAAGTGCCCTATGCTCTCTAAGCTGTGTTTTTTAGATGTTTCAGGACACACCGTACACTTCTCCAGAGTGGCTGTTGGCAATTTACATCCCGCCCATCAGCGTAGCAAGGCTCCCGTTTCTCCATGGCCTGTCCTGCATTTCTGGTTTTGACCCTTTATTCAGCATGGCCCTTTTGACCGATGCGAAGCGAGACTTCTTTGTAGCGCTGATTTGCCTTTCCAGGTTGCTTGGTTGGCCAAAAAGGGCGTATGCGTTTTTTCCTGAATATATTCAGGAAAAAACGCATACGCCCTTTTTGGCCAAGGGCATCATTGTCGAGGTTTTGCCGCTTTTCCTGTGCTTTAAATGCGATTCGAATCTACCTCCTGAAATCTGTTTCCTGCAATTCTGCCTTGCTTTCAAATCCTCTTCGTTGCCTTCCCTGAATATATTTGTGGACGACAGTTATCATTTATAACTCTGCAGATTTGTGAATTGCAGTGCCCCTGAGCTCCATTTTTCAACTCGCTTTCTTGGGAGCTGGCCGCAAAAGCGCAGGATTGCTTCAGACCCTATTCGGGTTCCGGGCGGCAGGATGAGCCTGTGGTTAATTCTTCTTCCTGATGGGAAAATAGAGTGACCTGTGCCTGTCCCAACACCTAGAGCTAGTCTCCCATTGGTTCCCCCTCTTCCCGTTCATCCTCAGGACAAATTGCAACCTGTACGGAACAGGAGGTTAAAGCTGCTGATTCTCCAAGGAGGAAGATTGCTAGTAAAGCGGCTAGAATGGCGAACCCGAGCACCATCAGACGAGAAATGAGGTGCGTTTTAGCAACCTTTCCCGATCACACGGTGTACCATCTTCTGGGTTTCTCATGCATGTTTTCGATGTAGGAAGATGCCCTTGAACCTGGAGATTTGGGACCCATGGAATGGGTACCAAGCAGTATGACTTTAAAGGGTCTGCGTTTGCTCACCCAACCTCACCAAACCTCTCAGCCCCAAGAGTGTCCACCCTTATGTCGCAATCAGCTGTGGGTCTAGATATGGTCAATCCAGGTGGCATCACAGCCCCTGAACGAATTTTGTAAGAATTTCTCTCTCTTTCACTGTCTTTGTTTCACGGGTTTTTAAAAGTTATTGATTTTTATAATGGGGTTTAGCTGCTTTTCACTGCTGTCTTTATGCCGCTTTACACGCACTTGACTCACTTACAGAGAGATATCAATACATAGGTTTTAAGATTCTTACTAGTCAGATATATTCTTGGGCGGTGAATAGGGGGTGTTGAGTCCAGTTCACTGAGCAAGGAGTAGGTCTTGTCTATTACATATTGGGTTTATGGAACGGTATCTGAGCTAATTTGAAACCCTTGTTTTAGGCATCACCCCACCTCACCTTTCCCGTTAAGCAGCTATAGTGTGTTTTCTAAACGTGTGACTCTGTTCTGTTTTGTAATTCAGTTCCAGTGTAGCGGTTTTTCCATTCCCTCTATAAGTGATATCTTATGGCAAGTGTCTTTTTCTGTGTGACTTATTTCACTTAGAATCGTCGTACCTAAATCCACTCATCATGCTGCTACTAGCCTTATGACGTTGATTTCATGGCTGAGTGATATTCCTTTGTACATAAGGACCACAACTTCTTTATCCATTTTTCTCTTTCCTGGGATATTTAAGGTGTAACGAAGTGGAGGTTCTTGTCAACAGAGCAGCCCTAAACTTTGGGGTGCCTGTGTCTTGCTGATTTTTAGTTTTCCCAATGTATACGCCCATGAGTGGAAGTGCCCTATGCTCTCTAAGCTGTGTTTTTTAGATGTTTCAGGACACACCGTACACTTCTCCAGAGTGGCTGTTGGCAATTTACATCCCGCCCATCAGCGTAGCAAGGCTCCCGTTTCTCCATGGCCTGTCCTGCATTTCTGGTTTTGACCCTTTATTCAGCATGGCCGTTTTGACCGATGCGAAGCGAGACTTCTTTGTAGCGCTGATTTGCCTTTCCAGGTTGCTTGGTTGGCCAAAAAGGGCGTATGCGTTTTTTCCTGAATATATTCAGGAAAAAACGCATACGCCCTTTTTGGCCAAGGGCGTCATTGTCGAGGTTTTGCCGCTTTTCCTGTGCTTTAAAGGCGATTCGAATCTACCTCCTGAAATCTGTTTCCTGCAATTCTGCCTTGCTTTCAAATCCTCTTCGTTGCCTTCCCTGAATATATTTGTGGACGAGAGTTATCATTTATAACTCTGCAGGTTTGTGAATTGCAGTGCCCCTGAGCTCCATTTTTCAACTCGCTTTCTTGGGAGCTGGCCGCAAAAGCGCAGGATTGCTTCAGGCCCTATTCGGGTTCCGGGCGGCAGGATGAGCCTGTGGTTAATTCTTCTTCCTGATGGGAAAATAGAGTGACCTGTGCCTGTCCCAACACCTAGAGCTAGTCTCCCATTGGTTCCCCCTCTTCCCGTTCATCCTCAGGACAAATTGCAACCTGTACGGAACAGGAGGTTAAAGCTGCTGATTCTCCAAGGAGGGAGATTGCTAGTAAAGCGGCTGGAATGGCGAACCCGAGCACCATCAGACGAGAAATGAGGTGCGTTTTAGCAACCTTTCCCGATCACACGGTGTACCGTCTTCTGGGTTTCTCATGCATGTTTTCGATGTAGGAAGATGCCCTTGAACCTGGAGATTTGGGACCCATGGGATGGGTACCACGCAGTATGACTTTAAAGGGTCTGCGTTTGCTCACCCAACCTCACCAAACCTCTCAGCCCCAAGAGTGTCCACCCTTATGTCGCAATCAGCTGTGGGTCTAGATATGGTCAATCCAGGTGGCATCACAGCCCCTGAACGAATTTTGTAAGAATTTCTCTCTCTTTCACTGTCTTTGTTTCACGGGTTTTTAAAAGTTATTGATTTTTATAATGGGGTTTAGCTGCTTTTCACTGCTGTCTTTATGCCGCTTTACACGCACTTGACTCACTTACAGAGAGATATCAATACATAGGTTTTAAGATTCTTACTAGTCAGATATATTCTTGGGCGGTGAATAGGGGGTGTTGAGTCCAGTTCACTGAGCAAGGAGTAGGTCTTGTCTATTACATATTGGGTTTATGGAACGGTATCTGAGCTAATTTGAAACCCTTGTTTTAGGCATCACCCCACCTCACCTTTCCCGTTAAGCAGCTATAGTGTGTTTTCTAAACGTGTGACTCTGTTCTGTTTTGTAATTCAGTTCAAGTGTAGCGGTTTTTACATTCCCTCTATAAGTGATATCTTATGGCAAGTGTGTTTTTCTGTGTGACTTATTTCACTTAGAATTGTCGTACCTAAATCCACTCATCATGCTGCTACGAGCCTTATGACGTTGATTTCATGGCTGAGTGATATTCCTTTGTACATAAGGACCACAACTTCTTTATCCATTTTTCTCTTTCCTGGGATATTTAAGGTGTAACGAAGTGGAGGTTCTTGTCAACAGAGCAGCCCTAAACTTTGGGGTGCCTGTGTCTTGCTGATTTTTAGTTTTCCCAATGTATACGCCCATGAGTGGAAGTGCCCTATGCTCTCTAAGCTGTGTTTTTTAGATGTTTCAGGACACACCGTACACTTCTCCAGAGTGGCTGTTGGCAATTTACATCCCGCCCATCAGCGTAGCAAGGCTCCCGTTTCTCCATGGCCTGTCCTGCATTTCTGGTTTTGACCCTTTATTCAGCATGGCCCTTTTGACCGATGCGAAGCGAGACTTCTTTGTAGCGCTGATTTGCCTTTCCAGGTTGCTTGGTTGGTCAAAAAGGGCGTATGCGTTTTTTCCTGAATATATTCAGGAAAAAACGCATACGCCCTTTTTGGCCAAGGGCATCATTGTCGAGGTTTTGCCGCTTTTCCTGTGCTTTAAAGGCGATTCGAATCTACCTCCTGAAATCTGTTTCCTGCAATTCTGCCTTGCTTTCAAATCCTCTTCGTTGCCTTCCCTGAATATATTTGTGGACGAGAGTTATCATTTATAACTCTCCAGGTTTGTGAATTGCAGTTCCCCTGAGCTCCATTTTTCAACTCGCTTTCTTGGGAGCTGGCCGCAAAAGCGCAGGATTGCTTCAGGCCCTATTCGGGTTCCGGGCGGCAGGATGAGCCTGTGGTTAATTCTTCTTCCTGATGGGAAAATAGAGTGACCTGTGCCTGTCCCAACACCTAGAGCTAGTCTCCCATTGGTTCCCCCTCTTCCCGTTCATCCTCAGGACAAATTGCAACCTGTACGGAACAGGAGGTTAAAGCTGCTGATTCTCCAAGGAGGGAGATTGCTAGTAAAGCGGCTGGAATGGCGAACCCGAGCACCATCAGACGAGAAATGAGGTGCGTTTTAGCAACCTTTCCCGATCACACGGTGTACCATCTTCTGGGTTTCTCATGCATGTTTTCGATGTAGGAAGATGCCCTTGAACCTGGAGATTTGGGACCCATGGGATGGGTACCACGCAGTATGACTTTAAAGGGTCTGCGTTTGCTCACCCAACCTCACCAAACCTCTCAGCCCCAAGAGTGTCCACCCTTATGTCGCAATCAGCTGTGGGTCTAGATATGGTCAATCCAGGTGGCATCACAGCCCCTGAACGAATTTTGTAAGAATTTCTCTCTCTTTCACTGTCTTTGTTTCACGGGTTTTTAAAAGTTATTGATTTTTATAATGGGGTTTAGCTGCTTTTCACTGCTGTCTTTATGCCGCTTTACACGCACTTGACTCACTTACAGAGAGATATCAATACATAGGTTTTAAGATTCTTACTAGTCAGATATATTCTTGGGTGGTGAATAGGGGGTGTTGAGTCCAGTTCACTGAGCAAGGAGTAGGTCTTGTCTATTACATATTGGGTTTATGGAACGGTATCTGAGCTAATTTGAAACCCTTGTTTTAGGCATCACCTCACCTCACCTTTCCCGTTAAGCAGCTATAGTGTGTTTTCTAAACGTGTGACTCTGTTCTGTTTTGTAATTCAGTTCCAGTGTAGCGGTTTTTCCATTCCCTCTATAAGTGATATCTTATGGCAAGTGTCTTTTTCTGTGTGGCTTATTTCACTTAGAATCGTCGTACCTAAATCCACTCATCATGCTGCTACGAGCCTTATGACGTTGATTTCATGGCTGAGTGATATTCCTTTGTACATAAGGACCACAACTTCTTTATCCATTTTTCTCTTTCCTGGGATATTTAAGGTGTAACGAAGTGGAGGTTCTTGTCAACAGAGCAGCCCTAAACTTTGGGGTGCCTGTGTCTTGCTGATTTTTAGTTTTCCCAATGTATACGCCCATGAGTGGAAGTGCCCTATGCTCTCTAAGCTGTGTTTTTTAGATGTTTCAGGACACACCGTACACTTCTCCAGAGTGGCTGTTGGCAATTTACATCCCGCCCATCAGCGTAGCAAGGCTCCCGTTTCTCCATGGCCTGTCCTGCATTTCTGGTTTTGACCCTTTATTCAGCATGGCCCTTTTGACCGATGCGAAGCGAGACTTCTTTGTAGCGCTGATTTGCCTTTCCAGGTTGCTTGGTTGGCCAAAAAGGGCGTATGCGTTTTTTCCTGAATATATTCAGGAAAAAACGCATACGCCCTTTTTGGCCAAGGGCATCATTGTCGAGGTTTTGCCGCTTTTCCTGTGCTTTAAATGCGATTCGAATCTACCTCCTGAAATCTGTTTCCTGCAATTCTGCCTTGCTTTCAAATCCTCTTCGTTGCCTTCCCTGAATATATTTGTGGACGAGAGTTATCATTTATAACTCTGCAGGTTTGTGAATTGCAGTGCCCCTGAGCTCCATTTTTCAACTCGCTTTCTTGGGAGCTGGCCGCAAAAGCGCAGGATTGCTTCAGGCCCTATTCGGGTTCCGGGCGGCAGGATGAGCCTGTGGTTAATTCTTCTTCCTGATGGGAAAATAGAGTGACCTGTGCCTGTCCCAACACCTAGAGCTAGTCTCCCATTGGTTCCCCCTCTTCCCGTTCATCCTCAGGACAAATTGCAACCTGTACGGAACAGGAGGTTAAAGCTGCTGATTCTCCAAGGAGGAAGATTGCTAGTAAAGCGGCTAGAATGGCGAACCCGAGCACCATCAGACGAGAAATGAGGTGCGTTTTAGCAACCTTTCCCGATCACACGGTGTACCATCTTCTGGGTTTCTCATGCATGTTTTCGATGTAGGAAGATGCCCTTGAACCTGGAGATTTGGGACCCATGGAATGGGTACCAAGCAGTATGACTTTAAAGGGTCTGCGTTTGCTCACCCAACCTCACCAAACCTCTCAGCCCCAAGAGTGTCCACCCTTATGTCGCAATCAGCTGTGGGTCTAGATATGGTCAATCCAGGTGGCATCACAGCCCCTGAACGAATTTTGTAAGAATTTCTCTCTCTTTCACTGTCTTTGTTTCACGGGTTTTTAAAAGTTATTGATTTTTATAATGGGGTTTAGCTGCTTTTCACTGCTGTCTTTATGCCGCTTTACACGCACTTGACTCACTTACAGAGAGATATCAATACATAGGTTTTAAGATTCTTACTAGTCAGATATATTCTTGGGCGGTGAATAGGGGGTGTTGAGTCCAGTTCACTGAGCAAGGAGTAGGTCTTGTCTATTACATATTGGGTTTATGGAACGGTATCTGAGCTAATTTGAAACCCTTGTTTTAGGCATCACCCCACCTCACCTTTCCCGTTAAGCAGCTATAGTGTGTTTTCTAAACGTGTGACTCTGTTCTGTTTTGTAATTCAGTTCCAGTGTAGCGGTTTTTCCATTCCCTCTATAAGTGATATCTTATGGCAAGTGTCTTTTTCTGTGTGACTTATTTCACTTAGAATCGTCGTACCTAAATCCACTCATCATGCTGCTACGAGCCTTATGACGTTGATTTCATGGCTGAGTGATATTCCTTTGTACATAAGGACCACAACTTCTTTATCCATTTTTCTCTTTCCTGGGATATTTAAGGTGTAACGAAGTGGAGGTTCTTGTCAACAGAGCAGCCCTAAACTTTGGGGTGCCTGTGTCTTGCTGATTTTTAGTTTTCCCAATGTATACGCCCATGAGTGGAAGTGCCCTATGCTCTCTAAGCTGTGTTTTTTAGATGTTTCAGGACACACCGTACACTTCTCCAGAGTGGCTGTTGGCAATTTACATCCCGCCCATCAGCGTAGCAAGGCTCCCGTTTCTCCATGGCCTGTCCTGCATTTCTGGTTTTGACCCTTTATTCAGCATGGCCCTTTTGACCGATGCGAAGCGAGACTTCTTTGTAGCGCTGATTTGCCTTTCCAGGTTGCTTGGTTGGCCAAAAAGGGCGTATGCGTTTTTTCCTGAATATATTCAGGAAAAAACGCATACGCCCTTTTTGGCCAAGGGCATCATTGTCGAGGTTTTGCCGCTTTTCCTGTGCTTTAAAGGCGATTCGAATCTACCTCCTGAAATCTGTTTCCTGCAATTCTGCCTTGCTTTCACATCCTCTTCGTTGCCTTCCCTGAATATATTTGTGGACGAGAGTTATCATTTATAACTCTCCAGGTTTGTGAATTGCAGTGCCCCTGAGCTCCATTTTTCAACTCGCTTTCTTGGGAACTGGCCGCAAAAGCGCAGGATTGCTTCAGGCCCTATTCGGGTTCCGGGCGGCAGGATGAGCCTGTGGTTAATTCTTCTTCCTGATGGGAAAATAGAGTGACCTGTGCCTGTCCCAACACCTAGAGCTAGTCTCCCATTGGTTCCCCCTCTTCCCGTTCATCCTCAGGACAAATTGCAACCTGTACGGAACAGGAGGTTAAAGCTGCTGATTCTCCAAGGAGGGAGATTGCTAGTAAAGCGGCTGGAATGGCGAACCCGAGCACCATCAGACGAGAAATGAGGTGCGTTTTAGCAACCTTTCCCGATCACACGGTGTACCATCTTCTGGGTTTCTCATGCATGTTTTCGATGTAGGAAGATGCCCTTGAACCTGGAGATTTGGGACCCATGGGATGGGTACCACGCAGTATGACTTTAAAGGGTCTGCGTTTGCTCACCCAACCTCACCAAACCTCTCAGCCCCAAGAGTGTCCACCCTTATGTCGCAATCAGCTGTGGGTCTAGATATGGTCAATCCAGGTGGCATCACAGCCCCTGAACGAATTTTGTAAGAATTTCTCTCTCTTTCACTGTCTTTGTTTCACGGGTTTTTAAAAGTTATTGATTTTTATAATGGGGTTTAGCTGCTTTTCACTGCTGTCTTTATGCCGCTTTACACGCACTTGACTCACTTACAGAGAGATATCAATACATAGGTTTTAAGATTCTTACTAGTCAGATATATTCTTGGGCGGTGAATAGGGGGTGTTGAGTCCAGTTCACTGAGCAAGGAGTAGGTCTTGTCTATTACATATTGGGTTTATGGAACGGTATCTGAGCTAATTTGAAACCCTTGTTTTAGGCATCACCCCACCTCACCTTTCCCGTTAAGCAGCTATAGTGTGTTTTCTAAACGTGTGACTCTGTTCTGTTTTGTAATTCAGTTCCAGTGTAGCGGTTTTTCCATTCCCTCTATAAGTGATATCTTATGGCAAGTGTCTTTTTCTGTGTGACTTATTTCACTTAGAATCGTCGTACCTAAATCCACTCATCATGCTGCTACGAGCCTTATGACGTTGATTTCATGGCTGAGTGATATTCCTTTGTACATAAGGACCACAACTTCTTTATCCATTTTTCTCTTTCCTGGGATATTTAAGGTGTAACGAAGTGGAGGTTCTTGTCAACAGAGCAGCCCTAAACTTTGGGGTGCCTGTGTCTTGCTGATTTTTAGTTTTCCCAATGTATACGCCCATGAGTGGAAGTGCCCTATGCTCTCTAAGCTGTGTTTTTTAGATGTTTCAGGACACACCGTACACTTCTCCAGAGTGGCTGTTGGCAATTTACATCCCGCCCATCAGCGTAGCAAGGCTCCCGTTTCTCCGTGGCCTGTCCTGCATTTCTGGTTTTGACCCTTTATTCAGCATGGCCCTTTTGACCGATGCGAAGCGAGACTTCTTTGTAGCGCTGATTTGCCTTTCCAGGTTGCTTGGTTGGCCAAAAAGGGCGTATGCGTTTTTTCCTGAATATATTCAGGAAAAAACGCATACGCCCTTTTTGGCCAAGGGCATCATTGTCGAGGTTTTGCCGCTTTTCCTGTGCTTTAAAGGCGATTCGAATCTACCTCCTGAAATCTGTTTCCTGCAATTCTGCCTTGCTTTCACATCCTCTTCGTTGCCTTCCCTGAATATATTTGTGGACGAGAGTTATCATTTATAACTCTCCAGGTTTGTGAATTGCAGTGCCCCTGAGCTCCATTTTTCAACTCGCTTTCTTGGGAGCTGGCCGCAAAAGCGCAGGATTGCTTCAGGCCCTATTCGGGTTCCGGGCGGCAGGATGAGCCTGTGGTTAATTCTTCTTCCTGATGGGAAAATAGAGTGACCTGTGCCTGTCCCAACACCTAGAGCTAGTCTCCCATTGGTTCCCCCTCTTCCCGTTCATCCTCAGGACAAATTGCAACCTGTACGGAACAGGAGGTTAAAGCTGCTGATTCTCCAAGGAGGAAGATTGCTAGTAAAGCGGCTAGAATGGCGAACCCGAGCACCATCAGACGAGAAATGAGGTGCGTTTTAGCAACCTTTCCCGATCACACGGTGTACCATCTTCTGGGTTTCTCATGCATGTTTTCGATGTAGGAAGATGCCCTTGAACCTGGAGATTTGGGACCCATGGAATGGGTACCAAGCAGTATGACTTTAAAGGGTCTGCGTTTGCTCACCCAACCTCACCAAACCTCTCAGCCCCAAGAGTGTCCACCCTTATGTCGCAATCAGCTGTGGGTCTAGATATGGTCAATCCAGGTGGCATCACAGCCCCTGAACGAATTTTGTAAGAATTTCTCTCTCTTTCACTGTCTTTGTTTCACGGGTTTTTAAAAGTTATTGATTTTTATAATGGGGTTTAGCTGCTTTTCACTGCTGTCTTTATGCCGCTTTACACGCACTTGACTCACTTACAGAGAGATATCAATACATAGGTTTTAAGATTCTTACTAGTCAGATATATTCTTGGGCGGTGAATAGGGGGTGTTGAGTCCAGTTCACTGAGCAAGGAGTAGGTCTTGTCTATTACATATTGGGTTTATGGAACGGTATCTGAGCTAATTTGAAACCCTTGTTTTAGGCATCACCCCACCTCACCTTTCCCGTTAAGCAGCTATAGTGTGTTTTCTAAACGTGTGACTCTGTTCTGTTTTGTAATTCAGTTCAAGTGTAGCGGTTTTTACATTCCCTCTATAAGTGATATCTTATGGCAAGTGTCTTTTTCTGTGTGACATATTTCACTTAGAATTGTCGTACCTAAATCCACTCATCATGCTGCTACGAGCCTTATGACGTTGATTTCATGGCTGAGTGATATTCCTTTGTACATAAGGACCACAACTTCTTTATCCATTTTTCTCTTTCCTGGGATATTTAAGGTGTAACGAAGTGGAGGTTCTTGTCAACAGAGCAGCCCTAAACTTTGGGGTGCCTGTGTCTTGCTGATTTTTAGTTTTCCCAATGTATATGCCCATGAGTGGAAGTGCCCTATGCTCTCTAAGCTGTGTTTTTTAGATGTTTCAGGACACACCGTACACTTCTCCAGAGTGGCTGTTGGCAATTTACATCCCGCCCATCAGCGTAGCAAGGCTCCCGTTTCTCCATGGCCTGTCCTGCATTTCTGGTTTTGACCCTTTATTCAGCATGGCCCTTTTGACCGATGCGAAGCGAGACTTCTTTGTAGCGCTGATTTGCCTTTCCAGGTTGCTTGGTTGGTCAAAAAGGGCGTATGCGTTTTTTCCTGAATATATTCAGGAAAAAACGCATACGCCCTTTTTGGCCAAGGGCATCATTGTCGAGGTTTTGCCGCTTTTCCTGTGCTTTAAAGGCGATTCGAATCTACCTCCTGAAATCTGTTTCCTGCAATTCTGCCTTGCTTTCAAATCCTCTTCGTTGCCTTCCCTGAATATATTTGTGGACGAGAGTTATCATTTATAACTCTCCAGGTTTGTGAATTGCAGTTCCCCTGAGCTCCATTTTTCAACTCGCTTTCTTGGGAGCTGGCCGCAAAAGCGCAGGATTGCTTCAGGCCCTATTCGGGTTCCGGGCGGCAGGATGAGCCTGTGGTTAATTCTTCTTCCTGATGGGAAAATAGAGTGACCTGTGCCTGTCCCAACACCTAGAGCTAGTCTCCCATTGGTTCCCCCTCTTCCCGTTCATCCTCAGGACAAATTGCAACCTGTACGGAACAGGAGGTTAAAGCTGCTGATTCTCCAAGGAGGGAGATTGCTAGTAAAGCGGCTGGAATGGCGAACCCGAGCACCATCAGACGAGAAATGAGGTGCGTTTTAGCAACCTTTCCCGATCACACGGTGTACCATCTTCTGGGTTTCTCATGCATGTTTTCGATGTAGGAAGATGCCCTTGAACCTGGAGATTTGGGACCCATGGGATGGGTACCAAGCAGTATTACTTTAAAGGGTCTGCGTTTGCTCACCCAACCTCACCAAACCTCTCAGCCCCAAGAGTGTCCACCCTTATGTCGCAATCAGCTGTGGGTCTAGATATGGTCAATCCAGGTGGCATCACAGCCCCTGAACGAATTTTGTAATAATTTCTCTCTCTTTCACTGTCTTTGTTTCACGGGTTTTTAAAAGTTATTGATTTTTATAATGGGGTTTAGCTGCTTTTCACTGCTGTCTTTATGCCGCTTTACACGCACTTGACTCACTTACAGAGAGATATCAATACATAGGTTTTAAGATTCTTACTAGTCAGATATATTCTTGGGTGGTGAATAGGGGGTGTTGAGTCCAGTTCACTGAGCAAGGAGTAGGTCTTGTCTATTACATATTGGGTTTATGGAACGGTATCTGAGCTAATTTGAAACCCTTGTTTTAGGCATCACCTCACCTCACCTTTCCCGTTAAGCAGCTATAGTGTGTTTTCTAAACGTGTGACTCTGTTCTGTTTTGTAATTCAGTTCCAGTGTAGCGGTTTTTCCATTCCCTCTATAAGTGATATCTTATGGCAAGTGTCTTTTTCTGTGTGGCTTATTTCACTTAGAATCGTCGTACCTAAATCCACTCATCATGCTGCTACGAGCCTTATGACGTTGATTTCATGGCTGAGTGATATTCCTTTGTACATAAGGACCACAACTTCTTTATCCATTTTTCTCTTTCCTGGGATATTTAAGGTGTAACGAAGTGGAGGTTCTTGTCAACAGAGCAGCCCTAAACTTTGGGGTGCCTGTGTCTTGCTGATTTTTAGTTTTCCCAATGTATACGCCCATGAGTGGAAGTGCCCTATGCTCTCTAAGCTGTGTTTTTTAGATGTTTCAGGACACACCGTACACTTCTCCAGAGTGGCTGTTGGCAATTTACATCCCGCCCATCAGCGTAGCAAGGCTCCCGTTTCTCCATGGCCTGTCCTGCATTTCTGGTTTTGACCCTTTATTCAGCATGGCCCTTTTGACTGATGCGAAGCGAGACTTCTTTGTAGCGCTGATTTGCCTTTCCAGGTTGCTTGGTTGGCCAAAAAGGGCGTATGCGTTTTTTCCTGAATATATTCAGGAAAAAACGCATACGCCCTTTTTGGCCAAGGGCATCATTGTCGAGGTTTTGCCGCTTTTCCTGTGCTTTAAAGGCGATTCGAATCTACCTCCTGAAATCTGTTTCCTGCAATTCTGCCTTGCTTTCAAATCCTCTTCGTTGCCTTCCCTGAATATATTTGTGGACGAGAGTTATCATTTATAACTCTCCAGGTTTGTGAATTGCAGTTCCCCTGAGCTCCATTTTTCAACTCGCTTTCTTGGGAGCTGGCCGCAAAAGCGCAGGATTGCTTCAGGCCCTATTCGGGTTCCGGGCGGCAGGATGAGCCTGTGGTTAATTCTTCTTCCTGATGGGAAAATAGAGTGACCTGTGCCTGTCCCAACACCTAGAGCTAGTCTCCCATTGGTTCCCCCTCTTCCCGTTCATCCTCAGGACAAATTGCAACCTGTACGGAACAGGAGGTTAAAGCTGCTGATTCTCCAAGGAGGGAGATTGCTAGTAAAGCGGCTGGAATGGCGAACCCGAGCACCATCAGACGAGAAATGAGGTGCGTTTTAGCAACCTTTCCCGATCACACGGTGTACCATCTTCTGGGTTTCTCATGCATGTTTTCGATGTAGGAAGATGCCCTTGAACCTGGAGATTTGGGACCCATGGGATGGGTACCAAGCAGTATGACTTTAAAGGGTCTGCGTTTGCTCACCCAACCTCACCAAACCTCTCAGCCCCAAGAGTGTCCACCCTTATGTCGCAATCAGCTGTGGGTCTAGATATGGTCAATCCAGGTGGCATCACAGCCCCTGAACGAATTTTGTAAGAATTTCTCTCTCTTTCACTGTCTTTGTTTCACGGGTTTTTAAAAGTTATTGATTTTTATAATGGGGTTTAGCTGCTTTTCACTGCTGTCTTTATGCCGCTTTACACGCACTTGACTCACTTACAGAGAGATATCAATACATAGGTTTTAAGATTCTTACTAGTCAGATATATTCTTGGGTGGTGAATAGGGGGTGTTGAGTCCAGTTCACTGAGCAAGGAGTAGGTCTTGTCTATTACATATTGGGTTTATGGAACGGTATCTGAGCTAATTTGAAACCCTTGTTTTAGGCATCACCTCACCTCACCTTTCCCGTTAAGCAGCTATAGTGTGTTTTCTAAACGTGTGACTCTGTTCTGTTTTGTAATTCAGTTCCAGTGTAGCGGTTTTTCCATTCCCTCTATAAGTGATATCTTATGGCAAGTGTCTTTTTCTGTGTGGCTTATTTCACTTAGAATCGTCGTACCTAAATCCACTCATCATGCTGCTACGAGCCTTATGACGTTGATTTCATGGCTGAGTGATATTCCTTTGTACATAAGGACCACAACTTCTTTATCCATTTTTCTCTTTCCTGGGATATTTAAGGTGTAACGAAGTGGAGGTTCTTGTCAACAGAGCAGCCCTAAACTTTGGGGTGCCTGTGTCTTGCTGATTTTTAGTTTTCCCAATGTATACGCCCATGAGTGGAAGTGCCCTATGCTCTCTAAGCTGTGTTTTTTAGATGTTTCAGGACACACCGTACACTTCTCCAGAGTGGCTGTTGGCAATTTACATCCCGCCCATCAGCGTAGCAAGGCTCCCGTTTCTCCATGGCCTGTCCTGCATTTCTGGTTTTGACCCTTTATTCAGCATGGCCCTTTTGACCGATGCGAAGCGAGACTTCTTTGTAGCGCTGATTTGCCTTTCCAGGTTGCTTGGTTGGCCAAAAAGGGCGTATGCGTTTTTTCCTGAATATATTCAGGAAAAAACGCATACGCCCTTTTTGGCCAAGGGCATCATTGTCGAGGTTTTGCCGCTTTTCCTGTGCTTTAAAGGCGATTCGAATCTACCTCCTGAAATCTGTTTCCTGCAATTCTGCCTTGCTTTCAAATCCTCTTCGTTGCCTTCCCTGAATATATTTGTGGACGAGAGTTATCATTTATAACTCTGCAGGTTTGTGCATTGCAGTGCCCCTGAGCTCCATTTTTCAACTCGCTTTCTTGGGAGCTGGCCGCAAAAGCGCAGGATTGCTTCAGGCCCTATTCGGGTTCCGGGCGGCAGGATGAGCCTGTGGTTAATTCTTCTTCCTGATGGGAAAATAGAGTGACCTGTGCCTGTCCCAACACCTAGAGCTAGTCTCCCATTGGTTCCCCCTCTTCCCGTTCATCCTCAGGACAAATTGCAACCTGTACGGAACAGGAGGTTAAAGCTGCTGATTCTCCAAGGAGGAAGATTGCTAGTAAAGCGGCTAGAATGGCGAACCCGAGCACCATCAGACGAGAAATGAGGTGCGTTTTAGCAACCTTTCCCGATCACACGGTGTACCATCTTCTGGGTTTCTCATGCATGTTTTCGATGTAGGAAGATGCCCTTGAACCTGGAGATTTGGGACCCATGGAATGGGTACCAAGCAGTATGACTTTAAAGGGTCTGCGTTTGCTCACCCAACCTCACCAAACCTCTCAGCCCCAAGAGTGTCCACCCTTATGTCGCAATCAGCTGTGGGTCTAGATATGGTCAATCCAGGTGGCATCACAGCCCCTGAACGAATTTTGTAAGAATTTCTCTCTCTTTCACTGTCTTTGTTTCACGGGTTTTTAAAAGTTATTGATTTTTATAATGGGGTTTAGCTGCTTTTCACTGCTGTCTTTATGCCGCTTTACACGCACTTGACTCACTTACAGAGAGATATCAATACATAGGTTTTAAGATTCTTACTAGTCAGATATATTCTTGGGCGGTGAATAGGGGGTGTTGAGTCCAGTTCACTGAGCAAGGAGTAGGTCTTGTCTATTACATATTGGGTTTATGGAACGGTATCTGAGCTAATTTGAAACCCTTGTTTTAGGCATCACCCCACCTCACCTTTCCCGTTAAGCAGCTATAGTGTGTTTTCTAAACGTGTGACTCTGTTCTGTTTTGTAATTCAGTTCCAGTGTAGCGGTTTTTCCATTCCCTCTATAAGTGATATCTTATGGCAAGTGTCTTTTTCTGTGTGACTTATTTCACTTAGAATCGTCGTACCTAAATCCACTCATCATGCTGCTACGAGCCTTATGACGTTGATTTCATGGCTGAGTGATATTCCTTTGTACATAAGGACCACAACTTCTTTATCCATTTTTCTCTTTCCTGGGATATTTAAGGTGTAACGAAGTGGAGGTTCTTGTCAACAGAGCAGCCCTAAACTTTGGGGTGCCTGTGTCTTGCTGATTTTTAGTTTTCCCAATGTATACGCCCATGAGTGGAAGTGCCCTATGCTCTCTAAGCTGTGTTTTTTAGATGTTTCAGGACACACCGTACACTTCTCCAGAGTGGCTGTTGGCAATTTACATCCCGCCCATCAGCGTAGCAAGGCTCCCGTTTCTCCATGGCCTGTCCTGCATTTCTGGTTTTGACCCTTTATTCAGCATGGCCCTTTTGACCGATGCGAAGCGAGACTTCTTTGTAGCGCTGATTTGCCTTTCCAGGTTGCTTGGTTGGCCAAAAAGGGCGTATGCGTTTTTTCCTGAATATATTCAGGAAAAAACGCATACGCCCTTTTTGGCCAAGGGCATCATTGTTGAGGTTTTGCCGCTTTTCCTGTGCTTTAAAGGCGATTCGAATCTACCTCCTGAAATCTGTTTCCCGCAATTCTGCCTTGCTTTCAAATCCTCTTCGTTGCCTTCCCTGAATATATTTGTGGACGAGAGTTATCATTTATAACTCTGCAGGTTTGTGAATTGCAGTGCCCCTGAGCTCCATTTTTCAACTCGCTTTCTTGGGAGCTGGCCGCAAAAGCGCAGGATTGCTTCAGGCCCTATTCGGGTTCCGGGCGGCAGGCTGAGCCTGTGGTTAATTCTTCTTCCTGATGGGAAAATAGAGTGACCTGTGCCTGTCCCAACACCTAGAGCTAGTCTCCCATTGGTTCCCCCTCTTCCCGTTCATCCTCAGGACAAATTGCAACCTGTACGGAACAGGAGGTTAAAGCTGCTGATTCTCCAAGGAGGGAGATTGCTAGTAAAGCGGCTGGAATGGCGAACCCGAGCACAAGGAGATGAGAAATGAGGTGCGTTTTATAAACCTTTCCCGATCACTCGGTGGACCATCTTCTGGGTTTCTCATGCATGTTTTCGATGTAGGAAGATGCCCTTTAACCTGGAGATTTGGGACCAATGGGATGGGTACCACGCAGTATTACTTAAAAGGGTCTGCGTTTGCTCACCCAACCTCACCAAACCTCTCAGCCCCAAGAGTGTCCACCCTTATGTCGCAATCAGCTGTGGGTCTAGATATGGTCAATCCAGGTGGCATCACAGCCCCTGAACGAATTTTGTAAGAATTTCTCTCTCTTTCACTGTCTTTGTTTCACGGGTTTTTAAAAGTTATTGATTTTTATAATGGGGTTTAGCTGCTTTTCACTGCTGTCTTTATGCCGCTTTACACGCACATGACTCACTTACAGAGAGATATCAATACATAGGTTTTAAGATTCTTACTAGTCAAATATATTCTTGGGTGGTGAATAGGGGGTGTTGAGTCCAGTTCACTGAGCAAGGAGTAGGTCTTGTCTATTACATATTGGGTTTATGGAACGGTATCTGAGCTAATTTGAAACCCTTGTTTTAGGCATCACCTCACCTCACCTTTCCCGTTAAGCAGCTATAGTGTGTTTTCTAAACGTGTGACTCTGTTCTGTTTTGTAATTCAGTTCCAGTGTAGCGGTTTTTCCATTCCCTCTATAAGTGATATCTTATGGCAAGTGTCTTTTTCTGTGTGACTTATTTCACTTAGAATCGTCGTACCTAAATCCACTCATCATGCTGCTACGAGCCTTATGACGTTGATTTCATGGCTGAGTGATATTCCTTTGTACATAAGGACCACAACTTCTTTATCCATTTTTCTCTTTCCTGGGATATTTAAGGTGTAACGAAGTGGAGGTTCTTGTCAACAGAGCAGCCCTAAACTTTGGGGTGCCTGTGTCTTGCTGATTTTTAGTTTTCCCAATGTATACGCCCATGAGTGGAAGTGCCCTATGCTCTCTAAGCTGTGTTTTTTAGATGTTTCAGGACACACCGTACACTTCTCCAGAGTGGCTGTTGGCAATTTACATCCCGCCCATCAGCGTAGCAAGGCTCCCGTTTCTCCATGGCCTGTCCTGCATTTCTGGTTTTGACCCTTTATTCAGCATGGCCCTTTTGACCGATGCGAAGCGAGACTTCTTTGTAGCGCTGATTTGCCTTTCCAGGTTGCTTGGTTGGCCAAAAAGGGCGTATGCGTTTTTTCCTGAATATATTCAGGAAAAAACGCATACGCCCTTTTTGGCCAAGGGCATCATTGTCGAGGTTTTGCCGCTTTTCCTGTGCTTTAAAGGCGATTCGAATCTACCTCCTGAAATCTGTTTCCTGCAATTCTGCCTTGCTTTCAAATCCTCTTCGTTGCCTTCCCTGAATATATTTGTGGACGAGAGTTATCATTTATAACTCTGCAGGTTTGTGAATTGCAGTGCCCCTGAGCTCCATTTTTCAACTCGCTTTCTTGGGAGCTGGCCGCAAAAGCGCAGGATTGCTTCAGGCCCTATTCGGGTTCCGGGCGGCAGGATGAGCCTGTGGTTAATTCTTCTTCCTGATGGGAAAATAGAGTGACCTGTGCCTGTCCCAACACCTAGAGCTAGTCTCCCATTGGTTCCCCCTCTTCCCGTTCATCCTCAGGACAAATTGCAACCTGTACGGAACAGGAGGTTAAAGCTGCTGATTCTCCAAGGAGGAAGATTGCTAGTAAAGCGGCTAGAATGGCGAACCCGAGCACCATCAGACGAGAAATGAGGTGCGTTTTAGCAACCTTTCCCGATCACACGGTGTACCATCTTCTGGGTTTCTCATGCATGTTTTCGATGTAGGAAGATGCCCTTGAACCTGGAGATTTGGGACCCATGGAATGGGTACCAAGCAGTATGACTTTAAAGGGTCTGCGTTTGCTCACCCAACCTCACCAAACCTCTCAGCCCCAAGAGTGTCCACCCTTATGTCGCAATCAGCTGTGGGTCTAGATATGGTCAATCCAGGTGGCATCACAGCCCCTGAACGAATTTTGTAAGAATTTCTCTCTCTTTCACTGTCTTTGTTTCACGGGTTTTTAAAAGTTATTGATTTTTATAATGGGGTTTAGCTGCTTTTCACTGCTGTCTTTATGCCGCTTTACACGCACTTGACTCACTTACAGAGAGATATCAATACATAGGTTTTAAGATTCTTACTAGTCAGATATATTCTTGGGCGGTGAATAGGGGGTGTTGAGTCCAGTTCACTGAGCAAGGAGTAGGTCTTGTCTATTACATATTGGGTTTATGGAACGGTATCTGAGCTAATTTGAAACCCTTGTTTTAGGCATCACCCCACCTCACCTTTCCCGTTAAGCAGCTATAGTGTGTTTTCTAAACGTGTGACTCTGTTCTGTTTTGTAATTCAGTTCAAGTGTAGCGGTTTTTACATTCCCTCTATAAGTGATATCTTATGGCAAGTGTGTTTTTCTGTGTGACTTATTTCACTTAGAATCGTCGTACCTAAATCCACTCATCATGCTGCTACGAGCCTTATGACGTTGATTTCATGGCTGAGTGATATTCCTTTGTACATAAGGACCACAACTTCTTTATCCATTTTTCTCTTTCCTGGGATATTTAAGGTGTAACGAAGTGGAGGTTCTTGTCAACAGAGCAGCCCTAAACTTTGGGGTGCCTGTGTCTTGCTGATTTTTAGTTTTCCCAATGTATACGCCCATGAGTGGAAGTGCCCTATGCTCTCTAAGCTGTGTTTTTTAGATGTTTCAGGACACACCGTACACTTCTCCAGAGTGGCTGTTGGCAATTTACATCCCGCCCATCAGCGTAGCAAGGCTCCCGTTTCTCCATGGCCTGTCCTGCATTTCTGGTTTTGACCCTTTATTCAGCATGGCCCTTTTGACCGATGCGAAGCGAGACTTCTTTGTAGCGCTGATTTGCCTTTCCAGGTTGCTTGGTTGGTCAAAAAGGGCGTATGCGTTTTTTCCTGAATATATTCAGGAAAAAACGCATACGCCCTTTTTGGCCAAGGGCATCATTGTCGAGGTTTTGCCGCTTTTCCTGTGCTTTAAAGGCGATTCGAATCTACCTCCTGAAATCTGTTTCCTGCAATTCTGCCTTGCTTTCAAATCCTCTTCGTTGCCTTCCCTGAATATATTTGTGGACGAGAGTTATCATTTATAACTCTCCAGGTTTGTGAATTGCAGTTCCCCTGAGCTCCATTTTTCAACTCGCTTTCTTGGGAGCTGGCCGCAAAAGCGCAGGATTGCTTCAGGCCCTATTCGGGTTCCGGGCGGCAGGATGAGCCTGTGGTTAATTCTTCTTCCTGATGGGAAAATAGAGTGACCTGTGCCTGTCCCAACACCTAGAGCTAGTCTCCCATTGGTTCCCCCTCTTCCCGTTCATCCTCAGGACAAATTGCAACCTGTACGGAACAGGAGGTTAAAGCTGCTGATTCTCCAAGGAGGGAGATTGCTAGTAAAGCGGCTGGAATGGCGAACCCGAGCACCATCAGACGAGAAATGAGGTGCGTTTTAGCAACCTTTCCCGATCACACGGTGTACCATCTTCTGGGTTTCTCATGCATGTTTTCGATGTAGGAAGATGCCCTTGAACCTGGAGATTTGGGACCCATGGGATGGGTACCAAGCAGTATTACTTTAAAGGGTCTGCGTTTGCTCACCCAACCTCACCAAACCTCTCAGCCCCAAGAGTGTCCACCCTTATGTCGCAATCAGCTGTGGGTCTAGATATGGTCAATCCAGGTGGCATCACAGCCCCTGAACGAATTTTGTAAGAATTTCTCTCTCTTTCACTGTCTTTGTTTCACGGGTTTTTAAAAGTTATTGATTTTTATAATGGGGTTTAGCTGCTTTTCACTGCTGTCTTTATGCCGCTTTACACGCACTTGACTCACTTACAGAGAGATATCAATACATAGGTTTTAAGATTCTTACTAGTCAGATATATTCTTGGGTGGTGAATAGGGGGTGTTGAGTCCAGTTCACTGAGCAAGGAGTAGGTCTTGTCTATTACATATTGGGTTTATGGAACGGTATCTGAGCTAATTTGAAACCCTTGTTTTAGGCATCACCTCACCTCACCTTTCCCGTTAAGCAGCTATAGTGTGTTTTCTAAACGTGTGACTCTGTTCTGTTTTGTAATTCAGTTCCAGTGTAGCGGTTTTTCCATTCCCTCTATAAGTGATATCTTATGGCAAGTGTCTTTTTCTGTGTGGCTTATTTCACTTAGAATCGTCGTACCTAAATCCACTCATCATGCTGCTACGAGCCTTATGACGTTGATTTCATGGCTGAGTGATATTCCTTTGTACATAAGGACCACAACTTCTTTATCCATTTTTCTCTTTCCTGGGATATTTAAGGTGTAACGAAGTGGAGGTTCTTGTCAACAGAGCAGCCCTAAACTTTGGGGTGCCTGTGTCTTGCTGATTTTTAGTTTTCCCAATGTATACGCCCATGAGTGGAAGTGCCCTATGCTCTCTAAGCTGTGTTTTTTAGATGTTTCAGGACACACCGTACACTTCTCCAGAGTGGCTGTTGGCAATTTACATCCCGCCCATCAGCGTAGCAAGGCTCCCGTTTCTCCATGGCCTGTCCTGCATTTCTGGTTTTGACCCTTTATTCAGCATGGCCCTTTTGACCGATGCGAAGCGAGACTTCTTTGTAGCGCTGATTTGCCTTTCCAGGTTGCTTGGTTGGCCAAAAAGGGCGTATGCGTTTTTTCCTGAATATATTCAGGAAAAAACGCATACGCCCTTTTTGGCCAAGGGCATCATTGTCGAGGTTTTGCCGCTTTTCCTGTGCTTTAAAGGCGATTCGAATCTACCTCCTGAAATCTGTTTCCTGCAATTCTGCCTTGCTTTCAAATCCTCTTCGTTGCCTTCCCTGAATATATTTGTGGACGAGAGTTATCATTTATAACTCTGCAGGTTTGTGAATTGCAGTGCCCCTGAGCTCCATTTTTCAACTCGCTTTCTTGGGAGCTGGCCGCAAAAGCGCAGGATTGCTTCAGGCCCTATTCGGGTTCCGGGCGGCAGGATGAGCCTGTGGTTAATTCTTCTTCCTGATGGGAAAATAGAGTGACCTGTGCCTGTCCCAACACCTAGAGCTAGTCTCCCATTGGTTCCCCCTCTTCCCGTTCATCCTCAGGACAAATTGCAACCTGTACGGAACAGGAGGTTAAAGCTGCTGATTCTCCAAGGAGGAAGATTGCTAGTAAAGCGGCTAGAATGGCGAACCCGAGCACCATCAGACGAGAAATGAGGTGCGTTTTAGCAACCTTTCCCGATCACACGGTGTACCATCTTCTGGGTTTCTCATGCATGTTTTCGATGTAGGAAGATGCCCTTGAACCTGGAGATTTGGGACCCATGGAATGGGTACCAAGCAGTATGACTTTAAAGGGTCTGCGTTTGCTCACCCAACCTCACCAAACCTCTCAGCCCCAAGAGTGTCCACCCTTATGTCGCAATCAGCTGTGGGTCTAGATATGGTCAATCCAGGTGGCATCACAGCCCCTGAACGAATTTTGTAAGAATTTCTCTCTCTTTCACTGTCTTTGTTTCACGGGTTTTTAAAAGTTATTGATTTTTATAATGGGGTTTAGCTGCTTTTCACTGCTGTCTTTATGCCGCTTTACACGCACTTGACTCACTTACAGAGAGATATCAATACATAGGTTTTAAGATTCTTACTAGTCAGATATATTCTTGGGCGGTGAATAGGGGGTGTTGAGTCCAGTTCACTGAGCAAGGAGTAGGTCTTGTCTATTACATATTGGGTTTATGGAACGGTATCTGAGCTAATTTGAAACCCTTGTTTTAGGCATCACCCCACCTCACCTTTCCCGTTAAGCAGCTATAGTGTGTTTTCTAAACGTGTGACTCTGTTCTGTTTTGTAATTCAGTTCCAGTGTAGCGGTTTTTCCATTCCCTCTATAAGTGATATCTTATGGCAAGTGTCTTTTTCTGTGTGACTTATTTCACTTAGAATCGTCGTACCTAAATCCACTCATCATGCTGCTACGAGCCTTATGACGTTGATTTCATGGCTGAGTGATATTCCTTTGTACATAAGGACCACAACTTCTTTATCCATTTTTCTCTTTCCTGGGATATTTAAGGTGTAACGAAGTGGAGGTTCTTGTCAACAGAGCAGCCCTAAACTTTGGGGTGCCTGTGTCTTGCTGATTTTTAGTTTTCCCAATGTATACGCCCATGAGTGGAAGTGCCCTATGCTCTCTAAGCTGTGTTTTTTAGATGTTTCAGGACACACCGTACACTTCTCCAGAGTGGCTGTTGGCAATTTACATCCCGCCCATCAGCGTAGCAAGGCTCCCGTTTCTCCATGGCCTGTCCTGCATTTCTGGTTTTGACCCTTTATTCAGCATGGCCCTTTTGACCGATGCGAAGCGAGACTTCTTTGTAGCGCTGATTTGCCTTTCCAGGTTGCTTGGTTGGCCAAAAAGGGCGTATGCGTTTTTTCCTGAATATATTCAGGAAAAAACGCATACGCCCTTTTTGGCCAAGGGCATCATTGTTGAGGTTTTGCCGCTTTTCCTGTGCTTTAAAGGCGATTCGAATCTACCTCCTGAAATCTGTTTCCTGCAATTCTGCCTTGCTTTCAAATCCTCTTCGTTGCCTTCCCTGAATATATTTGTGGACGAGAGTTATCATTTATAACTCTGCAGGTTTGTGAATTGCAGTGCCCCTGAGCTCCATTTTTCAACTCGCTTTCTTGGGAGCTGGCCGCAAAAGCGCAGGATTGCTT
Source organism: Eschrichtius robustus (assembly GCF_028021215.1). Taxonomy (NCBI): domain Eukaryota; kingdom Metazoa; phylum Chordata; class Mammalia; order Artiodactyla; family Eschrichtiidae; genus Eschrichtius; species Eschrichtius robustus. The sequence continues at coordinate 57,776,860 of NC_090830.1, read as the reverse complement.
CAGGCCCTATTCGGGTTCCGGGCGGCAGGCTGAGCCTGTGGTTAATTCTTCTTCCTGATGGGAAAATAGAGTGACCTGTGCCTGTCCCAACACCTAGAGCTAGTCTCCCATTGGTTCCCCCTCTTCCCGTTCATCCTCAGGACAAATTGCAACCTGTACGGAACAGGAGGTTAAAGCTGCTGATTCTCCAAGGAGGGAGATTGCTAGTAAAGCGGCTGGAATGGCGAACCCGAGCACAAGGAGATGAGAAATGAGGTGCGTTTTATAAACCTTTCCCGATCACTCGGTGGACCATCTTCTGGGTTTCTCATGCATGTTTTCGATGTAGGAAGATGCCCTTTAACCTGGAGATTTGGGACCAATGGGATGGGTACCACGCAGTATTACTTAAAAGGGTCTGCGTTTGCTCACCCAACCTCACCAAACCTCTCAGCCCCAAGAGTGTCCACCCTTATGTCGCAATCAGCTGTGGGTCTAGATATGGTCAATCCAGGTGGCATCACAGCCCCTGAACGAATTTTGTAAGAATTTCTCTCTCTTTCACTGTCTTTGTTTCACGGGTTTTTAAAAGTTATTGATTTTTATAATGGGGTTTAGCTGCTTTTCACTGCTGTCTTTATGCCGCTTTACACGCACTTGACTCACTTACAGAGAGATATCAATACATAGGTTTTAAGATTCTTACTAGTCAAATATATTCTTGGGTGGTGAATAGGGGGTGTTGAGTCCAGTTCACTGAGCAAGGAGTAGGTCTTGTCTATTACATATTGGGTTTATGGAACGGTATCTGAGCTAATTTGAAACCCTTGTTTTAGGCATCACCTCACCTCACCTTTCCCGTTAAGCAGCTATAGTGTGTTTTCTAAACGTGTGACTCTGTTCTGTTTTGTAATTCAGTTCCAGTGTAGCGGTTTTTCCATTCCCTCTATAAGTGATATCTTATGGCAAGTGTCTTTTTCTGTGTGACTTATTTCACTTAGAATCGTCGTACCTAAATCCACTCATCATGCTGCTACGAGCCTTATGACGTTGATTTCATGGCTGAGTGATATTCCTTTGTACATAAGGACCACAACTTCTTTATCCATTTTTCTCTTTCCTGGGATATTTAAGGTGTAACGAAGTGGAGGTTCTTGTCAACAGAGCAGCCCTAAACTTTGGGGTGCCTGTGTCTTGCTGATTTTTAGTTTTCCCAATGTATACGCCCATGAGTGGAAGTGCCCTATGCTCTCTAAGCTGTGTTTTTTAGATGTTTCAGGACACACCGTACACTTCTCCAGAGTGGCTGTTGGCAATTTACATCCCGCCCATCAGCGTAGCAAGGCTCCCGTTTCTCCATGGCCTGTCCTGCATTTCTGGTTTTGACCCTTTATTCAGCATGGCCCTTTTGACCGATGCGAAGCGAGACTTCTTTGTAGCGCTGATTTGCCTTTCCAGGTTGCTTGGTTGGCCAAAAAGGGCGTATGCGTTTTTTCCTGAATATATTCAGGAAAAAACGCATACGCCCTTTTTGGCCAAGGGCATCATTGTCGAGGTTTTGCCGCTTTTCCTGTGCTTTAAAGGCGATTCGAATCTACCTCCTGAAATCTGTTTCCTGCAATTCTGCCTTGCTTTCAAATCCTCTTCGTTGCCTTCCCTGAATATATTTGTGGACGAGAGTTATCATTTATAACTCTGCAGGTTTGTGAATTGCAGTGCCCCTGAGCTCCATTTTTCAACTCGCTTTCTTGGGAGCTGGCCGCAAAAGCGCAGGATTGCTTCAGGCCCTATTCGGGTTCCGGGCGGCAGGATGAGCCTGTGGTTAATTCTTCTTCCTGATGGGAAAATAGAGTGACCTGTGCCTGTCCCAACACCTAGAGCTAGTCTCCCATTGGTTCCCCCTCTTCCCGTTCATCCTCAGGACAAATTGCAACCTGTACGGAACAGGAGGTTAAAGCTGCTGATTCTCCAAGGAGGAAGATTGCTAGTAAAGCGGCTAGAATGGCGAACCCGAGCACCATCAGACGAGAAATGAGGTGCGTTTTAGCACCCTTTCCCGATCACACGGTGTACCATCTTCTGGGTTTCTCATGCATGTTTTCGATGTAGGAAGATGCCCTTGAACCTGGAGATTTGGGACCCATGGGATGGGTACCAAGCAGTATGACTTTAAAGGGTCTGCGTTTGCTCACCCAACCTCACCAAACCTCTCTGCCCCAAGAGTGTCCACCCTTATGTCGCAATCAGCTGTGGGTCTAGATATGGTCAATCCAGGTGGCATCACAGCCCCTGAACGAATTTTGTAAGAATTTCTCTCTCTTTCACTGTCTTTGTTTCACGGGTTTTTAAAAGTTATTGATTTTTATAATGGGGTTTAGCTGCTTTTCACTGCTGTCTTTATGCCGCTTTACACGCACTTGACTCACTTTCAGAGAGATATCAATACATAGGTTTTAAGATTCTTACTAGTCAGATATATTCTTGGGCGGTGAATAGGGGGTGTTGAGTCCAGTTCACTGAGCAAGGAGTAGGTCTTGTCTATTACATATTGGGTTTATGGAACGGTATCTGAGCTAATTTGAAACCCTTGTTTTAGGCATCACCCCACCTCACCTTTCCCGTTAAGCAGCTATAGTGTGTTTTCTAAACGTGTGACTCTGTTCTGTTTTGTAATTCAGTTCCAGTGTAGCGGTTTTTCCATTCCCTCTATAAGTGATATCTTATGGCAAGTGTCTTTTTCTGTGTGACTTATTTCACTTAGAATCGTCGTACCTAAATCCACTCATCATGCTGCTACGAGCCTTATGACGTTGATTTCATGGCTGAGTGATATTCCTTTGTACATAAGGACCACAACTTCTTTATCCATTTTTCTCTTTCCTGGGATATTTAAGGTGTAACGAAGTGGAGGTTCTTGTCAACAGAGCAGCCCTAAACTTTGGGGTGCCTGTGTCTTGCTGATTTTTAGTTTTCCCAATGTATACGCCCATGAGTGGAAGTGCCCTATGCTCTCTAAGCTGTGTTTTTTAGATGTTTCAGGACACACCGTACACTTCTCCAGAGTGGCTGTTGGCAATTTACATCCCGCCCATCAGCGTAGCAAGGCTCCCGTTTCTCCATGGCCTGTCCTGCATTTCTGGTTTTGACCCTTTATTCAGCATGGCCCTTTTGACCGATGCGAAGCGAGACTTCTTTGTAGCGCTGATTTGCCTTTCCAGGTTGCTTGGTTGGCCAAAAAGGGCGTATGCGTTTTTTCCTGAATATATTCAGGAAAAAACGCATACGCCCTTTTTGGCCAAGGGCATCATTGTCGAGGTTTTGCCGCTTTTCCTGTGCTTTAAAGGCGATTCGAATCTACCTCCTGAAATCTGTTTCCTGCAATTCTGCCTTGCTTTCAAATCCTCTTCGTTGCCTTCCCTGAATATATTTGTGGACGAGAGTTATCATTTATAACTCTGCAGGTTTGTGAATTGCAGTGCCCCTGAGCTCCATTTTTCAACTCGCTTTCTTGGGAGCTGGCCGCAAAAGCGCAGGATTGCTTCAGGCCCTATTCGGGTTCCGGGCGGCAGGATGAGCCTGTGGTTAATTCTTCTTCCTGATGGGAAAATAGAGTGACCTGTGCCTGTCCCAACACCTAGAGCTAGTCTCCCATTGGTTCCCCCTCTTCCCGTTCATCCTCAGGACAAATTGCAACCTGTACGGAACAGGAGGTTAAAGCTGCTGATTCTCCAAGGAGGAAGATTGCTAGTAAAGCGGCTAGAATGGCGAACCCGAGCACCATCAGACGAGAAATGAGGTGCGTTTTAGCACCCTTTCCCGATCACACGGTGTACCATCTTCTGGGTTTCTCATGCATGTTTTCGATGTAGGAAGATGCCCTTGAACCTGGAGATTTGGGACCCATGGGATGGGTACCAAGCAGTATGACTTTAAAGGGTCTGCGTTTGCTCACCCAACCTCACCAAACCTCTCTGCCCCAAGAGTGTCCACCCTTATGTCGCAATCAGCTGTGGGTCTAGATATGGTCAATCCAGGTGGCATCACAGCCCCTGAACGAATTTTGTAAGAATTTCTCTCTCTTTCACTGTCTTTGTTTCACGGGTTTTTAAAAGTTATTGATTTTTATAATGGGGTTTAGCTGCTTTTCACTGCTGTCTTTATGCCGCTTTACACGCACTTGACTCACTTACAGAGAGATATCAATACATAGGTTTTAAGATTCTTACTAGTCAGATATATTCTTGGGCGGTGAATAGGGGGTGTTGAGTCCAGTTCACTGAGCAAGGAGTAGGTCTTGTCTATTACATATTGGGTTGATGGAACGGTATCTGAGCTAATTTGAAACCCTTGTTTTAGGCATCACCCCACCTCACCTTTCCCGTTAAGCAGCTATAGTGTGTTTTCTAAACGTGTGACTCTGTTCTGTTTTGTAATTCAGTTCCAGTGTAGCGGTTTTTCCATTCCCTCTATAAGTGATATTTTATGGCAGGTGTCTTTTTCTGTGTGACTTATTTCACTTAGAATCGTCGTACCTAAATCCACTCATCATGCTGCTACTAGCCTTATGACGTTGATTTCATGGCTGAGTGATATTCCTTTGTACATAAGGACCACAACTTCTTTATCCATTTTTCTCTTTCCTGGTATATTTAAGGTGTAACGAAGTGGAGGTTCTTGTCAACAGAGCAGCCCTAAACTTTGGGGTGCCTGTGTCTTGCTGATTTTTATTTTTCCCAATGTATACGCCCATGAGTGGAAGTGCCCTATGCTCTCTAAGCTGTGTTTTTTAGATGTTTCAGGACACACCGTACACTTCTCCAGAGTGGCTGTTGGCAATTTACATCCCGTCCACCAGCGTAGCAAGGCTCCCGTTTCTCCATGGCCTGTCCTGCATTTCTGGTTTTGACCCTTTATTCAGCATGGCCCTTTTGACCGATGCGAAGCGAGACTTCTTTGTAGCGCTGATTTGCCTTTCCAGGTTGCTTGGTTGGCCAAAAAGGGCGTATGCGTTTTTTCCTGAATATATTCAGGAAAAAACGCATACGCCCTTTTTGGCCAAGGGCATCATTGTCGAGGTTTTGCCGCTTTTCCTGTGCTTTAAAGGCGATTCGAATCTACCTCCTGAAATCTGTTTCCTGCAATTCTGCCTTGCTTTCAAATCCTCTTCGTTGCCTTCCCTGAATATATTTGTGGACGAGAGTTATCATTTATAACTCTGCAGGTTTGTGAATTGCAGTGCCCCTGAGCTCCATTTTTCAACTCGCTTTCTTGGGAGCTGGCCGCAAAAGCGCAGGATTGCTTCAGGCCCTATTCGGGTTCCGGGCGGCAGGATGAGCCTGTGGTTAATTCTTCTTCCTGATGGGAAAATAGAGTGACCTGTGCCTGTCCCAACACCTAGAGCTAGTCTCCCATTGGTTCCCCCTCTTCCCGTTCATCCTCAGGACAAATTGCAACCTGTACGGAACAGGAGGTTAAAGCTGCTGATTCTCCACGGAGGAAGATTGCTAGTAAAGCGGCTAGAATGGCGAACCCGAGCACCATCAGACGAGAAATGAGGTGCGTTTTAGCACCCTTTCCCGATCACACGGTGTACCATCTTCTGGGTTTCTCATGCATGTTTTCGATGTAGGAAGATGCCCTTGAATCTGGAGATTTGGGACCCATGGGATGGGTACCAAGCAGTATGACTTTAAAGGGTCTGCGTTTGCTCACCCAACCTCACCAAACCTCTCTGCCCCAAGAGTGTCCACCCTTATGTCGCAATCAGCTGTGGGTCTAGATATGGTCAATCCAGGTGGCATCACAGCCCCTGAACGAATTTTGTAAGAATTTCTCTCTCTTTCACTGTCTTTGTTTCACGGGTTTTTAAAAGTTATTGATTTTTATAATGGGGTTTAGCTGCTTTTCACTGCTGTCTTTATGCCGCTTTACACGCACTTGACTCACTTACAGAGAGATATCAATACATAGGTTTTAAGATTCTTACTAGTCAGATATATTCTTGGGCGGTGAATAGGGGGTGTTGAGTCCAGTTCACTGAGCAAGGAGTAGGTCTTGTCTATTACATATTGGGTTTATGGAACGGTATCTGAGCTAATTTGAAACCCTTGTTTTAGGCATCACCCCACCTCACCTTTCCCGTTAAGCAGCTATAGTGTGTTTTCTAAACGTGTGACTCTGTTCTGTTTTGTAATTCAGTTCCAGTGTAGCGGTTTTTCCATTCCCTCTATAAGTGATATTTTATGGCAGGTGTCTTTTTCTGTGTGACTTATTTCACTTAGAATCGTCGTACCTAAATCCACTCATCATGCTGCTACTAGCCTTATGACGTTGATTTCATGGCTGAGTGATATTCCTTTGTACATAAGGACCACAACTTCTTTATCCATTTTTCTCTTTCCTGGTATATTTAAGGTGTAACGAAGTGGAGGTTCTTGTCAACAGAGCAGCCCTAAACTTTGGGGTGCCTGTGTCTTGCTGATTTTTATTTTTCCCAATGTATACGCCCATGAGTGGAAGTGCCCTATGCTCTCTAAGCTGTGTTTTTTAGATGTTTCAGGACACACCGTACACTTCTCCAGAGTGGCTGTTGGCAATTTACATCCCGTCCACCAGCGTAGCAAGGCTCCCGTTTCTCCATGGCCTGTCCTGCATTTCTGGTTTTGACCCTTTATTCAGCATGGCCCTTTTGACCGATGCGAAGCGAGACTTCTTTGTAGCGCTGATTTGCCTTTCCAGGTTGCTTGGTTGGCCAAAAAGGGCGTATGCGTTTTTTCCTGAATATATTCAGGAAAAAACGCATACGCCCTTTTTGGCCAAAGGCATCATTGTCGAGGTTTTGCCGCTTTTCCTGTGCTTTAAAGGCGATTCGAATCTACCTCCTGAAATCTGTTTCCTGCAATTCTGCCTTGCTTTCAAATCCTCTTCGTTGCCTTCCCTGAATATATTTGTGGACGAGAGTTATCATTTATAACTCTGCAGGTTTGTGAATTGCAGTGCCCCTGAGCTCCATTTTTCAACTCTCTTTCTTGGGAGCTGGCTGCAAAAGCGCAGGATTGCTTCAGGCCCTATTCGGGTTCCGGGCGGCAGGCTGAGCCTGTGGTTAATTCTTCTTCCTGATGGGAAAATAGAGTGACCTGTTCCTGTCCCAACACCTAAAGCTAGTCTTCCATTGGTTCCCCCTCCTCCCGTTCATCCTCAGGACAAATTGCAACCTGTTCGGAACAGGTGGTTAAAGCTGCTGATTCTCCAAGGAGGGAGAGTGCTAGTAAAGCGGCTGGAATGGCGAACCCGAGCACCATCAGTTGAGAAATGAGGTGCGTTTTAGCAACCTTTCCCGATCACACGGTGTACCATCTTCTGGGTTTCTCATGCATGTTTTCGATGTAGGAAGATGCCCTTTAACCTGGAGATTTGGGACCAATGGGATGGGTACCATGCAGTATTACTTTAAAGGGTCTGCGTTTGCTCACCCAACCTCACCAAACCTCTCAGCCCCAAGAGTGTCCACGCTTATGTCGCAATCAGCTGTGGGTCTAGATATGGTCAATCCAGGTGGCATCACAGCCCCTGAACGAATTTTGTAAGAATTTCTCTCTCTTTCACTGTCTTTGTTTCACGGGTTTTTAAAAGTTTTTGATTTTTATAATGGGGTTTAGCTGCTTTTCAACTGCTGTCTTTATGCCGCTTTACACGCACTTGACTCACTTACAGAGAGATATCAATACATAGGTTTTAAGATTCTTACTAGTCAGATATATTCTTGGGCGGTGAATAGGGGGTGTTGAGTCCAGTTCCCTGAGCAAGGAGTAGGTCTTGTCTATTACATATTGGGTTTATGGAACGGTATCTGAGCTAATTTGAAACCCTTGTTTTAGGCATCACCCCACCTCACCTTTCCCGTTAAGCAGCTATAGTGTGTTTTCTAAACGTGTGACTCTGTTCTGTTTTGTAATTCAGTTCAAGTGTAGCGGTTTTTACATTCCCTCTATAAGTGATATCTTATGTCAAGTGTCTTTTTCTGTGTGACTTATTTCACTTAGAATCGTCGTACCTAAATCCACTCATCATGCTGCTACTAGCCTTATGACGTTGATTTCATGGCTGAGTGATATTCCTTTGTACATAAGGACCACAACTTCTTTATCCATTTTTCTCTTTCCTGGGATATTTAAGGTGTAACGAAGTGGAGGTTCTTGTCAACAGAGCAGCCCTAAACTTTGGGGTGCCTGTGTCTTGCTGATTTTTAGTTTTCCCAATGTATACGCCCATGAGTGGAAGTGCCCTATGCTCTCTAAGCTGTGTTTTTTAGATGTTTCAGGACACACCGTACACTTCTCCAGAGTGGCTGTTGGCAATTTACATCCCGCCCATCAGCGTAGCAAGGCTCCCGTTTCTCCATGGCCTGTCCTGCATTTCTGGTTTTGACCCTTTATTCAGCATGGCCCTTTTGACCGATGCGAAGCGAGACTTCTTTGTAGCGCTGATTTGCCTTTCCAGGTTGCTTGGTTGGCCAAAAAGGGCGTATGCGTTTTTTCCTGAATATATTCAGGAAAAAACGCATACGCCCTTTTTGGCCAAGGGCATCATTGTCGAGGTTTTGCCGCTTTTCCTGTGCTTTAAAGGCGATTCGAATCTACCTCCTGAAATCTGTTTCCTGCAATTCTGCCTTGCTTTCAAATCCTCTTCGTTGCCTTCCCTGAATATATTTGTGGACGAGAGTTATCATTTATAATTCTGCAGATTTGTGAATTGCAGTGCCCCTGAGCTCCATTTTTCAACTCGCTTTCTTGGGAGCTGGCCGCAAAAGCGCAGGATTGCTTCAGGCCCTATTCGGGTTCCGGGCGGCAGGATGAGCCTGTGGTTAATTCTTCTTCCTGATGGGAAAATAGAGTGACCTGTGCCTGTCCCAACACCTAGAGCTAGTCTCCCATTGGTTCCCCCTCTTCCCGTTCATCCTCAGGACAAATTGCAACCTGTACGGAACAGGAGGTTAAAGCTGCTGATTCTCCAAGGAGGGAGATTGCTAGTAAAGCGGCTGGAATGGCGAACCCGAGCACCATCAGACGAGAAATGAGGTGCGTTTTAGCAACCTTTCCCGATCACACGGTGTACCATCTTCTGGGTTTCTCATGCATGTTTTCGATGTAGGAAGATGCCCTTGAACCTGGAGATTTGGGACCCATGGGATGGGTACCACGCAGTATGACTTTAAAGGGTCTGCGTTTGCTCACCCAACCTCACCAAACCTCTCAGCCCCAAGAGTGTCCACCCTTATGTCGCAATCAGCTGTGGGTCTAGATATGGTCAATCCAGGTGGCATCACAGCCCCTGAACGAATTTTGTAAGAATTTCTCTCTCTTTCACTGTCTTTGTTTCTCGGGTTTTTAAAAGTTTTTGATTTTTATAATGGGGTTTAGCTGCTTTTCACTGCTGTCTTTATGCCGCTTTACACGCACTTGACTCACTTACAGAGAGATATCAATACATAGGTTTTAAGATTCTTACTAGTCAGATATATTCTTGGGCGGTGAATAGGGGGTGTTGAGTCCAGTTCCCTGAGCAAGGAGTAGGTCTTGTCTATTACATATTGGGTTTATGGAACGGTATCTGAGCTAATTTGAAACCCTTGTTTTAGGCATCACCTCACCTCACCTTTCCCGTTAAGCAGCTATAGTGTGTTTTCTAAACGTGTGACTCTGTTCTGTTTTGTAATTCAGTTCAAGTGTAGCGGTTTTTACATTCCCTCTATAAGTGATATCTTATGGCAAGTGTCTTTTTCTGTGTGACTTATTTCACTTAGAATCGTCGTACCTAAATCCACTCATCATGCTGCTACTAGCCTTATGACGTTGATTTCATGGCTGAGTGATATTCCTTTGTACATAAGGACCACAACTTCTTTATCCATTTTTCTCTTTCCTGGGATATTTAAGGTGTAACGAAGTGGAGGTTCTTGTCAACAGAGCAGCCCTAAACTTTGGGGTGCCTGTGTCTTGCTGATTTTTAGTTTTCCCAATGTATACGCCCATGAGTGGAAGTGCCCTATGCTCTCTAAGCTGTGTTTTTTAGATGTTTCAGGACACACCGTACACTTCTCCAGAGTGGCTGTTGGCAATTTACATCCCGCCCATCAGCGTAGCAAGGCTCCCGTTTCTCCATGGCCTGTCCTGCATTTCTGGTTTTGACCCTTTATTCAGCATGGCCCTTTTGACCGATGCGAAGCGAGACTTCTTTGTAGCGCTGATTTGCCTTTCCAGGTTGCTTGGTTGGCCAAAAAGGGCGTATGCGTTTTTTCCTGAATATATTCAGGAAAAAACGCATACGCCCTTTTTGGCCAAGGGCATCATTGTCGAGGTTTTGCCGCTTTTCCTGTGCTTTAAAGGCGATTCGAATCTACCTCCTGAAATCTGTTTCCTGCAATTCTGCCTTGCTTTCAAATCCTCTTCGTTGCCTTCCCTGAATATATTTGTGGGCGAGAGTTATCATTTATAACTCTGCAGATTTGTGAATTGCAGTGCCCCTGAGCTCCATTTTTCAACTCGCTTTCTTGGGAGCTGGCCGCAAAAGCGCAGGATTGCTTCAGGCCCTATACGGGTTCCGGGCGGCAGGATGAGCCTGTGGTTAATTCTTCTTCCTGATGGGAAAATAGAGTGACCTGTGCCTGTCCCAACACCTAGAGCTAGTCTCCCATTGGTTCCCCCTCTTCCCGTTCATCCTCAGGACAAATTGCAACCTGTACGGAACAGGAGGTTAAAGCTGCTGATTCTCCAAGGAGGGAGATTGCTAGTAAAGCGGCTAGAATGGCGAACCCGAGCACCATCAGACGAGAAATGAGGTGCGTTTTAGCAACCTTTCCCGATCACACGGTGTACCATCTTCTGGGTTTCTCATGCATGTTTTCGATGTAGGAAGATGCCCTTGAACCTGGAGATTTGGGACCCATGGAATGGGTACCAAGCAGTATTACTTTAAAGGGTCTGCGTTTGCTCACCCAACCTCACCAAACCTCTCAGCCCCAAGAGTGTCCACCCTTATGTCGCAATCAGCTGTGGGTCTAGATATGGTCAATCCAGGTGGCATCACAGCCCCTGAACGAATTTTGTAAGAATTTCTCTCTCTTTCACTGTCTTTGTTTCACGGGTTTTTAAAAGTTATTGATTTTTATAATGGGGTTTAGCTGCTTTTCACTGCTGTCTTTATGCCGCTTTACACGCACTTGAGTCACTTACAGAGAGATATCAATACATAGGTTTTAAGATTCTTACTACTCAGATATATTCTTGGGCGGTGAATAGGGGGTGTTGAGTCCAGTTCACTGAGCAAGGAGTAGGTCTTGTCTATTACATATTGGGTTTATGGAACGGTATCTGAGCTAATTTGAAACCCTTGTTTTAGGCATCACCCCACCTCACCTTTCCCGTTAAGCAGCTATAGTGTGCTTTCTAAACGTGTGACTCTGTTCTGTTTTGTAATTCAGTTCAAGTGTAGCGGTTTTTACATTCCCTCTATAAGTGATATCTTATGTCAAGTGTCTTTTTCTGTGTGACTTATTTCACTTAGAATAGTCGTACCTAAATCCACTCATCATGCTGCTACTAGCCTTATGACGTTGATTTCATGGCTGAGTGATATTCCATTGTAAAGAAGGACCACAACTTCTTTATCCATTTTTCTCTTTCCTGGGATATTTAAGGTGTAACGAAGTGGAGGTTCTTGTCAACAGAGCAGCCCTAAACTTTGGGGTGCCTGTGTCTTGCTGATTTTTAGTTTTCCCAATGTATACGCCCATGAGTGGAAGTGCCCTATGCTCTCTAAGCTGTGTTTTTTAGATGTTTCAGGACACACCGTACACTTCTCCAGAGTGGCTGTTGGCAATTTACATCCCGCCCATCAGCGTAGCAAGGCTCCCGTTTCTCCATGGCCTGTCCTGCATTTCTGGTTTTGACCCTTTATTCAGCATGGCCCTTTTGACCGATGCGAAGCGAGACCTCTTTGTAGCGCTGATTTGCCTTTCCAGGTTGCTTGGTTGGCCAAAAAGGGCGTATGCGTTTTTTCCTGAATATATTCAGGAAAAAACGCATACGCCCTTTTTGGCCAAGGGCATCATTGTCGAGGTTTTGCCGCTTTTCCTGTGCTTCAAAGGCGATTCGAATCTACCTCCTGAAATCTGTTTCCTGCAATTCTGCCTTGCTTTCAAATCCTCTTCGTTGCCTTCCCTGAATATATTTGTGGACGAGAGTTATCATTTATAATTCTGCAGATTTGTGAATTGCAGTGCCCCTGAGCTCCATTTTTCAACTCGCTTTCTTGGGAGCTGGCCGCAAAAGCGCAGGATTGCTTCAGGCCCTATACGGGTTACGGGCGGCAGGATGAGCCTGTGGTTAATTCTTCTTCCTGATGGGAAAATAGAGTGACCTGTGCCTGTCCCAACACCTAGAGCTAGTCTCCCATTGGTTCCCCCTCTTCCCGTTCATCCTCAGGACAAATTGCAACCTGTACGGAACAGGAGGTTAAAGCTGCTGATTCTCCAAGGAGGGAGATTGCTAGTAAAGCGGCTGGAATGGCGAACCCGAGCACCATCAGACGAGAAATGAGGTGCGTTTTAGCAACCTTTCCCGATCACACGGTGTACCATCTTCTGGGTTTCTCATGCATGTTTTCGATGTAGGAAGATGCCCTTGAACCTGGAGATTTGGGACCCATGGGATGGGTACCACGCAGTATGACTTTAAAGGGTCTGCGTTTGCTCACCCAACCTCACCAAACCTCTCAGCCCCAAGAGTGTCCACCCTTATGTCGCAATCAGCTGTGGGTCTAGATATGGTCAATCCAGGTGGCATCACAGCCCCTGAACGAATTTTGTAAGAATTTCTCTCTCTTTCACTGTCTTTGTTTCTCGGGTTTTTAAAAGTTTTTGATTTTTATAATGGGGTTTAGCTGCTTTTCACTGCTGTCTTTATGCCGCTTTACACGCACTTGACTCACTTACAGAGAGATATCAATACATAGGTTTTAAGATTCTTACTAGTCAGATATATTCTTGGGCGGTGAATAGGGGGTGTTGAGTCCAGTTCCCTGAGCAAGGAGTAGGTCTTGTCTATTACATATTGGGTTTATGGAACGGTATCTGAGCTAATTTGAAACCCTTGTTTTAGGCATCACCCCACCTCACCTTTCCCGTTAAGCAGCTATAGTGTGTTTTCTAAACGTGTGACTCTGTTCTGTTTTGTAATTCAGTTCAAGTGTAGCGGTTTTTACATTCCCTCTATAAGTGATATCTTATGGCAAGTGTCTTTTTCTGTGTGACTTATTTCACTTAGAATCGTCGTACCTAAATCCACTCATCATGCTGCTACTAGCCTTATGACGTTGATTTCATGGCTGAGTGATATTCCTTTGTACATAAGGACCACAACTTCTTTATCCATTTTTCTCTTTCCTGGGATATTTAAGGTGTAACGAAGTGGAGGTTCTTGTCAACAGAGCAGCCCTAAACTTTGGGGTGCCTGTGTCTTGCTGATTTTTAGTTTTCCCAATGTATACGCCCATGAGTGGAAGTGCCCTATGCTCTCTAAGCTGTGTTTTTTAGATGTTTCAGGACACACCGTACACTTCTCCAGAGTGGCTGTTGGCAATTTACATCCCGCCCATCAGCGTAGCAAGGCTCCCGTTTCTCCATGGCCTGTCCTGCATTTCTGGTTTTGACCCTTTATTCAGCATGGCCCTTTTGACCGATGCGAAGCGAGACTTCTTTGTAGCGCTGATTTGCCTTTCCAGGTTGCTTGGTTGGCCAAAAAGGGCGTATGCGTTTTTTCCTGAATATATTCAGGAAAAAACGCATACGCCCTTTTTGGCCAAGGGCATCATTGTCGAGGTTTTGCCGCTTTTCCTGTGCTTTAAAGGCGATTCGAATCTACCTCCTGAAATCTGTTTCCTGCAATTCTGCCTTGCTTTCAAATCCTCTTCGTTGCCTTCCCTGAATATATTTGTGGGCGAGAGTTATCATTTATAACTCTGCAGATTTGTGAATTGCAGTGCCCCTGAGCTCCATTTTTCAACTCGCTTTCTTGGGAGCTGGCCGCAAAAGCGCAGGATTGCTTCAGGCCCTATACGGGTTCCGGGCGGCAGGATGAGCCTGTGGTTAATTCTTCTTCCTGATGGGAAAATAGAGTGACCTGTGCCTGTCCCAACACCTAGAGCTAGTCTCCCATTGGTTCCCCCTCTTCCCGTTCATCCTCAGGACAAATTGCAACCTGTACGGAACAGGAGGTTAAAGCTGCTGATTCTCCAAGGAGGGAGATTGCTAGTAAAGCGGCTAGAATGGCGAACCCGAGCACCATCAGACGAGAAATGAGGTGCGTTTTAGCAACCTTTCCCGATCACACGGTGTACCATCTTCTGGGTTTCTCATGCATGTTTTCGATGTAGGAAGATGCCCTTGAACCTGGAGATTTGGGACCCATGGAATGGGTACCAAGCAGTATTACTTTAAAGGGTCTGCGTTTGCTCACCCAACCTCACCAAACCTCTCAGCCCCAAGAGTGTCCACCCTTATGTCGCAATCAGCTGTGGGTCTAGATATGGTCAATCCAGGTGGCATCACAGCCCCTGAACGAATTTTGTAAGAATTTCTCTCTCTTTCACTGTCTTTGTTTCACGGGTTTTTAAAAGTTATTGATTTTTATAATGGGGTTTAGCTGCTTTTCACTGCTGTCTTTATGCCGCTTTACACGCACTTGAGTCACTTACAGAGAGATATCAATACATAGGTTTTAAGATTCTTACTACTCAGATATATTCTTGGGCGGTGAATAGGGGGTGTTGAGTCCAGTTCACTGAGCAAGGAGTAGGTCTTGTCTATTACATATTGGGTTTATGGAACGGTATCTGAGCTAATTTGAAACCCTTGTTTTAGGCATCACCCCACCTCACCTTTCCCGTTAAGCAGCTATAGTGTGCTTTCTAAACGTGTGACTCTGTTCTGTTTTGTAATTCAGTTCAAGTGTAGCGGTTTTTACATTCCCTCTATAAGTGATATCTTATGTCAAGTGTCTTTTTCTGTGTGACTTATTTCACTTAGAATAGTCGTACCTAAATCCACTCATCATGCTGCTACTAGCCTTATGACGTTGATTTCATGGCTGAGTGATATTCCATTGTAAAGAAGGACCACAACTTCTTTATCCATTTTTCTCTTTCCTGGGATATTTAAGGTGTAACGAAGTGGAGGTTCTTGTCAACAGAGCAGCCCTAAACTTTGGGGTGCCTGTGTCTTGCTGATTTTTAGTTTTCCCAATGTATACGCCCATGAGTGGAAGTGCCCTATGCTCTCTAAGCTGTGTTTTTTAGATGTTTCAGGACACACCGTACACTTCTCCAGAGTGGCTGTTGGCAATTTACATCCCGCCCATCAGCGTAGCAAGGCTCCCGTTTCTCCATGGCCTGTCCTGCATTTCTGGTTTTGACCCTTTATTCAGCATGGCCCTTTTGACCGATGCGAAGCGAGACCTCTTTGTAGCGCTGATTTGCCTTTCCAGGTTGCTTGGTTGGCCAAAAAGGGCGTATGCGTTTTTTCCTGAATATATTCAGGAAAAAACGCATACGCCCTTTTTGGCCAAGGGCATCATTGTCGAGGTTTTGCCGCTTTTCCTGTGCTTCAAAGGCGATTCGAATCTACCTCCTGAAATCTGTTTCCTGCAATTCTGCCTTGCTTTCAAATCCTCTTCGTTGCCTTCCCTGAATATATTTGTGGACGAGAGTTATCATTTATAATTCTGCAGATTTGTGAATTGCAGTGCCCCTGAGCTCCATTTTTCAACTCGCTTTCTTGGGAGCTGGCCGCAAAAGCGCAGGATTGCTTCAGGCCCTATTCGAGTTCCGGGCGGCAGGATGAGCCTGTGGTTAATTCTTCTTCCTGATGGGAAAATAGAGTGACCTGTGCCTGTCCCAACACCTAGAGCTAGTCTCCCATTGGTTCCCCCTCTTCCCGTTCATCCTCAGGACAAATTGCAACCTGTACGGAACAGGAGGTTAAAGCTGCTGATTCTCCAAGGAGGGAGATTGCTAGTAAAGCGGCTGGAATGGCGAACCCGAGCACCATCAGACGAGAAATGAGGTGCGTTTTAGCAACCTTTCCCGATCACACGGTGTACCATCTTCTGGGTTTCTCATGCATGTTTTCGATGTAGGAAGATGCCCTTGAACCTGGAGATTTGGGACCCATGGGATGGGTACCACACAGTATGACTTTAAAGGGTCTGCGTTTGCTCACCCAACCTCACCAAACCTCTCAGCCCCAAGAGTGTCCACCCTTATGTCACAATCAGCTGTGGGTCTAGATATGGTCAATCCAGGTGGCATCACAGCCCCTGAACGAATTTTGTAAGAATTTCTCTCTCTTTCACTGTCTTTGTTTCTCGGGTTTTTAAAAGTTATTGATTTTTATAATGGGGTTTAGCTGCTTTTCACTGCTGTCTTTATGCCGCTTTACACGCACTTGACTCACTTACAGAGAGATATCAATACATAGGTTTTAAGATTCTTACTACTCAGATATATTCTTGGGCGGTGAATAGGGGGTGTTGAGTCCAGTTCACTGAGCAAGGAGTAGGTCTTGTCTATTACATATTGGGTTTATGGAACGGTATCTGAGCTAATTTGAAACCCTTGTTTTAGGCATCACCTCACCTCACCTTTCCCGTTAAGCAGCTATATTGTGTTTTCTAAACGTGTGACTCTGTTCTGTTTTGTAATTCAGTTCCAGTGTAGCGGTTTTTCCATTCCCTCTATAAGTGATATCTTATGGCAAGTGTCTTTTTCTGTGTGACTTATTTCACTTAGAATCGTCGTACCTAAATCCACTCATCATGCTGCTACTAGCCTTATGACGTTGATTTCATGGCTGAGTGATATTCCTTTGTACATAAGGACCACAACTTCTTTATCCATTTTTCTCTTTCATGGGATATTTAAGGTGTAACGAAGTGGAGGTTCTTGTCAACAGAGCAGCCCTAAACTTTGGGGTGCCTGTGTCTTGCTGATTTTTAGTTTTCCCAATGTATACGCCCATGAGTGGTATTGCCCTATGCTCTCTAAGCTGTGTTTTTTAGATGTTTCAGGACACACCGTACACTTCTCCAGAGTGGCTGTTGGCAATTTACATCCCGTCCATCAGCGTAGCAAGGCTCCCGTTTCTCCATGGCCTGTCCTGCATTTCTGGTTTTGACCCTTTATTCAGCATGGCCCTTTTGACCGATGCGAAGCGAGACTTCTTTGTAGCGCTGATTTGCCTTTCCAGGTTGCTTGGTTGGCCAAAAAGGGCGTATGCGTTTTTTCCTGAATATATTCAGGAAAAAACGCATACGCCCTTTTTGGCCAAGGGCATCATTGTCGAGGTTTTGCCGCTTTTCCTGTGCTTTAAAGGCGATTCGAATCTACCTCCTGAAATCTGTTTCCTGCAATTCTGCCTTGCTTTCAAATCCTCTTCGTTGCCTTCCCTGAATATATTTGTGGACGAGAGTTATCATTTATAACTCTGCAGGTTTGTGAATTGCAGTGCCCCTGAGCTCCATTTTTCAACTCTCTTTCTTGGGAGCTGGCCGCAAAAGCGCAGGATTGCTTCAGGCCCTATTCGGGTTCCGGGCGGCAGGCTGAGCCTGTGGTTAATTCTTCTTCCTGATGGGAAAATAGAGTGACCTGTTCCTGTCCCAACACCTAAAGCTAGTCTTCCATTGGTTCCCCCTCCTCCCGTTCATCCTCAGGACAAATTGCAACCTGTACGGAACAGGTGGTTAAAGCTGCTGATTCTCCAAGGAGGGAGAGTGCTAGTAAAGCGGCTGGAATGGCGAACCCGAGCACCATCAGTTGAGAAATGAGGTGCGTTTTAGAAACCTTTCCCGATCACACGGTGTACCATCTTCTGGGTTTCTCATGCATGTTTTCGATGTAGGAAGATGCCCTTTAACCTGGAGATTTGGGACCAATGGGATGGGTACCACGCAGTATTACTTTAAAGGGTCTGCGTTTGCTCACCCAACCTCACCAAACCTCTCAGCCCCAAGAGTGTCCACCCTTATGTCGCAATCAGCTGTGGGTCTACATATGGTCAATCCAGGTGGCATCACAGCCCCTGAACGAATTTTGTAAGAATTTCTCTCTCTTTCACTGTCTTTGTTTCACGGGTTTTTAAAAGTTTTTGATTTTTATAATGGGGTTTAGCTGCTTTTCAACTGCTGTCTTTATGCCGCTTTACACGCACTTGACTCACTTACAGAGAGATATCAATACATAGGTTTTAAGATTCTTACTAGTCAGATATATTCTTGGGCGGTGAATAGGGGGTGTTGAGTCCAGTTCCCTGAGCAAGGAGTAGGTCTTGTCTATTACATATTGGGTTTATGGAACGGTATCTGAGCTAATTTGAAACCCTTGTTTTAGGCATCACCCCACCTCACCTTTCCCGTTAAGCAGCTATAGTGTGTTTTCTAAACGTGTGACTCTGTTCTGTTTTGTAATTCAGTTCAAGTGTAGCGGTTTTTACATTCCCTCTATAAGTGATATCTTATGTCAAGTGTCTTTTTCTGTGTGACTTATTTCACTTAGAATCGTCGTACCTAAATCCACTCATCATGCTGCTACTAGCCTTATGACGTTGATTTCATGGCTGAGTGATATTCCTTTGTACATAAGGACCACAACTTCTTTATCCATTTTTCTCTTTCCTGGGATATTTAAGGTGTAACGAAGTGGAGGTTCTTGTCAACAGAGCAGCCCTAAACTTTGGGGTGCCTGTGTCTTGCTGATTTTTAGTTTTCCCAATGTATACGCCCATGAGTGGAAGTGCCCTATGCTCTCTAAGCTGTGTTTTTTAGATGTTTCAGGACACACCGTACACTTCTCCAGAGTGGCTGTTGGCAATTTACATCCCGCCCATCAGCGTAGCAAGGCTCCCGTTTCTCCATGGCCTGTCCTGCATTTCTGGTTTTGACCCTTTATTCAGCATGGCCCTTTTGACCGATGCGAAGCGAGACTTCTTTGTAGCGCTGATTTGCCTTTCCAGGTTGCTTGGTTGGCCAAAAAGGGCGTATGCGTTTTTTCCTGAATATATTCAGGAAAAAACGCATACGCCCTTTTTGGCCAAGGGCATCATTGTCGAGGTTTTGCCGCTTTTCCTGTGCTTTAAAGGCGATTCGAATCTACCTCCTGAAATCTGTTTCCTGCAATTCTGCCTTGCTTTCAAATCCTCTTCGTTGCCTTCCCTGAATATATTTGTGGACGAGAGTTATCATTTATAACTCTGCAGGTTTGTGAATTACAGTGCCCCTGAGCTCCATTTTTCAACTCGCTTTCTTGGGAGCTGGCCGCAAAAGCGCAGGATTGCTTCAGGCCCTATACGGGTTCCGGGCGGCAGGATGAGCCTGTGGTTAATTCTTCTTCCTGATGGGAAAATAGAGTGACCTGTGCCTGTCCCAACACCTAGAGCTAGTCTCCCATTGGTTCCCCCTCTTCCCGTTCATCCTCAGGACAAATTGCAACCTGTACGGAACAGGAGGTTAAAGCTGCTGATTCTCCAAGGAGGGAGATTGCTAGTAAAGCGGCTAGAATGGCGAACCCGAGCACCATCAGACGAGAAATGAGGTGCGTTTTAGCAACCTTTCCCGATCACACGGTGTACCATCTTCTGGGTTTCTCATGCATGTTTTCGATGTAGGAAGATGCCCTTGAACCTGGAGATTTGGGACCCATTGAATGGGTACCAAGCAGTATTACTTTAAAGGGTCTGCGTTTGCTCACCCAACCTCACCAAACCTCTCAGCCCCAAGAGTGTCCACCCTTATGTCGCAATCAGCTGTGGGTCTAGATATGGTCAATCCAGGTGGCATCACAGCCCCTGAACGAATTTTGTAAGAATTTCTCTCTCTTTCACTGTCTTTGTTTCACGGGTTTTTAAAAGTTATTGATTTTTATAATGGGGTTTAGCTGCTTTTCACTGCTGTCTTTATGCCACTTTACACGCACTTGACTCACTTACAGAGAGATATCAAAAAATAGGTTTTAAGATTCTTACTAGTCAGATATATTTTTGGGCGGTGAATAGGGGGTGTTGAGTCCAGTTCACTGAGCAAGGAGTAGGTTTTGTCTATTACATATTGGGTTTATGGAACGGTATCTGAGCTAATTTGAAACCCTTGTTTTAGGCATCACCCCACCTCACCTTTCCCGTTAAGCAGCTATAGTGTGTTTTCTAAACGTGTGACTCTGTTCTGTTTTGTAATTCAGTTCCAGTGTAGCGGTTTTTCCATTCCCTCTATAAGTGATATCTTATGGCAAGTGTCTTTTTCTGTGTGACTTATTTCACTTAGAATCGTCGTACCTAAATCCACTCATCATGCTGCTACGAGCCTTATGACGTTGATTTCATGGCTGAGTGATATTCCTTTGTACATAAGGACCACAACTTCTTTATCCATTTTTCTCTTTCCTGGGATATTTAAGGTGTAAGGAAGTGGAGGTTCTTGTCAACAGAGCAGCCCTAAACTTTGGGGTGCCTGTGTCTTGCTGATTTTTAGTTTTCCCAATGTATACGCCCATGAGTGGAAGTGCCCTATGCTCTCTAAGCTGTGTTTTTTAGATGTTTCAGGACTCACCGTACACTTCTCCAGAGTGGCTGTTGGCAATTTACATCCCGCCCATCAGCGTAGCAAGGCTCCCGTTTCTCCATGGCCTGTCCTGCATTTCTGGTTTTGACCCTTTATTCAGCATGGCCCTTTTGACCGATGCGAAGCGAGACTTCTTTGTAACGCTGATTTGCCTTTCCAGGTTGCTTGGTTGGCCAAAAAGGGCGTATGCGTTTTTTCCTGAATATATTCAGGAAAAAACGCATACGCCCTTTTTGGCCAAGGGCATCATTGTCGAGGTTTTGCCGCTTTTCCTGTGCTTTAAAGGCGATTCGAATCTACCTCCTGAAATCTGTTTCCTGCAATTCTGCCTTGCTTTCAAATCCTCTTCGTTGCCTTCCCTGAATATATTTGTGGACGAGAGTTATCATTTATAATTCTGCAGATTTGTGAATTGCAGTGCCCCTGAGCTCCATTTTTCAACTCGCTTTCTTGGGAGCTGGCCGCAAAAGCGCAGGATTGCTTCAGGCCCTATTCGGGTTCCGGGCGGCAGGATGAGCCTGTGGTTAATTCTTCTTCCTGATGGGAAAATAGAGTGACCTGTGCCTGTCCCAACACCTAGAGCTAGTCTCCCATTGGTTCCCCCTCTTCCCGTTCATCCTCAGGACAAATTGCAACCTGTACGGAACAGGAGGTTAAAGCTGCTGATTCTCCAAGGAGGGAGATTGCTAGTAAAGCGGCTGGAATAGCGAACCCGAGCACCATCAGACGAGAAATGAGGTGCGTTTTAGCAACCTTTCCCGATCACACGGTGTACCATCTTCTGGGTTTCTCATGCATGTTTTCGATGTAGGAAGATGCCCTTGAACCTGGAGATTTGGGACCCATGGGATGGGTACCACGCAGTATGACTTTAAAGGGTCTGCGTTTGCTCACCCAACCTCACCAAACCTCTCAGCCCCAAGAGTGTCCACCCTTATGTCGCAATCAGCTGTGGGTCTAGATATGGTCAATCCAGGTGGCATCACAGCCCCTGAACGAATTTTGTAAGAATTTCTCTCTCTTTCACTGTCTTTGTTTCACGGGTTTTTAAAAGTTTTTGATTTTTATAATGGGGTTTAGCTGCTTTTCACTGCTGTCTTTATGCCGCTTTACACGCACTTGAGTCACTTACAGAGAGATATCAATACATAGGTTTTAAGATTCTTACTACTCAGATATATTCTTGGGCGGTGAATAGGGGGTGTTGAGTCCAGTTCCCTGAGCAAGGAGTAGGTCTTGTCTATTACATATTGGGTTTATGGAACGGTATCTGAGCTAATTTGAAACCCTTGTTTTAGGCATCACCCCACCTCACCTTTCCCGTTAAGCAGCTATAGTGTGTTTTCTAAACGTGTGACTCTGTTCTGTTTTGTAATTCAGTTCAAGTGTAGCGGTTTTTACATTCCCTCTATAAGTGATATCTTATGTCAAGTGTCTTTTTCTGTGTGACTTATTTCACTTAGAATAGTCGTACCTAAATCCACTCATCATGCTGCTACTAGCCTTATGACGTTGATTTCATGGCTGAGTGATATTCCATTGTAAAGAAGGACCACAACTTCTTTATCCATTTTTCTCTTTCCTAGGATATTTAAGGTGTAACGAAGTGGAGGTTCTTGTCAACAGAGCAGCCCTAAACTTTGGGGTGCCTGTGTCTTGCTGATTTTTAGTTTTCCCAATGTATACGCCCATGAGTGGAAGTGCCCTATGCTCTCTAAGCTGTGTTTTTTAGATGTTTCAGGACACACCGTACACTTCTCCAGAGTGGCTGTTGGCAATTTACATCCCGCCCATCAGCGTAGCAAGGCTCCCGTTTCTCCATGGCCTGTCCTGCATTTCTGGTTTTGACCCTTTATTCAGCATGTCCCTTTTGACCGATGCGAAGCGAGACTTCTTTGTAGCGCTGATTTGCCTTTCCAGGTTGCTTGGTTGGCCAAAAAGGGCGTATGCGTTTTTTCCTGAATATATTCAGGAAAAAACGCATACGCCCTTTTTGGCCAAGGGCATCATTGTCGAGGTTTTGCCGCTTTTCCTGTGCTTCAAAGGCGATTCGAATCTACCTCCTGAAATCTGTTTCCTGCAATTCTGCCTTGCTTTCAAATCCTCTTCGTTGCCTTCCCTGAATATATTTGTGGACGAGAGTTATCATTTATAATTCTGCAGATTTGTGAATTGCAGTGCCCCTGAGCTCCATTTTTCAACTCGCTTTCTTGGGAGCTGGCCGCAAAAGCGCAGGATTGCTTCAGGCCCTATTCGAGTTCCGGGCGGCAGGATGAGCCTGTGGTTAATTCTTCTTCCTGATGGGAAAATAGAGTGACCTGTGCCTGTCCCAACACCTAGAGCTAGTCTCCCATTGGTTCCCCCTCTTCCCGTTCATCCTCAGGACAAATTGCAACCTGTACGGAACAGGAGGTTAAAGCTGCTGATTCTCCAAGGAGGGAGATTGCTAGTAAAGCGGCTGGAATGGCGAACCCGAGCACCATCAGACGAGAAATGAGGTGCGTTTTAGCAACCTTTCCCGATCACACGGTGTACCATCTTCTAGGTTTCTCATGCATGTTTTCGATGTAGGAAGATGCCCTTGAACCTGGAGATTTGGGACCCATGGGATGGGTACCACACAGTATGACTTTAAAAGGTCTGCGTTTGCTCACCCAACCTCACCAAACCTCTCAGCCCCAAGAGTGTCCACCCTTATGTCACAATCAGCTGTGGTTCTAGATATGGTCAATCCAGGTGGCATCACAGCCCCTGAACGAATTTTGTAAGAATTTCTCTCTCTTTCACTGTCTTTGTTTCTCGGGTTTTTAAAAGTTATTGATTTTTATAATGGGGTTTAGCTGCTTTTCACTGCTGTCTTTATGCCGCTTTACACGCACTTGACTCACTTACAGAGAGATATCAATACATAGGTTTTAAGATTCTTACTACTCAGATATATTCTTGGGCGGTGAATAGGGGGTGTTGAGTCCAGTTCCCTGAGCAAGGAGTAGGTCTTGTCTATTACATATTGGGTTTATGGAACGGTATCTGAGCTAATTTGAAACCCTTGTTTTAGGCATCACCTCACCTCACCTTTCCCGTTAAGCAGCTATATTGTGTTTTCTAAACGTGTGACTCTGTTCTGTTTTGTAATTCAGTTCCAGTGTAGCGGTTTTTCCATTCCCTCTATAAGTGATATCTTATGGCAAGTGTCTTTTTCTGTGTGACTTATTTCACTTAGAATCGTCGTACCTAAATCCACTCATCATGCTGCTACTAGCCTTATGACGTTGATTTCATGGCTGAGTGATATTCCTTTGTACATAAGGACCACAACTTCTTTATCCATTTTTCTCTTTCCTGGGATATTTAAGGTGTAACGAAGTGGAGGTTCTTGTCAACAGAGCAGCCCTAAACTTTGGGGTGCCTGTGTCTTGCTGATTTTTAGTTTTCCCAATGTATACGCCCATGAGTGGAATTGCCCTATGCTGTCTAAGCTGTGTTTTTTAGATGTTTCAGGACACACCGTACACTTCTCCAGAGTGGCTGTTGGCAATTTACATCCCGCCCATCAGCGTAGCAAGGCTCCCGTTTCTCCATGGCCTGTCCTGCATTTCTGGTTTTGACCCTTTATTCAGCATGGCCCTTTTGACCGATGCGAAGCGAGACTTCTTTGTAGCGCTGATTTGCCTTTCCAGGTTGCTTGGTTGGCCAAAAAGGGCGTATGCGTTTTTTCCTGAATATATTCAGGAAAAAACGCATACGCCCTTTTTGGCCAAGGGCATCATTGTCGAGGTTTTGCCGCTTTTCCTGTGCTTTAAAGGCGATTCAAATCTACCTCCTGAAATCTGTTTCCTGCAATTCTGCCTTGCTTTCAAATCCTCTTCGTTGCCTTCCCTGAATATATTTGTGGACGAGAGTTATCATTTATAACTCTGCAGGTTTGTGAATTGCAGTGCCCCTGAGCTCCATTTTTCAACTCGCTTTCTTGGGAGCTGGCCGCAAAAGCGCAGGATTGCTTCAGGCCCTATTCGGGTTCCGGGCGGCAGGATGAGCCTGTGGTTAATTCTTCTTCCTGATGGGAAAATAGAGTGACCTGTGCCTGTCCCAACACCTAGAGCTAGTCTCCAATTGGTTCCCCCTCTTCCCGTTCATCCTCAGGACAAATTGCAACCTGTACGGAACAGGAGGTTAAAGCTGCTCATTCTCCAAGGAGGAAGATTGCTAGTAAAGCGGCTAGAATGGCGAACCCGAGCACCATCAGACGAGAAATGAGGTGCGTTTTAGCAACCTTTCCCGATCACACGGTGTACCATCTTCTGGGTTTCTCATGCATGTTTTCGATGTAGGAAGATGACCTTGAACCTGGAGATTTGGGACCCATGGGATGGGTACCAAGCAGTATTACTTTAAAGGGTCTGCGTTTGCTCACCCAACCTCACCAAACCTCTCAGCCCCAAGAGTGTCCACCCTTATGTCGCAATCTGCTGTGGGTCTAGATATGGTCAATCCAGGTGGCATCACAGCCCCTGAACGAATTTTGTAAGAATTTCTCTCTCTTTCACTGTCTTTGTTTCACGGGTTTTTAAAAGTTATTGATTTTTATAATGGGGTTTAGCTGCTTTTCACTGCTGTCTTTATGCCGCTTTACACGCACTTGACTCACTTACAGAGAGATATCAATACATAGGTTTTAATATACTTACTAGTCAGATATATTCTTGGGCGGTGAATAGGGGGTGTTGAGTCCAGTTCACTGAGCAAGGAGTAGGTCTTGTCTATTACATATTGGGTTTATGGAACGGTATCTGAGCTAATTTGAAACCCTTGTTTTAGGCATCACCCCACCTCACCTTTCCCGTTAAGCAGCTATAGTGTGTTTTCTAAGCGTGTGACTCTGTTCTGTTTTGTAATTCAGTTCCAGTGTAGCGGTTTTTCCATTCCCTCTATAAGTGATATCTTATGGCAAGTGTCTTTTTCTGTGTGACTTATTTCACTTAGAATCGTCGTACCTAAATCCACTCATCATGCTGCTACTAGCCTTATGACGTTGATTTCATGGCTGAGTGATATTCCTTTGTACATTAGGACCACAACTTCTTTATCCATTTTTCTCTTTCCTGGGATATTTAAGGTGTAACGAAGTGGAGGTTCTTGTCAACAGAGCAGCCCTAAACTTTGGGGTGCCTGTGTCTTGCTGATTTTTAGTTTTCCCAATGTATACGCCCATGAGTGGAAGTGCCCTATGCTCTCTAAGCTGTGTTTGTTAGATGTTTCAGGACACACCGTACACTTCTCCAGAGTGGCTGTTGGCAATTTACATCCCGCCCATCAGCGTAGCAAGGCTCCCGTTTCTCCATGGCCTGTCCTGCATTTCTGGTTTTGACCCTTTATTCAGCATGGCCCTTTTGACCGATGCGAAGCGAGACTTCTTTGTAGTGCTGATTTGCCTTTCCAGGTTGCTTGGTTGGCCAAAAAGGGCGTATGCGTTTTTTCCTGAATATATTCAGGAAAAAACGCATACGCCCTTTTTGGCCAAGGGCATCATTGTCGAGGTTTTGCCGCTTTTCCTGTGCTTTAAAGGCGATTCGAATCTACCTCCTGAAATCTGTTTCCTGCAATTCTGCCTTGCTTTCACATCCTCTTCGTTGCCTTCCCTGAATATATTTGTGGACGAGAGTTATCATTTATAACTCTCCAGGTTTGTGAATTGCAGTGCCCCTGAGCTCCATTTTTCAACTCGCTTTCTTGGGAGCTGGCCGCAAAAGCGCAGGATTGCTTCAGGCCCTATTCGGGTTCCGGGCGGCAGGATGAGCCTGTGGTTAATTCTTCTTCCTGATGGGAAAATAGAGTGACCTGTGCCTGTCCCAACACCTAGAGCTAGTCTCCCATTGGTTCCCCCTCTTCCCGTTCATCCTCAGGACAAATTGCAACCTGTACGGAACAGGAGGTTAAAGCTGCTGATTCTCCAAGGAGGGAGATTGCTAGTAAAGCGGCTGGAATGGCGAACCCGAGCACCATCAGACGAGAAATGAGGTGCGTTTTAGCAACCTTTCCCGATCACACGGTGTACCATCTTCTGGGTTTCTCATGCATGTTTTCGATGTAGGAAGATGCCCTTGAACCTGGAGATTTGGGACCCATGGGATGGGTACCACGCAGTATGACTTTAAAGGGTCTGCGTTTGCTCACCCAACCTCACCAAACCTCTCAGCCCCAAGAGTGTCCACCCTTATGTCGCAATCAGCTGTGGGTCTAGATATGGTCAATCCAGGTGGCATCACAGCTCCTGAACGAATTTTGTAAGAATTTCTCTCTCTTTCACTGTCTTTGTTTCTCGGGTTTTTAAAAGTTATTGATTTTTATAATGGGGTTTAGCTGCTTTTCACTGCTGTCTTTATGCCGCTTTACACGCACTTGACTCACTTACAGAGAGATATCAATACATAGGTTTTAAGATTCTTACTACTCAGATATATTCTTGGGCGGTGAATAGGGGGTGTTGAGTCCAGTTCACTGAGCAAGGAGTAGGTCTTGTCTATTACATATTGGGTTTATGGAACGGTATCTGAGCTAATTTGAAACCCTTGTTTTAGGCATCACCTCACCTCACCTTTCCCGTTAAGCAGCTATAGTGTGTTTTCTAAACGTGTGACTCTGTTCTGTTTTGTAATTCAGTTCCAGTGTAGCGGTTTTTCCATTCCCTCTATAAGTGATATCTTATGGCAAGTGTCTTTTTCTGTGTGACTTATTTCACTTAGAATCGTCGTACCTAAATCCACTCATCATGCTGCTACTAGCCTTATGACGTTGATTTCATGGCTGAGTGATATTCCTTTGTACATAAGGACCACATCTTCTTTATCCATTTTTCTCTTTCCTGGGATATTTAAGGTGTAACGAAGTGGAGGTTCTTGACAACAGAGCAGCCCTAAACTTTGGGGTTCCTGTGACTTGCTGATATTTAGTTTTCCCAATGTATACGCCCATGAGTGGAAGTGCCCTATGCTCTCTAAGCTGTGTTTTTTAGATGTTTCAGGACACACCGTACACTTCTCCAGAGTGGCTGTTGGCAATTTACATCCCGCCCATCAGCGTAGCAAGGCTCCCGTTTCTCCATGGCCTGTCCTGCATTTCTGGTTTTGACCCTTTATTCAGCATGGCCCTTTTGACCGATGGGAAGCGAGACTTCTTTGTAGCGCTGATTTGCCTTTCCAGGTTGCTTGGTTGGCCAAAAAGGGCGTATGCGTTTTTTCCTGAATATATTCAGGAAAAAACGCATACGCCCTTTTTGGCCAAGGGCATCATTGTCGAGGTTTTGCCGCTTTTCCTGTGCTTTAAATGCGATTCGTATCTACCTCCTGAAATCTGTTTCCTGCAATTCTGCCTTGCTTTCAAATCCTCTTCGTTGCCTTCCCTGAATATATTTGTGGACGACAGTTATCATTTATAACTCTGCAGATTTGTGAATTGCAGTGCCCCTGAGCTCCATTTTTCAACTCGCTTTCTTGGGAGCTGGCCGCAAAAGCGCAGGATTGCTTCAGGCCCTATTCGGGTTCCGGGCGGCAGGATGAGCCTGTGGTTAATTCTTCTTCCTGATGGGAAAATAGAGTGACCTGTGCCTGTCCCAACACCTAGAGCTAGTCTCCCATTGGTTCCCCCTCTTCCCGTTCATCCTCAGGACAAATTGCAACCTGTACGGAACAGGAGGTTAAAGCTGCTGATTCTCCAAGGAGGAAGATTGCTAGTAAAGCGGCTGGAATGGCGAACCCGAGCACCATCAGACGAGAAATGAGGTGCGTTTTAGCAACCTTTCCCGATCACACGGTGTAC
This sequence comes from Eschrichtius robustus, assembly GCF_028021215.1. Classification (NCBI taxonomy): domain Eukaryota; kingdom Metazoa; phylum Chordata; class Mammalia; order Artiodactyla; family Eschrichtiidae; genus Eschrichtius; species Eschrichtius robustus. The sequence continues at coordinate 57,748,406 of NC_090830.1, read as the reverse complement.
CATCTTCTGGGTTTCTCATGCATGTTTTCGATGTAGGAAGATGCCCTTGAACCTGGAGATTTGGGACCCATGGAATGGGTACCAAGCAGTATGACTTTAAAGGGTCTGCGTTTGCTCACCCAACCTCACCAAACCTCTCAGCCCCAAGAGGGTCCACCCTTATGTCGCAATCAGCTGTGGGTCTAGATATGGTCAATCCAGGTGGCATCACAGCCCCTGAACGAATTTTGTAAGAATTTCTCTCTCTTTCACTGTCTTTGTTTCACGGGCTTTTAAAAGTTATTGATTTTTATAATGGGGTTTAGCTGCTTTTCACTGCTGTCTTTATGCCGCTTTACACGCAGTTGACTCACTTACAGAGAGATATCAATACATAGATTTTAAGATTCTTACTAGTCAGATATATTCTTGGGCGGTGAATAGGGGGTGTTGAGTCCAGTTCACTGAGCAAGGAGTAGGTCTTGTCTATTACATATTGGGTTTATGGAACGGTATCTGAGCTAATTTGAAACCCTTGTTTTAGGCATCACCTCACCTCACCTTTCCCGTTAAGCAGCTATAGTGTGTTTTCTAAACGTGTGACTCTGTTCTGTTTTGTAATTCAGTTCCAGTGTAGCGGTTTTTCCATTCCCTCTATAAGTGATATCTTATGGCAAGTGTCTTTTTCTGTGTGACTTATTTCACTTAGAATCGTCGTACCTAAATCCACTCATCATGCTGCTACGAGCCTTATGACGTTGATTTCATGGCTGAGTGATATTCCTTTGTACATAAGGACCACATCTTCTTTATCCATTTTTCTCTTTCCTGGGATATTTAAGGTGTAACGAAGTGGAGGTTCTTGTCAACAGAGCAGCCCTAAACTTTGGGGTTCCTGTGACTTGCTGATATTTAGTTTTCCCAATGTATACGCCCATGAGTGGAAGTGCCCTATGCTCTCTAAGCTGTGTTTTTTAGATGTTTCAGGACACACCGTACACTTCTCCAGAGTGGCTGTTGGCAATTTACATCCCGCCCATCAGCCTAGCAAGGCTCCCGTTTCTCCATGGCCTGTCCTGCATTTCTGGTTTTGACCCTTTATTCAGCATGGCCCTTTTGACCGATGCGAAGCGAGACTTCTTTGTAGCGCTGATTTGCCTTTCCAGGTTGCTTGGTTGGCCAAAAAGGGCGTATGCGTTTTTTCCTGAATATATTCAGGAAAAAACGCATACGCCCTTTTTGGCCAAGGGCATCATTGTCGAGGTTTTGCCGCTTTTCCTGTGCTTTAAATGCGATTCGAATCTACCTCCTGAAATCTGTTTCCTGCAATTCTGCCTTGCTTTCAAATCCTCTTCGTTGCCTTCCCTGAATATATTTGTGGACGACAGTTATCATTTATAACTCTGCAGATTTGTGAATTGCAGTGCCCCTGAGCTCCATTTTTCAACTCGCTTTCTTGGGAGCTGGCCGCAAAAGCGCAGGATTGCTTCAGGCCCTATTCGGGTTCCGGGCGGCAGGATGAGCCTGTGGTTAATTCTTCTTCCTGATGGGAAAATAGAGTGACCTGTGCCTGTCCCAACACCTAGAGCTAGTCTCCCATTGGTTCCCCCTCTTCCCGTTCATCCTCAGGACAAATTGCAACCTGTACGGAACAGGAGGTTAAAGCTGCTGATTCTCCAAGGAGGAAGATTGCTAGTAAAGCGGCTGGAATGGCGAACCCGAGCACCATCAGACGAGAAATGAGGCGCGTTTTAGCAACCTTTCCCGATCACACGGTGTACCATCTTCTGGGTTTCTCATGCATGTTTTCGATGTAGGAAGATGCCCTTGAACCTGGAGATTTGGGACCCATGGAATGGGTACCAAGCAGTATGACTTTAAAGGGTCTGCGTTTGCTCACCCAACCTCACCAAACCTCTCAGCCCCAAGAGGGTCCACCCTTATGTCGCAATCAGCTGTGGGTCTAGATATGGTCAATCCAGGTGGCATCACAGCCCCTGAACGAATTTTGTAAGAATTTCTCTCTCTTTCACTGTCTTTGTTTCACGGGCTTTTAAAAGTTATTGATTTTTATAATGGGGTTTAGCTGCTTTTCACTGCTGTCTTTATGCCGCTTTACACGCACTTGACTCACTTACAGAGAGATATCAATACATAGGTTTTAAGATTCTTACTAGTCAGATATATTCTTGGGCGGTGAATAGGGGGTGTTGAGTCCAGTTCACTGAGCAAGGAGTAGGTCTTGTCTATTACATATTGGGTTTATGGAACGGTATCTGAGCTAATTTGAAACCCTTGTTTTAGGCATCACCCCACCTCACCTTTCCCGTTAAGCAGCTATAGTGTGTTTTCTAAACGTGTGACTCTGTTCTGTTTTGTAATTCAGTTCCAGTGTAGCGGTTTTTCCATTCCCTCTATAAGTGATATCTTATCGCAAGTGTCTTTTTCTGTGTGACTTATTTCACTTAGAATTGTCGTACCTAAATCCACTCATCATGCTGCTACGAGCCTTATGACGTTGATTTCATGGCTGAGTGATATTCCATTGTACATAAGGACCACAACTTCTTTATCCATTTTTCTCTTTCCTGGGATATTTAAGGTGTAACGAAGTGGAGGTTCTTGTCAACAGAGCAGCCCTAAACTTTGGGGTGCCTGTGTCTTGCTGATTTTTAGTTTTCCCAATGTATACGCCCATGAGTGGAAGTGCCCTATGCTCTCTAAGCTGTGTTTGTTAGATGTTTCAGGACACACCGTACACTTCTCCAGAGTGGCTGTTGGCAATTTACATCCCGCCCATCAGCGTAGCAAGGCTCCCGTTTCTCTATGGCCTGTCCTGCATTTCTGGTTTTGACCCTTTATTCAGCATGGCCCTTTTGACCGATGCGAAGCGAGACTTCTTTGTAGCGCTGATTTGCCTTTCCAGGTTGCTTGGTTGGCCAAAAAGGGCGTATGCGTTTTTTCCTGAATATATTCAGGAAAAAACGCATACGCCCTTTTTGGCCAAGGGCATCATTGTCGAGGTTTTGCCGCTTTTCCTGTGCTTTAAAGGCGATTCGAATCTACCTCCTGAAATCTGTTTCCTGGAATTCTGCCTTGCTTTCAAATCCTCTTCGTTGCCTTCCCTGAATATATTTGTGGACGAGAGTTATCATTTATAATTCTGCAGATTTGTGAATTGCAGTGCCCCTGAGCTCCATTTTTCAACTCGCTTTCTTGGGAGCTGGCCGCAAAAGCGCAGGATTGCATCAGGCCCTATTCGGGTTCCGGGCGGCAGGATGAGCCTGTGGTTAATTCTTCTTCCTGATGGGAAAATAGAGTGACCTGTGCCTGTCCCAACACCTAGAGCTAATCTCCCATTGGTTCCCCCTCCTCCCGTTCATCCTCAGGACAAATTGCAACCTGTACGGAACAGGAGGTTAAAGCTGCTGATTCTCCAAGGAGGGAGATTGCTAGTAAAGCGGCTGGAATGGCGAACCCGAGCACCATCAGATGAGAAATGAGGTGTGTTTTAGAATCCATTCCCGATCACACGGTGTACCATCTTCTGGGTTTCTCATGCATGTTTTCGATGTAGGAAGATGCGCTTGAACCTGGAGATTTGGGACCAATGGGATGGGTACCACGCAATATTACTTTAAAGGGTCTGCGTTTGCTCACCCAACCTCACCAAACCTCTCAGCCCCAAGAGTGTCCACCCTTATGTCGCAATCAGCTGTGGGTCTATATATGGTCAATCCAGGTGGCATCACAGCCCCTGAACGAATTTTGTAAGAATTTCTCTCTCTTTCACTGTCTTTGTTTCACGGGTTTTTAAAAGTTATTGATTTTTATAATGGGGTTTAGCTGCTTTTCACTGCTGTCTTTATGCCGCTTTACACGCAGTTGACTCACAGAGAGATATCAATACATAGGTTTTAAGATTCTTACTAGTCAGATATATTCTTGGGCGGTGAATAGGGGGTGTTGAGTCCAGTTCACTGAGCAAGGAGTAGGTATTGTCTATTACATATTGGGTTTATGGAACGGTATCTGAGCTAATTTGAAACCCTTGTTTTAGGCAGCACCCCAGCTCACCTTTCCCGTTAAGCAGCTGTAGTGTGTTTTCTAAACGTGTGACTCTGTTCTGTTTTGTAATTCAGTTCAAGTGTAGCGGTTTTTACATTCCCTCTATAAGTGATATCTTATGGCAAGTGTCTTTTTCTGTGTGACTTATTTCACTTAGAATCGTCGTACCTAAATCCACTCATCATGCTGCTACTAGCCTTATGACGTTGATTTCATGGCTGAGTGATATTCCTTTGTACATAAGGACCACAACTTCTTTATCCATTTTTCTCTTTCCTGGGATATTTAAGGTGTAATGAAGTGGAGGTTCTTGTCAACAGAGCAGCCCTAAACTTTGGGGTGCCTGTGTCTTGCTGATTTTTAGTTTTCCTAATGTATACGCCCATGAGTGGAAGTGCCCTATGCTCTCTAAGCTGTGTTTGTTAGATGTTTCAGGACACACCGTACACTTCTCCAGAGTGGCTGTTGGCAATTTACATCTCGCCCAACAGCGTAGCAAGGCTCCCGTTTCTCCATGGCCTGTCCTGCATTTCTGGTTTTGACCCTTTATTCAGCATGGCCCTTTTGACCGATGCGAAGCGAGACTTCTTTGTAGTGCTGATTTGCCTTTCCAGGTTGCTTGGTTGGCCAAAAAGGGCGTATGCGTTTTTTCCTGAATATATTCAGGAAAAAACGCATACGCCCTTTTTGGCCAAGGGCATCATTGTCGAGGTTTTGCCGCTTTTCCTGTGCTTTAAAGGTGTTTCGAATCTACCTCCTGAAATCAGTTTCCTGCAATTCTGCCTTGCTTTCAAATCCTCTTCGTTGCCTTCCCTGAATATATTTGTGGACGAGAGTTATCATTTATAACTCTGCAGGTTTGTGAATTGCAGTGCCCCTGAGCTCCATTTTTCAACTCGCTTTCTTGGGAGCTGGCCGCAAAAGCGCAGGATTGCTTCAGGCCCTATTCGGGTTCCGGGCGGCAGGCTGAGCCTGTGGTTAATTCTTCTTCCTGATGGGAAAATAGAGTGACCTGTTCCTGTCCCAACACCTAGAGCTAGTCTTCCATTGGTTCCCCCTCCTCCCGTTCATCCTCAGGACAAATTGCAACCTGTACGGAACAGGAGGTTAAAGCTGCTGATTCTCCAAGGAGGGAGAGTGCTAGTAAAGCGGCTGGAATGGCGAACCCGAGCACCATCAGTTGAGAAATGAGGTGCGTTTTAGAAACCTTTCCCGATCACACGGTGTACCATCTTCTGGGTTTCTCATGCATGTTTTCGATGTAGGAAGATGCCCTTTAACCTGGAGATTTGGGACCCATGGGATGGGTACCACGCAGTATTACTTTAAAGGGTCTGCGTTTGCTCACCCAACCTCACCAAACCTCTCAGCCCCAAGAGTGTCCACCCTTATGTCGCAATCAGCTGTGGGTCTAGATATGGTCAATCCAGGTGGCATCACAGCCCCTGAACGAATTTTGTAAGAATTTCTCTCTCTTTCACTGTCTTTGTTTCACGGGTTTTTAAAAGTTATTGATTTTTATAATGGGGTTTAGCTGCTTTTCACTGCTGTCTTTATGCCGCTTTACACGCAGTTGACTCACTTACAGAGAGATATCAATACATGGGTTTTAAGATTCTTACTAGTCAGATATATTCTTGGGCGGTGAATAGGGGGTGTTGAGTCCAGTTCACTGAGAAAGGAGTAGGAATTGTCTATTACATATTGGGTTTATGGAACGGTATCTGAGCTAATTTGAAACCCTTGTTTTAGGCATCACCCCAGCTCACCTTTCCCGTTAAGCAGCTGTAGTGTGTTTTCTAAACGTGTGACTCTGTTCTGTTTTGTAATTCAGTTCAAGTGTAGCGGTTTTTACATTCCCTCTATAAGTGATATCTTATGGCAAGTGTATTTTTCTGTGTGACTTATTTCACTTAGAATCGTCGTACCTAAATGCACTCATCATGCTGCTACTAGCCTTATGACGTTGATTTCATGGCTGAGTGATATTCCTTTGTACATAAGGACCACAACTTCTTTATCCATTTTTCTCTTTCCTGGGATATTTAAGGTGTAACGAAGTGGAGGTTCTTGTCAACAGAGCAGCCCTGAACTTTGGGGTGCCTGTGTCTTGCTGATTTTTAGTTTTCCCAATGTATACACCCATGAGTGGAAGTGCCCTATGCTCTCAAAGCTGTGTTTGTTAGATGTTTCAGAACACACCGTACACTTCTCCAGAGTGGCTGTTGGCAATTTACATCTCGCCCAACAGCGTAGCAAGGCTCCCGTTTCTCCATGGCCTGTCCTGCATTTCTGGTTTTGACCCTTTATTCAGCATGGCCCTTTTGACCGATGCGAAGCGAGACTTCTTTGTAGTGCTGATTTGCCTTTCCAGGTTGCTTGGTTGGCCAAAAAGGGCGTATGCGTTTTTTCCTGAATATATTCAGGAAAAAACGCATACGCCCTTTTTGGCCAAGGGCATCATTGTCGAGGTTTTGCCGCTTTTCTGTGCTTTAAAGGCGATTCGAATCTACCTCCTGAAATCTGTTTCCTGGAATTCTGCCTTGCTTTCAAATCCTCTTCGTTGCCTTCCCTGAATATATTTGTGGACGAGAGTTATCATTTATAACTCTGCAGGTTTGTGAATTGCAGTGCCCCTGAGCTCCATTTTTCAACTCGCTTTCTTGGGAGCTGGCCGCAAAAGCGCAGGATTGCTTCAGGCCCTATTCGGGTTCCGGGCGGCAGGATGAGCCTGTGGTTAATTCTTCTTCCTCATGGGAAAATAGAGTGACCTGTGCCTGTCCCAACACCTAGAGCTAGTCTCCCATTTGTTCCCCCTCCTCCCGTTCATCCTCAGGACAAATTGCAACCTGTACGGAACAGGAGGTTAAAGCTGCTGATTCTCCAAGGAGGGAGATTGCTAGTAAAGCGGCTGGAATGGCGAACCCGAGCACCATCAGATGAGAAATGAGGTGTGTTTTAGAAACCATTCCCGATCACACGGTGTACCATCTTCTGGGTTTCTCATGCATGTTTTCGATGTAGGAAGATGCGCTTGAACCTGGAGATTTGGGACCCATGGGATGGGTACCACGCAATATTACTTTAAAGGGTCTGCGTTTGCTCACCCAACCTCACCATACCTCTCAGCCCCAAGAGTGTCCACCCTTATGTCGCAATCAGCTGTGGGTCTATATATGGTCAATCCAGGTGGCATCACAGCCCCTGAACGAATTTTGTAAGAATTTCTCTCTCTTTCACTGTCTTTGTTTCACGGGTTTTTAAAAGTTATTGATTTTTATAATGGGGTTTAGCTGCTTTTCACTGCTGTCTTTATGCCGCTTTACACGCAGTTGACTCACAGAGAGATATCAATACATAGGTTTTAAGATTCTTACTAGTCAGATATATTCTTGGGCGGTGAATAGGGGGTGTTGAGTCCAGTTCACTGAGCAAGGAGTAGGTATTGTCTATTACATATTGGGTTTATGGAACGGTATCTGAGCTAATTTGAAACCCTTGTTTTAGGCATCACCCCAGCTCACCTTTCCCGTTAAGCAGCTGTAGTGTGTTTTCTAAACGTGTGACTCTGTTCTGTTTTGTAATTCAGTTCAAGTGTAGCGGTTTTTACATTCCCTCTATAAGTGATATCTTATGGCAAGTGTCTTTTTCTGTGTGACTTATTTCACTTAGAATCGTCGTACCTAAATCCACTCATCATGCTGCTACTAGCCTTATGACGTTGATTTCATGGCTGAGTGATATTCCTTTGTACATAAGGACCACAACTTCTTTATCCATTTTTCTCTTTCCTGGGATATTTAAGGTGTAATGAAGTGGAGGTTCTTGTCAACAGAGCAGCCCTAAACTTTGGGGTGCCTGTGTCTTGCTGATTTTTAGTTTTCCTAATGTATACGCCCATGAGTGGAAGTGCCCTATGCTCTCTAAGCTGTGTTTGTTGGATGTTTCAGGACACACCGTACACTTCTCCAGAGTGGCTGTTGGCAATTTACATCTCGCCCAACAGCGTAGCAAGGCTCCCGTTTCTCCATGGCCTGTCCTGCATTTCTGGTTTTGACCCTTTATTCAGCATGGCCCTTTTGACCGATGCGAAGCGAGACTTCTTTGTAGTGCTGATTTGCCTTTCCAGGTTGCTTGGTTGGCCAAAAAGGGCGTATGCGTTTTTTCCTGAATATATTCAGGAAAAAACGCATACGCCCTTTTTGGCCAAGGGCATCATTGTCGAGGTTTTGCCGCTTTTCCTGTGCTTTAAAGGTGTTTCGAATCTACCTCCTGAAATCAGTTTCCTGCAATTCTGCCTTGCTTTCAAATCCTCTTCGTTGCCTTCCCTGAATATATTTGTGGACGAGAGTTATCATTTATAACTCTGCAGGTTTGTGAATTGCAGTGCCCCTGAGCTCCATTTTTCAACTCGCTTTCTTGGGAGCTGGCCGCAAAAGCGCAGGATTGCTTCAGGCCCTATTCGGGTTCCGGGCGGCAGGCTGAGCCTGTGGTTAATTCTTCTTCCTGATGGGAAAATAGAGTGACCTGTTCCTGTCCCAACACCTAGAGCTAGTCTTCCATTGGTTCCCCCTCCTCCCGTTCATCCTCAGGACAAATTGCAACCTGTACGGAACAGGAGGTTAAAGCTGCTGATTCTCCAAGGAGGGAGAGTGCTAGTAAAGCGGCTGGAATGGCGAACCCGAGCACCATCAGTTGAGAAATGAGGTGCGTTTTAGAAACCTTTCCTGATCACACGGTGTACCATCTTCTGGGTTTCTCATGCATGTTTTCGATGTAGGAAGATGCCCTTTAACCTGGAGATTTGGGACCCATGGGATGGGTACCACGCAGTATTACTTTAAAGGGTCTGCGTTTGCTCACCCAACCTCACCAAACCTCTCAGCCCCAAGAGTGTCCACCCTTATGTCGCAATCAGCTGCAGGTCTAGATATGGTCAATCCAGGTGGCATCACAGCCCCTGAACGAATTTTGTAAGAATTTCTCTCTCTTTCACTGTCTTTGTTTCACGGGTTTTTAAAAGTTATTGATTTTTATAATGGGGTTTAGCTGCTTTTCACTGCTGTCTTTATGCCGCTTTACACGCAGTTGACTCACTTACAGAGAGATATCAATACATGGGTTTTAAGATTCTTACTAGTCAGATATATTCTTGGGCGGTGAATAGGGGGTGTTGAGTCCAGTTCACTGAGAAAGGAGTAGGTATTGTCTATTACATATTGGGTTTATGGAACGGTATCTGAGCTAATTTGAAACCCTTGTTTTAGGCATCACCCCAGCTCACCTTTCCCGTTAAGCAGCTGTAGTGTGTTTTCTAAACGTGTGACTCTGTTCTGTTTTGTAATTCAGTTCAAGTGTAGCGGTTTTTACATTCCCTCTATAAGTGATATCTTATGGCAAGTGTATTTTTCTGTGTGACTTATTTCACTTAGAATCGTCGTACCTAAATGCACTCATCATGCTGCTACTTGCCTTATGACGTTGATTTCATGGCTGAGTGATATTCCTTTGTACATAAGGACCACAACTTCTTTATCCATTTTTCTCTTTCCTGGGATATTTAAGGTGTAACGAAGTGGAGGTTCTTGTCAACAGAGCAGCCCTGAACTTTGGGGTGCCTGTGTCTTGCTGATTTTTAGTTTTCCCAATGTATACACCCATGAGTGGAAGTGCCCTATGCTCTCAAAGCTGTGTTTGTTAGATGTTTCAGGACACACCGTACACTTCTCCAGAGTGGCTGTTGGCAATTTACATCTCGCCCAACAGCGTAGCAAGGCTCCCGTTTCTCCATGGCCTGTCCTGCATTTCTGGTTTTGACCCTTTATTCAGCATGGCCCTTTTGACCGATGCGAAGCGAGACTTCTTTGTAGTGCTGATTTGCCTTTCCAGGTTGATTGGTTGGCCAAAAAGGGCGTATGCGTTTTTTCCTGAATATATTCAGGAAAAAACGCATACGCCCTTTTTGGCCAAGGGCATCATTGTCGAGGTTTTGCCGCTTTTCCTGTGCTTTAAAGGTGTTTCGAATCTAACTCCTGAAATCAGTTTCCTGCAATTCTGCCTTGCTTTCAAATCCTCTTCGTTGCCTTCCCTGAATATATTTGTGGACGAGAGTTATCATTTATAACTCTGCAGGTTTGTGAATTGCAGTGCCCCTGAGCTCCATTTTTCAACTCGCTTTCTTGGGAGCTGTCCACAAAAGCGCAGGATTGCTTCAGGCCCTATTCGGGTTCCGGGCGGCAGGCTGAGCCTGTGGTTAATTCTTCTTCCTGATGGGAAAATAGAGTGACCTGTTCCTGTCCCAACACCTAAAGCTAGTCTTCCATTGGTTCCCCCTCCTCCCGTTCATCCTCAGGACAAATTGCAACCTGTACGGAACAGGAGGTTAAAGCTGCTGATTCTCCAAGGAGGGAGATTGCTAGTAAAGCGGCTGGAATGGCGAACCCGAGCACCATCAGATGAGAAATGAGGTGTGTTTTAGAAACCATTCCCGATCACACGGTGTACCATCTTCTGGGTTTCTCATGCATGTTTTCGATGTAGGAAGATGCGCTTGAACCTGGAGATTTGGGACCCATGGGATGGGTACCACGCAATATTACTTTAAAGGGTCTGCGTTTGCTCACCCAACCTCACCAAACCTCTCAGCCCCAAGAGTGTCCACCCTTATGTCGCAATCAGCTGTGGGTTTATATATGGTCAATCCAGGTGGCATCACAGCCCCTGAACGAATTTTGTAAGAATTTCTCTCTCTTTCACTGTCTTTGTTTCACGGGTTTTTAAAAGTTATTGATTTTTATAATGGGGTTTAGCTGCTTTTCACTGCTGTCTTTATGCCGCTTTACACGCAGTTGACTCACTTACAGAGAGATATCAATACATAGGTTTTAAGATTCTTACTACTCAGATATATTCTTGGGCGGTGAATAGGGGGTGTTGAGTCCAGTTCACTGAGCAAGGAGTAGGTCTTGTCTATTACATATTGGGTTAATGGAACGGTATCTGAGCTAAGTTGAAACCCTTGTTTTAGGCATCACCCCACCTCACATTTCCCGTTAAGCAGCTATAGTGTGTTTTCTAAACGTGTGACTCTGTTCTGTTTTGTAATTCAGTTCAAGTGTAGCGGTTTTTACATTCCTTCTATAAGTGATATCTTATGGCAAGTGTCTTTTTCTGTGGGACTTATTTGACTTAGAATCGTCGTACCTAAATCCACTCATCATGCTGCTACTAGCCTTATGACGTTGATTTCATGGCTGAGTGATATTCCTTTGTACATAAGGACCACAACTTCTTTATCCATTTTTCTCTTTCCTGGGATATTTAAGGTGTAACGAAGTGGAGGTTCTTGTCAACAGAGCAGCCCTAAACTTTGGGGTGCCTGTGTCTTGCTGATTTTTAGTTTTCCCAATGTATACGCCCATGAGTGGAAGTGCCCTATGCTCTCTAAGCTGTGTTTTGTAGATGTTTCAGGACACACCGTACACTTCTCCAGAGTGGCTGTTGGCAATATACATCCCGGCCCATCAGCGTAGCAAGGTTCCCGTTTCTCCATGGCCTGTCCTGCATTTCTGGTTTTGACCCTTTATTCAGCATGGCCCTTTTGACCGATGCGAAGCGAGACTTCTTTGTAGCGCTGATTTGCCTTTCCAGGTTGCTTGGTTGGCCAAAAAGGGCGTATGCGTTTTTTCCTGAATATATTCAGGAAAAAACGCATACGCCCTTTTTGGCCAAGGGCATCATTGTCGAGGTTTTGCCGCTTTTCCTGTGCTTTAAATGCGATTCGAATCTACCTCCTGAAATCTGTTTCCTGCAATTCTGCCTTGCTTTCAAATCCTCTTCGTTGCCTTCCCTGAATATATTTGTGGACGAGAGTTATCATTTATAACTCTGCAGGTTTGTGAATTGCAGTGCCCCTGAGCTCCATTTTTCAACTCGCTTTCTTGGGAGCTGGCCGCAAAAGCGCAGGATTGCTTCAGGCCCTATTCGGGTTCCGGGCGGCAGGATGAGCCTGTGGTTAATTTTTCTTCCTGATGGGAAAATAGAGTGACCTGTGCCTGTCCCAACACCTAGAGCTAGTCTCCCATTGGTTCCCCCTCTTCCCGTTCATCCTCAGGACAATTTGCAACCTGTACGGAACAGGAGGTTAAAGCTGCTGAATCTCCAAGGAGGGAGATTGCTAGTAAAGCGGCTGGAATGGCGAACCCGAGCACCATCAGATGAGAAATGAGGTGTGTTTTAGAAACCTTTCCCGATCACACGGTTTACCATCTTCTGGGTTTCTCATGCATGTTTTCGATGTAGGAAGATGCGCTTGAACCTGGAGATTTGGGACCCATGGGATGGGTACCACGCAATATTACTTTAAAGGGTCTGCGTTTGCTCACCCAACCTCACCAAACCTCTCAGCCCCAAGAGTGTCCACCCTTATGTCGCAATCAGCTGTGGGTCTATATATGGTCAATCCAGGTGGCATCACAGCCCCTGAAAGAATTTTTTAAGAATTTCTCTCTCTTTCACTTTCTTTGTTTCACGGGTTTTTAAAAGTAATTGATTTTTATAATGGGGTTTAGCTGCTTTTCACTGCTGTCTTTATGCCGCTTTACACACACTTGACTCACTTACAGAGAGATATCAATACATAGGTTTTAAGATTCTTACTAGTCAGATATATTCTTGGGCGGTGAATAGGGGGTGTTGAGTCCAGTTCACTGAGCAATGAGTAGGTCTTGTCTATTACATATTGGGTTTATGGAACGTTATCTGACCTAATTTGAAACCCTTGTTTTAGGCATCACCCCACCTCACCTTTCCCGTTAAGCAGCTATAGTGTGTTTTCTAAACGTGTGACTCTGTTCTGTTTTGTAATTCAGTTCAAGTGTAGCGGTTTTTCCATTCCCTCTATAAGTGATATCTTATGGCAAGTGTCTTTTTCTGTGTGACTCATTTCACTTAGAATCGTCGTACCTAAATCCACTTATCATGCTGCTACTAGCCTTATGACGTTGATTCCATGGCTGAGTGATATTCCTTTGTACATAAGGATCACAACTTCTTTATCCATTTTTCTCTTTCCTGGGATATTTAAGGTGTAACGAAGTGGAGGTTCTTGTCAACAGAGCAGCCCTAAACTTTGGGGTGCCTGTGCCTTGCTGATTTTTAGTTTTCCCAATGTATACGCCCATGAGTGGAAGTGCCCTATGCTCTCTAAGCTGTGTTTTTTAGATGTTTCAGGACACACCGTACACTTCTCCAGAGTGGCTGTTGGCAATTTACATCCCGCCCATCAGCGTAGCAAGGCTCCCGTTTCTCCATGGCCTGTCCTGCATTTCTGGTTTTGACCCTTTATTCAGCATGGCCCTTTTGACCGATGCGAAGCGAGACTTCTTTGTAGCGCTGATTTGCCTTTCCAGGTTGCTTGGTTGGCCAAAAAGGGCGTATGCGTTTTTTCCTGAATATATTCAGGAAAAAACGCATACGCCCTTTTTGGCCAATGGCATCATTGTCGAGGTTTTGCCGCTTTTCCTGTGCTTTAAAGGCGATTCGAATCTACCTCCTGAAATCTGTTTCCTGCAATTCTGCCTTGCTTTCAAATCCTCTTCGTTGCCTTCCCTGAATATATTTGTGGACGAGAGTTATCATTTATAACTCTGCAGGTTTGTGAATTGCAGTGCCCCTGAGCTCCATTTTTCAACTCGCTTTCTTGGAAGCTGGCCGCAAAAGCGCAGGATTGCTTCAGGCCCTATTCGGGTTCCGGGCGGCAGGATGAGCCTGTGGTTAATTCTTCTTCCTGATGGGAAAATAGAGTGACCTGTGCCTGTCCCAACACCTAGAGCTAGTCTCCCATTGGTTCCCCCTCTGCCGGTTCATCCTCAGGACAAATTGCAACCTGTACGGAACAGGAGGTTAAAGCTGCTGATTCTCCAAGGAGGGAGATTGCTAGTAAAGCGGCTGGAATGGCGAACCCGAGCACAAGCAGATGAGAAATGAGGTGCGTTTTAGCAACCTTTCCCGATCACACGGTGTACCATCTTCTGGGTTTCTCATGCATGTTTTCGATGTAGGAAGATGCCCTTGAACCTGGAGATTTGGGACCCATGGGATGGGTACCACGCAATATTACTTTAAAGGGTCTGCGTTTGCTCACCCAACCTCACCAAACCTCTCAGCCCCAAGAGTGTCCACCCTTATGTTGCAATCAGCTGTGGGTCTAGATATGGTCAATCCAGGTGGCATCACACACCTGAACGAATTTTGTCAGAATTTCTCTCTCTTTCACTGTCTTTGTTTCACGGGTTTTTAAAAGTAATTGATTTTTATAATGGGGTTTAGCTGCTTTTCACTGCTGTCTTTATGCCACTTTACACGCACTTGACTCACAGAGAGATATCAGTACATAGGTTTTAAGATTCTTTCTAGTCAGATATATTCTTGGGCGGTGAATAGGGGGTGTTGAGTCCAGTTCACTGAGCAAGGAGTAGGTCTTGTCTATAACATATTGGGTTTATGGAACGGTATCTGAGCTCATTTGAAACCCTTGTTTTAGGCATCACCCCACCTCACCTTTCCCGTTAAGCAGCTATAGTGTGTTTTCTAAACTTGTGATTCTGTTCTGTTTTGTAATTCAGTTCAAGGGTAGCGGTTTTTCCATTCCCTCTATAAGTGATATCTTATGACAAGTGTCTTTTTCTGTGTGACTTATTTCACTTACAATCGTCGTACCTAGATCCACTCATCATGCTGCTACTAGCCTTATGACGTTGATTTCATGGCTGAGTGATATTCCATTGTACATAAGTACCACAACTTATTTATCCATTTTTCTCTTTCCTGGGATATTTAAGATTTACTGAAGTGTAGGTTCTTGTAAACAGAGCAGCCCTAAACTTTGGGGTGCCCGTGTCTTGTTGATTTTTAGATTTCCCATTGTATATACCTATGATTGGAAGTGCCCTATGCTCTCTAGCTGTGTTTTTTAGATGTTTCATGAAACACCATACCCGAGTGACCATTGGCAGTTTTCATCCCTCCCATCAGCATAACAAGGCTCCCTTTTCTCCCTGACCTGTCCTGCCTGCATGTCTTGTTTTTACACTTTTTTAGGATGGCCCTTTTGAACTATGGGAAGTGAGACTTCTTTGTAGTGCTGATTTTCCTTTCCGGGTTGCTTGCTTGGCCAAAAAGGGCGTATGCGTTTTTTCCTAAATATATTCAGGAAAAAATGCATACGCCCTTTTTGGCCAGGTGCATCATTTTCGACGTGTTCCCGCTTTTCATGTGCTTTAAAGACGATTCGTATCTTCCTTCTGATATCTGTTTCCTGCAATTCTGCCTTGCTTTTAAGTACTGTTCGTTGCCACCCCTTAGTATATTTTTGGATGAGAGTTATAATTTATAACCCTGCAAGTTTGTGAATTACAGTGCCCCTGAGCTACATTTTTCAAATGGCTTTTTTGGGAGCTGGCTGCAAAACCGCAGGATTGCTTCAGGCACTATTCTGGTTCCATGGGGCAGGCTGAGCCTGTCGTTAATTCTTCTTCCTGATGGGAAATTAGAGTGACATGTGCCTGTCCCAATACCTAGAGCTAGTCTCTCATGGGTTCCCCCTCATCCCGTTCATCCTCAGGACAAACTGCAACCTGTATGAAACAATAGGTTAAAGGTACTGATTCTCTACGTGGGGAGACTGTTAGTATAGCAGCTGGATGGCGGGAACCCGAGCACCGGGAGATGTGAAATGAGGTGCATTTTAGAAACCTTTCCAGATCACACGGTGTATCATCATCTGGGTTTCCCATGCATGTTTTCGCTGTAGGATGATTCCCTTGAACCTGGAGATTTGCAACAAATGGAATGGGTACCACGCAGTATTACTTTAAAGTGTCTTCGTTTGCTCACCCAATCTCACCAATCCTCTCAGCCCCAACAGTTTCCAGCCTTATATCTAGTCCAGCTGTGTGTCTAGATATGGTCAATCCAGGTTGCTTCAAATCCCCTTAATGATCTCTGTAAGAATTTCTCTCTCTTTTAATGTCTTTGTTGTTTTTTATTTTTTTTTGAAATTTAGTTTTATACTGGGGTTTAGCTGATTTTCACTGCTGTGTTTATACCATTTTACACCCACTTGATTCACTTACAGAGAGATATCAATATATAGGTTTTAAGATTCCTACTTAGTCAGATATATTTTTTGTGTGTTGAAAAGTGGGTTTGGAGTCCAGTTCACTGAGCAAGGAATAGGGCTTTTCTGTTACATATGTGGTTTATGGAACGCTATCTGTGCTAATTGCAAACCCTTGTTTTATGCCTCACCCCACCTCACCTTTCCGTTAAGCAGCCATGGTGTGTTCTCTAAATGTGTGGCTCTATTCTGTTTTGTAGTGCATGTCCTGTGAAGCGATTTTTACATTCCCTCTATAAGTGATTTCTTATGATAAGTGTCTTTTTCTGTGTGACTTATTTCACTTCTAAACTTCGTACGTAAATCCAGTCAGCATGCTGCTACTAGCCTTATAACATTTTTTTACATGGCTGAGTGATATTCCATTGTACATAAGTACCACAACTTCTTTATCCATTTTTCTCTTTCCTGGGATATTTAAGGTGTACCGAATTGGAGTTTCTTGTAAACAGAGCAGCCCTAAACTTTGGGGTGCCCGTGTCTTGTTTATTTTTAGATTTCCCATTTTATATGCCCATGAGTGTAAGTGCCCTATGCTCTCTAGCTCTGTTTTTTAGATGTTTTAGGAAACACCATACACTTCTACAGAGTGGCCTTTGGCAGTTTACATCCCCCCCATCAGCCTAACAAGGCTCCCTTTTCTCCATGGCCTGTCCTGCATTTCTGGTTTTTACACTTTTTTCAGCATGGTCCCCTTTGACCGATGGGAAGTGAGACTTCTTTGTATTGCTGATTTGCATTTCCGGCTTGCTTGGAGAGTCATAATTTATAATTCTGCAGATTTGTGAATTGAAGTTTCCTGAGCTTCATTTGTCAACTCGCTTTTTTGGGAGCTGGCCACAAAACCGGTGGTGTGCTTCTGCCCCTACTGTGTTTTCGGGCGGCAGGCTAAGCCTTTGCTTAATTCTTCTTCCTGATTGGAAATTAGAGTGAATTTTGCCTGTCCGAACATCTAGGGCTTGTCTCTCATTGTTTCTCCTCCTTCCCCTTCATCCTGTGGACAAATTCCCAACTCTGTGCAACAGGACATAGAAGGTGCTGACATCCTCAAGTGGGGAGATTGTTAGGAAAGAGGCTGGTGGGGTGAACTCGACCACCATGAGATTGAGAGATGAGGTGCCTTTTCCAAAATCTTCCTGATCCAACCGTGTACCATCTTCTGGGTGTCACAGGCATGTTTTAGCTCTAGGAAAGTTCCCATGTATGTAAGGAGAACACCAGGGATTTTTCCAAATCAGTGTCTCCCCGAACCCCAATCTGGCGAATTTTTAAGCCACTGGTACGTTTATGTTCATTAAGGGACTTGGGCCGTAAGCAGAGTCCGAAATTTAGGTGAGTGAAGTCTTCAGGGTCAGAAATGCTCGCCATCGGCCTCCTTTATGTTCCTTTTTATCTGTAGTTGATACATGATGTCGATATAGATATCTATTGTTTTTCAGATTATTTCCCCTTAGGGGTTATTACAAAATATTGAGTATAGATCCCTGTGCTATACAGTAGTTCCTTGTTGATAATATATTTTATACATAGAAGTGTGTATATGTTAATCCGAAACTGTTAATTTATCTCTCCTCCCACCTTTACCCTTTGGTAATAAAATATATAAGATTTTATACTTCGCAGAAATCCAGGAGCTGAAAGAGAGGTATCATTTTCAATAGAAAATCATTCAAAATAAGATTAAACCTTCAGCCAAGATTAGTAGATCCACATCCTTGGAAAGAAATCACTGCATTTCTCTAATGTTGACCTGACAAATACGACAAACCCCTCCACTGAACTTGCTTATAATAAAGTGATGGAAATATCAAGTGGAAGTGTTAGAAACATCTTATATTACACGAGCCTTATACACTGCTCTATGTTAATAACAGTTTGGCTCACGCATCTATTCTTTGAAGTTACAATGTTCTCAAATTCTGTTACTGATCCTGCAGAGTGGGCCCAAACAAGGGTCCCCCTGCCCAGTGTCATTGGAGCCAAAAGATCGGACTGAGTTTGCTTCAGAAGCAAAGGAAAACTTTATATTTTGATCAGAGAATGGAGAGGTGAGAGTGTGCGCTCCCCCGCAGGCTGTGGGCCGGGCTGCTGTGTAGGGATCCCGTCAGCGTCAGCGGGAGGGACGGGGCGGAGCTCTCGAGGGCCGGGTTGGCTGGAGCTCATGCTCTATGTGGCGGAGTCTGCACGGGGCCCGGAGAGCTGAGGTGTCGGCCCAGCCATCTTGCACTAGGAAATCGGGTCTGAAGTGCCGGGTGTGGGACCTCTGCCTGCGGAAACCTAGGAACAAGTGAAATTAGAAAAAGCACAAAGGAAAAAAAGGTTAGACTTTATTTTATTGCCCAGATTCTATTTTTATCTCCCAGGAATTTTTAATGGGCTTTGCCGGTGACAAACCCCTCCTCTGCCTCTTGTCCCATTCCACATTCTTGGGGCGCTGAGGGTGCAGACACCTCTTCTGTAAATGCTTCGTGCTGACTTGGGTGTCCTCATACCCGGGGGGAGGGGCAGGACTTCTCCCCAGCAGCCTCCAGGTGAGGTTGATTGTCCCCAGGCCTCCTCCCTCACTGCTCGTCTGCCTGAGCACCAGCGTTGGAAGTTTTATAGATTCTAATGACCTTTAAGGGTCCAGGAAAGAGATGCGCAGGGACGCTGGGGGGGGCGGTTTTACCCTGCTCCACATTGGTTCGGCCCCCTTAGGCTGACGGTTTCTGCCAGCCTAGATGCTCTGACCAGTAGTCTGTGCTTTCTTCAGTTAGGCCACTGAATTAATGTACAAACAGCACCAGGTGTCAGAGCCCTGCCTGCTCAACTCCCAGACAGTCCAGGGCCGGTGGTGATACAGGACCATGACGGCCACTCAGTCAACGGCCTTTTGAAGTAGCCAGGAGTCCAGCTGGTCTCATTGGTCGCCGTCACCGTGGTGTCTGTAGGCTTTTCTATGGTGGCAGCGTTATTTACGGGTCCCCTGCCAAGTTTATTAGCTCCGCTCTGGGTGCAGTAAGTCCTGCAAGCAATAGTCTGTTCTTTTGGGGCACACTCTTGTGGTTTTCTGAGAGAAGCTCCAGGTCAAGTGATGGTCACACGAGTCGTCATGGGGGCCCATTGCCCCAGGTTGTCTCTCTGGAGGTTGGAGTTGGAGGGCCTCCTCACTCGAGGTCATTGTGACCACGGAGCGATCCCTGCAACTTCAGGGCATGGTGGGTGGTTAGGAACACCAAGTGGCGTCCTTTTCCCTTAGGAGAGAGCTGGCCTTGCGGGCTGCTCATTTCCAGGTTTTTAGATACCCCCAGTATCCTGGTCGGATGGGGTGGCTGGCCAATGCCTGGAGGGCATTCTTGCGTTTTTCCATTTCAAGTGGTCCCAGTTTTTGCACTAATACTCCAAGGGCGATTCGCCTTCGACCAGGAATGTAAAGGTCAAAGGGTTTAGCTAAATTAGGGAGGTCCATGGCAAGGGTCTGAATTGACTGTTCTTTCCTTTCTTGAGAGGCCGCTTCTGGATTCTATTCAAAAGGATCATCATCTTTTCCTTTCAGTGTTTCATATAGAGGCCCAGGTATTAGACTGTAGTTAGGGATCCAGATGCAGCAAACCCCGGTCTCCCCAGGAACCCCTAAGCTGTCTTCTAGTTTTAGGAAGGGTGAGGCTGCAAATGGCTTCTTCCCTTTCCTGGGATGGGCTTTTCCGATCTTCTGTGAGAATGAAGCCCAGGCAGGTCACCTTAGTCTGTGATATTTGAGCCTTTTTCTTGGACACCTTCTATCTTTTATTGGCTAGGTAGTCCAGAGGCCTCCTTAGTAGGGCTGGTGATCAGAATGTTGTCTGCATATTGAAGGAGGGTTCCCTTTTCCCGAGGTAGATCTTTTAGGGCTTTAGCTAACGTTTCCCCAAAGATGGTGTGGGAATTTTTGAACCCCTGGGGCAGGACGGCCCAACAGTATTGTTTTTGTTGTACGTTGAGTCCTGCCACTCATAGCCAAAATTTCTTGTGACTCTGGGACTAATGGAATACAGAAGAAGGCATCATTGAAGTCTAATACAGAATATCATGTCCTGGGGGATGGTAGAATGACCAGCAGGGTATAGGAATTAGGAACTACTGGATGTATATCCTCTGTGGCTTCACTGACTATCCTGGCGTCCTTTACCAGGTCCCCAGCAGCCCACGGGGCTCTTATGGTCAGACCCCTCCCAGGATATGGAACTCACCTGGGCAGGTACGCAGCAGCCCACGGGGCTCTCATGGTCAGGCCCCTCACAAGATATGGTGCTCACCTGTGCAGGTACCCAGCAGCCCACGGGGCTCTCATTGTCAGGCCCCTCCCAGGATATGGAGCTCACCTGGGCAGATACCCAGCAGCCCACGGGGCTCTCGTGGGCAGGCCCCTCCCAGGATATGGAGCTCACCTGGGCAGGTACCCAGCAGCCCACGGGGCTCTGGTGGGCAGGCCCCTCCCAGGATATGGAGCTCACCTGGGCAGGTACCCAGCAGCCCACGGGGCTCTGGTGGGCAGGCCCCTCCCAGGATATGGAGCTCACCTGGGTAGGTACCCAGCAGCCCACGGGGCTCTCGTGGGCAGGCACCTCCCAGGATATGGAGCTCACCTGGGCAGGTACCCAGCAGCTCACGGGGCTCTCGTGGGCAAGCCCCTCCCTGGATATGGAGCTCCCCTGGACAGGTACCCCAGCAGAGCTGGGCACACAGGAATCGTGCACATAACCCTCATTGCAGAGCACCCACAGCACACCTGTCGCTCAGAGCTGACACAGAGCACCTCAGAGCAGGGCTTGAACTAACAAACATCAGCTCCGACAGGTCTGTGACCCTAGGCTTCTCTCTGTGCGGCCTCCCTCCCCCTGGTCTTCTAGGGGCTTCCACTGCAGCCGGGGAACCAGGCCTCTGTCTCCATCCACCACCCCTCCTCTCCATGACTCCTGGGTTCCTCTAATTAGGAGAGGGTCTTCTTGAAGTTGTCTCCCACTCATGGACCAGATAAAATGATTAGAAAACAAGCCAGGGCTGCCACCCCTTGTCTATCCTGACTCTCAGGACCCTACATCTGTTCCTTGGACCTGGCCGGTGCAGCAAAGCCCATTTTCTGCAACTCTGAGCCCCTGAGGGGAGAGGATTGGCTGACCTGGGCAGCCTGACCCTGCCGGCCAGCCCTTCCCAGGTGTGCCTGGGTTGAGGTCAATATAAACACCCCTCCAGGCAGCAAAAGCCTCTGCAGCTGTGCCTGACGCCATATTCTCTGCCCCGTCAGCAGTCTCGGGGTTGTGCTGGTAGGAGGGAGTAGCGCCCACGGCTCTATGAGTGGCCCCGTGTGAGTGGGGCTCTGCTGGACTTTCTGCAGGAGTTGCCGGGCTGCCACCTGCTAAAGAAGAGGATGTGTCACCCACACCTGCTGCTGGAATTTCTACCCGGGCAGAGGTGAGGAAGGAAAAAAGCAGTGGGGGCCGGGACAGGAGGGGTACCTCAGGCAGGGAAATGGAAAGCTTCCAGAAGAGCGCCTGGGGCCAGGACCATCCTGGCTGACCTGCAGGCACCACTGGAGCAAGTGCCCTGATAGGGTTTTCCTCTGTATGGCCAGTGGGTTCTGTTTTTTTTTTTCTTTTTTGGTTCAAGGTAGGTTTTATTCCTCTTTTTGTATTTATAGATATAAGCATGGAAATCATTCATTCATATAAATACGTCTATGGGAAGGAAAGAACTTTTTTTCTGTTTTATTTTTTTAAAATATTATTTGTTTTAATTTTATTCATTTTTTTTATACAGCAGGTTCTTATTGGTTATCTATTTTATACATATAAGTGTATATATGTCAATCCCAGGCTCGCAATTCATCCCACCACCACCACCCTGCCACTTTCCCCCCTTGGTGTCCATACATTTGTTCTCTACATCTGTGTCTCTATTTCTGCCTTGCAAACCGGTTCATCTGTACCATTTTTCTAGGTTCCACATGTATGCGCTTAAATATGGTATTTGTTTTTCTCTTTCTGACTTACTTCACTCTGTATGACAGTCTCTAGATCTATCCATGTCTCTACAAATGACCCAATTTCGTTCCTTTTTATGGCTGAGTAATATTCCATTTTATATATGTACCACATCTTTTCCATCGTCTGTCTATGGGTATTTAGGTTGCTTCCATGACCTGGCTATTGTAAAGAGTGCTGCAATGAACATTGTGTGAATATCTTTTTGAATTATGGTTTTCTCTGGGTATATGCCCAGTAGTGGGATTGCTGGGTCATATGGTAATTCTATTTTTAGTTTTTTAAGGAACCTCCATACTGTTCTCCATAGTGACTGTATCAATTTACATCCCCACAAATAGTGTAAGAGGGTTCCCTTTTCTCCACACCCTCTCCAGCATTTGTTGTTTGTAGATTTTCTGATGATGCCCATTCTAACTTGTGTGAGGTGATACCTCATTGTAGTTTTGGTTTATATTTCTCTAATAATTAGTGATGTTGAGCAGCTTTTCATGTGCTTCTTGGCCATCTTTATGTCTTCTCGGGACAAATGTCTATTTACGTCATCTGCCCATTTTTGGATTGGGTTGTTTGTTTTTTTACTGTTGAGCTGCATGTGCCGTTTATATATATTGGAGATTAATCCTTTGTCCATTGATTCGTTTGCAAATATTTTCTCCCATTCTGAGGTTGTCTTTTCGTCTTGTTTGTAGTTTCCTTTGCTTTGCAAAAGCTTTTAGGTTTCGTTTGCTCCCATTTGTTTATTTTTGTTTTTTATTCCATTACTCTAGTAGGTGGATCAAAAAAGATCTTGTTGTGATTTTTGTCAAAGAGTATTCTTCCTATGTTTTCCTCTAAGAGTTTTATAGTGTCCGGTCTTACATTTCGGTCTCTAATCCATTTTGAGTTTATTTTTTGTGTATGGTGTTAGGGAGTGTTCTAATTTCATTCTTTTACATGTAGCTGTCCATTTTTCCCAGCACCACTTATTGAAGAGACTGTCTTTTCTCCATTGTATATCCTTGCCTCCTTTTTCATAGATTAGTGGACCATAGGTGTGTAGGTTTATCTCTGGGCTTTCTTTTTTTTTCCTTTTACATCTTTATTGGAGTATAATTGCTTTACAATTGTGTGTTAGTTTCTGCTGTATAAAAAAGTGAATCAGCTATACGTATACATATAACACCATATCCCCTCCCTCTTGCACCTCCCTCTCACTCGCTTATCCCACCCCTTTAGGTCGTCACAAAGCACCGAGCTGATCTCCCTGTGCTATGTGGCTGCTTCCCAGTAGCTATCAATTTTACATTTGGTAGTGTATATATGTCCATACCACTCTCTCACTTTGTCCCAGCTTACCCTTCCCCCTCCCCATGTCCTCAAGTCCTTTCTCTACGTCTGTGTCCTTAATCCTTTCCTGCCCCTAGGTTCTTCATAAACATTTTTCTTTTAGATTCCATATATATGTGTTAGCATACTGTATTTGTTTTTCTCTTTCTGACTTACTTCACTCTGTAGGACAGACTCTAGATCCACCCACCTCACTACAAATAACTCAATTTCGTTTCTTTTTCTGACTGAATAATGTTCCATTGTATATGTGTGCCACATCTTCTTTATCCAGTTATCTGTTGATGGACACTTAGGTTGCTTCCATGTCCTGGCTATTGTAAATAGAGCTACAATGAACATTGTGGTACATGACTCTTTTTGAATTATGGTTTTCTCAGGGTAAATGTCCAGTAGTGGGATTGCTGGGTTGTACGGTTGTTCTATTTTTAGTTTTTAAGGAACCCCCATACCGTTCTCCCTAGTGGCTATATCAATTTACATTCCCACCAACAGTGCAAGAGGGTTCCCTTTTCTCCAATAAATGCTTCTCCAGCATGTATTGTTGGTAGATTTTTTGATGATGGCCATTCTGACTGGTGTGAGGTGATACCTCATTGTAGTTTTGATTTGCATTTCTCTAATAATTAGTGATGTTCAACATCCTTTCATGTGTTTGTTGGCATCCTGTATATCTTCTTTGGAGAAATGTCTCTTTAGGTCTTCTGCCCATTTTTGGATTGGGTTGTTTGTTTTTGTGATATTGAGCTACAGGAGCTGCTTTTTGGAGGTTAATCCTTTGCCATTTGCTTCATTTGAAACTATTTTCTCCCATTATGATGGTTGTCTTTTCATCTTGCTTATGTTTTCCTTTGCTGTGCAAAAGATTTTAAATTTCATTAAGTCCCATTTTTTATTTTTTCTTTTTATTTCCATTTCTCTAGGAGGTGGGTCAAAAAGGATCTTGCTGTGATTTATGTCATAGACTGTTCTGCTTATGTTTTCCTCTAAGAGTTTTATAGTGGCTGGTGTTACATTTAGGTCTCTAATCCATTTTGAGTTTATTTTTGTGTATGGTGTTAGGGAGTGTTCTAATTTCATTCTTTTACATGTAGCTGTCCAGTTTTCCCAGCACCACTTACTGAAGACACTGTCTTTTCTCCATTGTATACCCTTGCCTCCTTTTTCATAGATTAGTGGACCGTAGGTACGTGGGTTTATCTCTGTGCTTTCTATCCTGTTCTATTGATCTATATTTCTGTTTTTGTGCCAGTACCATATTATCTTGATTACTGTAGCTTTGTAATATAGTCTGAAGTCTGGAAGTAGGATTCCTCCAGCTCTTTTTTTTTCCCCTCAAGACTGCTTTGGCTATCCGGGGTCTTTTTTGTCTCCCTACAAATTTTAAGATTTGTTTTTTCTAGTTCTGTAGAAAATGCCAAAGGTATTTTGATAGGGATTGCATTGAATCTGTAGATTGCTTTGGGTAGTATAGTCATTTTCACAATATTGATTCTTCTAATCCAAGAACATGGTATATGTCTCCATCTGTTTATATCATCTTTGATTTGTTTTATCAGTGTCTTATAGTTTTCTGAGTACAGGTCTTTTACTTCCTTAGGTAGGTTTATTCCTAGGTATTTTATTTTTGTTGCAGTGGTAATGGGATTGTTTCCCTAATTTATCTTTCTGTTCTTTCATTGTTAGTGTATAGGAATGCAAGCAATTTCTGTGCATTAATTTTGTATCCTGCAACTTTACCAAATTCATTGATTAGCTCCAGTGGTTTTCTGGTGACATCTTTAGGATTCTCTATCTATGATATGATGTCATTTGCAAACAGTGGCAATTTTACTTCTTCTTTTCCTTTTTGTATTTCTTTTATTTCTTTTTCTTCTCTGATTGCCATGGCTAGGACTTCCAAAACTATGTTGAATAGTAGTGGTGAGAGTGGACATCCTCATCTTGTTCCTGATCTTAGAGGAAACGTTTTCAGTTTTTCACCGTTGAGAATGATGTTTGCCGTGGGTTTGTCATATATGGCCTTTATTATGTTGAGGTAGTTTCCCTCTATGCCCACACTCTGCAAAGTTTTTATCATAAATGGGTGTTGAATTTTCTCAAAATCTTTTCCTGCATCTATTGAGATGATCATATGGTTTTATTCTACAATTTGTTAATATGGTGTATCACATTGATTTGTGTATATTGAAGAATCCTTGCATCCCTGGGATAAACCCCACTTGATCATGGTGTATGATCCTTTTAATGTGTTGTTCGATTCTGTTTGCTAGTATTTTGTTGAGGATTTTTACATCTATATTCATCAGTGATATTGGTCTATAATTTTCTTTCCTTGTAGTATCTTTGTCTGGTTTTGGTATCAGGGTGACGGTGGTCTCATAGAATGAGTTTGGGAGTGTTCCTTCCCCTGCAATTGTTTTGAAGAATTTGAGAAGTTTGGGTGTTAGCTCTTCTCTAAATGTTTGACAGAATTCACCTGTGATGCCATCTGGTTCTGGACTTTTGTTTGTTGGAAGATTTTTAATCACAGTTTCAATTTCATTGCTTGTGATAGGTTTGTTCATATTTTCTATTTCTTCCTGGTTCAGTCTTGGAAGTTTATCCCTTTCTAAGAATTTGTCCATTTCTTCCAGGTTGTCCATTTTATTGGCATAGAGTTGCTTGTAGTAGCCTCTTAGGATGCTTTGTATTCCTGTGGTGTCTGTTGTAACTTCTCCTTTTTCACTTCTAATTTTGTTGATTTGATTCCTCTCCCTCTTTTTCTTGAGTCTGGCTAAAGGTTTATCATTTTTGTTTATCTTCTCAAAGAACCGGCTTTTAGTTTTATTGATCTTTGCTTTTGTTTTCTTTGCTTCCATTTCATTTATTTCTGCTTTGATCTTTATGATTTCTTTCCTTCTACTAACTTTGGGTTTTGTTCTTCTTTCTCTAGTTCCTCTAGGTGTAAGGTTAGATTGTTTATTTGAGATTTTTCTTGTTTCTTGAGGTAGGCTTGTATTGCTATAAACTTCCCTCTTAGAACTGCTTTTGCTGCATCCCATAGGTTTTGGATCATCGTGTTTTTGTTGTCATTTGTCTCTAGGTAGTTTTTGATTTCCTCTTTTATTTCTTCAGTGATCTCTTGGTTATTTAGTAACGTATTGTTTAGCCTCCATGTGTTTGTGTTTTTTACGGTTTTGTCCCTGTTATTGATTTCTAATCTCATAGCATTGTGGTCGGAACAGCTGCTTGATATGATTTCAGTTTTCTTAAATTTACTGAGGCTTTATTTGTGACCCAAGATGTGATCTATCCTGGAGAATGTTCCGTGTGCAGTTGAGAAGAACGTGTAATCTGCTGTTTTTGGATGGAATGTCCTATAAATATCAATTAACTATATCTGGTCTATTGTGTCATTTAAAGCTTGTGTTTCCTTATTAATTTTCTGTCTGGATGATCTCCACTGGTGTAAGTGAGCTGTTAAAGTCCCCTGCTATTATTGTGTTACTGTTGATTTCCTCTTTTATAGCTGTTAGCAGTTGCCTTATGTATTGAGGTGCTCCTATGTTGGGCACATATATATTTGTAATTGTTATATCTTCTTCTGGAATTGATCCCTTGACCATTATGTAGTGTCTTTCCTTGTCTCTTGTAACATTCTTTATTTTAAAGTCTATTTTATCTGATATGAGTATTGCTACTCCAGCTTTCTTTTGATTTTCATTTGCATAGAATATATTTTTCCATCGCCTCACTTTCAGTCTGTATGTGTCCCTAGGTCTGAAATGGGTCTCTCGTAGACAGCATATATATGGGTCTTGTTTTTGTATCCATTCAGAGAGCCTGTGTCTTTTGGTTGGAACATTTAGTCCATTCACGTTTAAGGTAATTATTGATATGTATGTTCCTATTACTATTTTCTTAATTGTTATGGGTTTGTCTTGGTGGGTCCTTTTCTTCTCTTGTGTTTCCCACTTAGAGAAGTTCCTTTAGCATTTGTTGTAGAACTGGTTTCATGGTGCTGAATTCTCTTAGCTTTGGCTTGTCTGTAGGGCTTATGATTTCTCTGTCAAATCTGAATGAGATCCTTGCTGGGTGGAGTACTCTTGGTTGTAGGTTCTTCCCTTTCATCACTTTAAATTTATGCCACTCCCTTCTGGCTTGTAGATTTTCTGCTGAGAAATCAGCTGTTATCCTTATGGGAGTTCCCTTGTATGTCATTTGTCATTTTCCCCTTGTTGCTTTCAATAATTTTTCTTTGTCTTCAATTTTTGTCAATTTGGTTACTATGTGTCTTGGCATTTTTCTCCTTTGATTTATCCTGACTGGGACTCTCTGCACTTCCTGGACTTGGGTGGCTGTTTCTTTTCCCATGTTAGGGAAGTTTTCGACTATAATCTCTTCAAATGTATTCTCGGGTCCTTCCTCTCTCTCTTCTCCTTCTGGGACCCCTATGATGTGAATGTTGTTGCGTTTAATGTTGTCCCAGAGGACTCTTAGGGTGTTTTCATTTATTTTCATTCTTTTTCTTTATTCTGTTCCATGCAGTGATTTCCACCTTTCTGTCTTCCAGGTCACTTATCCGTTCTTCTGCCACAGTTATTCTGCTACTGATTCCTTCTAGTATATTTTTCATTTCAGTTATTATATTGTTCACCTCTGTTTGTTTGTTCTTTAATTCTTCTAGGTGTTTGTTCCTTAATTCTTCTAGGTCTTTGTTAAGCATTTCTTGCATCTTCTCGATCTTTGCCTCCATTCTTTTGCCAAGGTCTTGGATCATGTTCACTATCATTATTCTGAATTCTTTTTCTGGAAGGTTCCCTATCTCCACCTCATTTCGTTTTTGTTCCTAGTGTTTTATTGTGTTCCTTAATCTGGTATAAAGTCCTCTGCCTTTTCATTTTGTCTATCTTTCTGTGAATGTGGTTTTCCTTCCACAGGCTGCAGAATTGTAGTTCTTCTTGCTTCTGCTGTCTGCTCTCCAGTGGATGAGTCTATCTTAGAGGCTTGTGCAAGCTTCCTGATGGGAGGGACTGGTGGTGGGTAGAGCTGGGTGTTGCTTTGGTGGGCAAAGCTTTAATCTGCTTGTCTGCAGATTAAATAAAACTTTAATAAAAAGTTTAATCCACTTATCTGCTGATGCATGGGTCTGGGTTCCCTCCCTGTTGGTAGTTTCGCCTGAGGTGACCCAGCACTGGAGCCTACCTTGCTCTTGGTGGGGTTAATGGCGGACTCTGGGAGGGCTCACACCAAGGAGTATTTCCCAGAACTTCTGCTGCCAGTGTCGTTGTCCTCACGGTGAGCCACAGCCACAGCTACCACCTGCCTATGCAGGAGACCCTCTAAAACTATCAGGTAGTTCTGGTCATTCTCCTACGGGGTCACTGCTCCTTCCCCTGGGTTCTGATGTGCTCACTACTTTGTGTGTGCCCTCCAAGAGTGGAGTATCTGAGTGGAGTTGAGACTCTGAGACTCTGCGTGGAGTTGCACAGACTCTGGGTCCTGTGAAGCTTCGACGCTTTGTGGTTCTAGAAATCCTATAGGAGACGGTCCACAGCAGGTGAAGCTAATGCTGTCAGTAGAGGTGGTGAAGCCAAAGATCTGCAGTTCCGACTAGAGGTGCCGATGTACATACAGGACAAAATCATCTCGTGTGAATGTAGTTCAGGCATGTTTAAGATGAATGGAGCCATGTTAATGCCTACCATATTCTATCTTAAGCCTCTCCTCAGGGACCCCCTCCTCAGTTCCTGAGGCTCCTGTAAGTCATGTACAGGGGACTGGAGAGTGGGCTCTGTCCAATCTGAGCCCTGAGTTACCCTGTGTGTATCTTAGGATACTTTGTATTTCTGTGGGGTCTGTTGTAACATCAACTCTTTCATTTCAGATTTATTTGGGCCCTCTCTTTTTAAAAAAACATACTACTGTTGTCTTTTATTCTTTACAGAAGTTTAATAAGTGTTTGATCTACCTTGACTTACTCTATGTATACTTTTTGCAGTGAGATTTTTACTTTTCTTTGTTTTCTTGTTACTATCAATAATTAGTGAGACTTCTTTTAAGCTACCTTCAACATTGATTATAAAGTTGCTTTATTAGTGATGACAGAGCCTTAATGGAAGTCATGTTCTGGTTGTAAATTAGAATGCAATGTGCCAGCAAAAAGCCCCTTAAGTTTATTTCTCATTACTTCTTGTTCTTTTTTTAATTTAATTTTTATTTTTTATCAGAGCAAATTTGATTAAAATGTTTTGTGACTTCTAGGTGTGCAAGATGTGGTTCTTTTAAACATATACATATATCTATTCTTCTTTGGATCATTTTCCCATGTAGGTTATGATACAATGTTGAGTAATCGTCTTTTGATATTACGTAGGTCTTTGGTGATTACACATTTCACATTTGTTTCTATATCTATGTTAACCCCAATATCCTAATGTATCCAATCCTCACACCTTTCCATTTGGTGAACCATAAGTTAGTTTAGTGAATCTGTGATTGCATTTCTCTGTGGAAATATCTTCATTGGTATCAATTTTTAGCTAAGACCTATAAGTGATATTATAGGATATGTGTCTTTTGCTTTCTGACTTAGTACAATTTGCCTGATTACCTCAAGAAACATACATGGTGCTGCAAATGGCATTGTTTTCTTTTTTTCCCTGGCTAATATTCCATCTGTACGTGTACCAGTTCTTCTTTGGCCACGCACCTCTTGATGGACTTTTTGGTTGTCTCCATGTCTTGGCTATTGTAATACTGCTGCAATACACATTTGCTTGCCTATGTCTTTCCAGTTCTATCTTCTTATGTTATAGTCCAAGGAGTGGGCTTGCTGTATCATATGGTAACTCAGTGTGAACGTTTTAAAGGCACCACCATTCAGTTCTCATTAGTGGCTCTTTCCAGGTTACGTCCAACTTAAAGTTGAGGGTATGCATTTCTCCAAAACACCTTCAGTATTTATTGTTTGTAGTTTTCTTGCTGAGGGTTATTCTGACAGGTGTGAGCTGATACCCCTTTGTGGTTGAATTTGCATGTGTCCCATAATCTGTTGAAATTGAGCTTTAAAGCATGCCCTTTTTATTTATCAAACAGTGATTACAGCTTAGTTCTTCAAGGTGTTTTCTTAAAGTATGTGTCACATTTTGAAAATTTTTGGCCATTACCTCCCTCGAGACATTTTGAGGGCAGTTTTCATTTACAGCCCTGCATTACTTGTTCATATGAAGTGACCATTAGCACAGGCTTTAAAGCTGCTTTTGCAGGTAACGGCCAGAGGGCGGCAGCCTTTCTACGTTCCCCACTCTGGTAACTAGGGAAACAGACCTTCCGGCCTGTGGTGTTCCTCGGTTATAAATTAGAGTGCAATGTGCCCGGATAAACCCACAATTGCTGATGTCTCCTTACTTTTGTTTGTTTTTTCTTTAAATTTAATTTATATTTAGTATTGGAGTAATATTCCATTGTGTACATGGACCACTTCTTCTTGGTGCATTCCTCGGTTGATGGACATTTTCATTGCTTCCAAGTGTTGGCTATGGTAAATATTGCTGGAGTGAAGGATTGCCAGCCTGTGACTTTTTGATTCTCATTTTCTCAGGTGATAGGTCCAGCAGTGGTTTTGATTGATTGACTGGTAGCTCAATGTTTCCCTTTTCAAAGCACCTACATTGTGTTTTCATTAGTGACTCTTAACATGCCCCCCCTTACAACCAAGTGTACGCATTTCTCCACAATCCCTTCAGCATTTATTTTTTGCAGCATTTTTGCTAATGGCCATTCTGACTGCTGTGAGCTGATAGGTATTTGTAATATGGGTATGCATGTCGTTAAATATTCTAAAATTCATCATTTTTCCACGCCTTTTTCTTTTCTGTTAAAAGAAAAAAAAAGTGTGAGTACAATATCCGTCTTGAAAGTGTCTTCGTGGAACGTTGCCCTCTTTTGAATTTTTTGGTCAATTTTCAACCCCAGGATTGTTTTGAAATGTAGGTGTCATTTACAGGCCTGCAATGAGTGTGAATATTTAGGGACCATTAGCACTAGGTTTAACATGCTGTTGTTCGAAACGGCCACAAGGCAGCAGCATTTCTCCATTACCAAATCTGGTTACTAGGGCAGCAGAGCCGTTCTGGAAGTCGTTTTCCTAGGTTGTAAATTTGAATGGAATGGGCTGGAAAACGCCCCATAAGTTTATGTCTGATTAATTCTTTTTCGTTGTTTTAATTTTTTAAATCAGGGTAATGGTTAGAATGTTGTTTGTCCAAGGTGTACACACTCTGGTTCATTTACACATTATTTATATCTATTTATGTAGAGATCCTCTTCCCATGTAAATTATTACAGAGTGTTCTGTAGACCTCCCTTGTTATATGGTCGGTCTTTTTGTAATATGTATATAATATGTATTTGGATCATATCCATATCATATAGTAACACTAATCTTCATTTATCCATTCCCCCCCACCTTTCCCTTTAGATGAGCGAAGTTGGTTTTCTAAGTTTGTGAGGGTATTTCTCTGTGAATTGTGTTCATTTGTGTCAGTTATTAGATAACGCCTATAAGTGATATCATAGGATATAAGTCTTTTGCTTTCCGACTTACCTCATGATTTGTGATTATCTCCAGGATCATTTGTGGTGCCTCAAAGAGCAGGGTTTCATTGTTTTCCATGGCTAATATTCCATTGTGTACCTGGACCACTTATTCTATATCCATTCACTTGTTGATGGACATTTTTATTGCTTCACTGCCTTGGCTATTGTGAATAATGCTGCACTGCAGCTTTTGCAACCTGTGTCTTCTCGATACTTGTCTTCTCAGGTGAGAGGTCCAATGGTGCGCCTGCTGGATTGAATGGTACCTAAAATTTTGCTTTTAAACGCAGCTCTTTTCTGTTCTCATTACTGGCTGTTAACCACTTTGCATCTCACCAGCAGCTGAAGGATACACAATTCTCTACAACTGCATCATCATTTATGGTTTGTAGACTTTTTGCTGATGGTCAGTCGACTGGTGTGATTGGAAACCTTTTTGTTGATTAGATTGCATGAGTCTAATAATTCCTGAGGTTGAGCCTTAATCCATTCTCCTTTTTTTTAAAGACAGTGAGTTATATTTACCTCTTCATAGAATTTTATTGAAAAATTTGCCTGTATTAAATTTTTTTGTCCGTTCCCTACCTCAGCACAATTTTTGACAGCAGGTGTCCTTTACAGCCCTGAGTCCTTGTGAATGGTAAGTGACCATTAGCTGTGGGTTTAAAGCCGCTCTTGCGGGAAACGGCCACAAGGCGGCAGCATTTCTCCTTTACCAAATCTGGTTACTAGGGCAACAGAGCCTTACTGGAAGTGGTGGTCTAGGTTGCAAATTAGAATGGAATGTGCCAGGAAAAAGCCCTTTAAGTTTATGTCTCATTACTTCTTTTTGGTATTTTTAACTTAATTTTTATTTTTTATCACAGCAAACTTGATTACACTGTTTTGTTTGTTCTAGGTGTGCAAGATGTGGTTCTTTCACACATATGCATATATCTATTCTTCTTCGGATCCTTTTCCCATGTAGGTTATGACACAATGTTGAGTAGTCTTCTCTTGGTATTGCATAGGTCTTTGGTGATTATATATTTCACATGTGTTTGTATGTCTCTGTTAACCTCAATATGGTAATGTATCCAATCCTCACACCTTTCCATCTGGTGAACCATAAGTTTCTTTAATGTATCTGTGATTGCCTTTCTCTGTGGAAATATCTTCGTTTGTATCAATTTTTAGGTAACGCCTATATCTGATATGATAGGATATGTGTCTTTCACTTTCTCACTTACTACAAGTTGTGTGATTACCTCTAGACTCATCTATGGTGCTGCAAATGGCATTGTTTCGTTTTTTCACTATCTCATATTCCATCTGTACATGTAGCAGTTCTTCTTTGTCCACCCATTTGTCAGTGGACTTTTTGGTTACTTCCATATATTGGCTATTGTAATAGTATGCATTGCAGATTTGCCTGCCTGTGTCCTTCCAATTCTGTCTTCGTCGGTTATAGATCCAGGAATAGGTCTGCTAGGTCATATGGTAGCTCAGTGTTTACCTTTTAAAGGTACCTCCATTCTGTTATCATTAGTGGCTCTTTCCAGGTTCCGTCCCACTTAAAGTTGAGGGTATGCATTTCTCCACAGCACCTTCAGCATTTATTCTTTGTAGTTTTTGCTGATGGTTATTCTGACGAGTGTGAGCTGACACCTCTTTACGGTTGAATTTGCATGTGTCTCATATTCTGTTGCAATTGAGCTTTAAGGCAAGTCATTTTTATTTTTCAAGCTGTAATTACAGCTTAGTTCTTCAAAGTGGTTTCTTAAAGTATGTGTCAAATTTTTAAATGTTTTGGCCATTACCTCCCTCAAGACATTTTGAGGGCAGGTTTCATTTCCAGCCCTACAGTACTTGTTCATATGAAGTGACCATTAGCATAGGCTTTAAACTGCTTTTGCAGGTAACGCCCACAGGGCTGCTACCTTTCTACATTCCCCACGCTGATACTAGGGAAACAGACTTTACAACCAGTGGTGTTCCTCGGTTGTAAATTAGAGTAGAATGTGCCCAGATAAACACACAAAAGCTGATGTCTCCTACTTTTGTTGGATTTTTAAATTTAATTTATATTTATTATTGGAGTTAATATTCTATTTTGTACATGGACCACTTCTTGGTGCATTCCTCTGTTGATGGACATTTTCGTTGCTTCCAAGTGTTGCCTATGGTAAATATTGCTGGAGTGCAGGATTGCCAGCCTGTGACTTTTTGATTCTCATTTTCTCTGGTGATAGGCCCAGCAGTGGGTGTGATTGATGGACTGGTCACTCAGTGTTTACTTTTTCAAAGCACCTCCAATGTGTTTTTATTAGTGGCTTTTACAACGTCCCCCTTAGAACCGAGGGTACGCATTTCTCCACAATCGCTTCAGCATTTATTGTTTGCACCATTTTTGCTGATGGCCATTCTGACTGCTGTGATCTGATAGGTATTTTTAATTTGGGTTTGCATATCTTTCAAAATTCCTAAAATTCATCATTTTTCCACATCTTTTTCTTTTATCAAAAGAAAAATCTGTGAGCACAATATACCTCTTGAAATTTTCTTCTTCGAAGGTTGCCCTCTTTTGAATTTTTTGTTCGATTTTTGACCCCAGAATTTTTTTGGAGGGCAGGTGTCATTTACAGAACTGCAAGTTGGTGAATATTTAGTGACCGTTTGCAGTGGGTTTAAAGCTGCTGTTGTGGGAAACTGCCAAAAGGAGGCAGCATTTTGCCATTCCCCAATCTAGGTACTAGGGCAGCAGAGCCTTTCTGGAAGTCGTTGTCTTATGTTGTAAATTAGAATGGAGTTTGCCAGGAGAAATCCCCATAAGTTTATGTCTCATTAGTTCTTTTTTTTTTTTTTTCCAAACACACACACTGTATTTTATTTTTATAAGAGATAAATAGACTGACATCAAACATTGTACATGGATGATCACAACAAAAGCAACAATGATTGCAATTACCAAACATGAAACACACTCATACTATGTCATAATATTGACATTCAGTCCAGTAATCCTTCACTGTAGCAGCTGCTTTACTTTGCAGTGAAAATTGATTTGTATATTCTTTGCCTCTGAGTCCTTGTGGGATTTTTTTTTTAATTCAAACAGAAAGTAACAAAAATTATACTTATCGTCATCAGTTCACTCAGTCCCATGTAATTAATTTTTTTTTTTCATCTTGATCTTTTGTTAGCACTTTTATGAGTTCATTAGTTTTATCATTAGAGTTCTGAAAATGCTTATTCATTCAGTTCAGCAGTACAGTAGAGTTACCAGAAACCTGTACTTGTCAGAGTCTTTTCCATGAATTTCATGAAGATGAAACGCTTTTATAGGAACATATTTGCAAAAGCATCAGAGTACACCCAGAACTGTCTGTAAATGACAAAAGTCTTAAAAATGACCATGGTTAAAGATTTGATGAAAGTTTATAATAATGCAGTTGACAAGAAAATTAGTTATTTCTGAGATATACATTTTAAAGTAATAACTAGGATTATGAATTATAACATTATACCAGAACATATAAGATTTTTAGAAATTTCATGTAATGTCTGAAACATTTATATTAACATATTTCCATACAAATAACCGAATGAAAGTTTAGTATTAGTTGTTTTGTTTGTTTTTTTATACTGCAGGTTCTTATCAGTCATCAATTTTATACACATCAGTGTATACATGTCAATCCCAATCGCCCAATTCAGCACAACACCATCCCCACCCCACCACATTTTTCCCTACTTGGTGTCCATATGTCTGCGCTCTACATCTGTGTCTCAACTTCTGCCCTGAAAACTGGCTCATGTGTACCAATTTTCTCGGTTCCACATACCAGCGTTAATATAAATATTTGTTTTTCTCTTTCTGACTTACTTCACTCTGTATGACAGTCTCTACATCCATCCACGTCTCAACAAATGACTCAATTTGGCTCCTTTTTGTGACTGAGTAATATTCCATTCTATATATGTACCACAACTTCTTTATCCATTCGTCTGTTGATGGGCATTTAGGTTGAGGACATGACCTGGCTATTGTAAATAGTGCTGTAATAAACATTCTGGTGCATGTGTATTTTTGAATTACGGTTTTCTCTGGGTGTATACCCAGTAGTGGAATGGCTGGGTCATATGGTAGCTCAAAGTTTACAATTTTAAGGCACCTCCATTCTGTTCTCTTTAGTGGCTCTTTCCAAGTTACATCCCACTTAAAGTTGAGGGTATGCATTCCTCCACAACACCTTCAGCATTTATTGTTTGTAGTTTTCTTGCTGATGGTTATTTTGACAAGTGTGAGCTGATACCTCTTTGTGGTTGAATTTGCATGTGCCACATAATCCGTTGAAATTGAGCTTTAAGGCATGTCCTTTTTACTTTTCAAGCTGTGATTACCCCTGAGTTCTTCAAAGTGTTCTCTTAAAGTATGTGTAATATTTTGACATGTTTGGCCATTACCACGCTCAAGATATTTTGAGGGCAGGTTTCATTTACAGTCCTGCAGTACTTGTTCCTATGAAATGACCATTAGCACAGGCTTTAAAGCTGCTTTTGAAGGTAACTGCCAGAGGGCGGCAGCCTTTCTATGTTCCCCACCCTGGTACCTATGGAAAAGCCCTTGCGGCCTGTGGTGTTTCTCTGTTATAAATTAGAGTGGAGTGTGCCAGGACAAACCCACACAAGCTGATGTCTCCTTACTTTTGTTGGTTTTTTTAATTTAATTTTTATTTTTTATTGGAGTAATTTTCCACTGTGTACGTGGACCACTTCTACTTTGTGCATTCCTCGGTTGATGAACATTTTCATTCCTTCCAAGTGTTGGCTATGGTAAATAATGTTCGAGTGCAGGATTGCCAGCCTGTGACTTTTTGATTCTCATTTTCTCATGTGATAGGCCCAGCAGTGGGTGTGATTGACTGACTGGTAGCACCGTATTTCCCTTTTCAATGCACCTTCTTTGTGTTTTCATTAGTGTCACTTACCACGTCCCCTTTAGAATCGAGGGTACACATTTCTCCACAATCGCTTCAGCATTTATTGTTTGCAGAATTTATGCCAATGCCCCTACTGGCTGCTGTGAGCTGATAGGGTTTTGTAATTTGTGTTTGCATGTCTTTGAAAATTCGTAAAACTCATCATTTTTCTCCGCCGTTTTCTTTTCTGTTAAAAAAAGGAAACAAATGGGAGTACATTATAACTCTTGATATTGTCTTCTTGGAAGGTTGCCCTCTTTTGAATTTTTTGGTCGATTTTCCACCTCAGAATTTTTTTAGAGAACAGGTATCATTTCCCGAACTGCAAGTTTGGTGAATATTCAGTGACCTTTAGCAATGCGTTTAAAGCTGCTGTTGTGGGAAGTGGCCTAAAGGAGGCAGCATTTCTCCATTCCCAAATCTGGTTACTAGGGCAGCAGAGCCTTTCTGGAAGTCGTGTTCCTAGGTTGTAAATTACATTGGAATGTGCATGGAGAAACCCCGATAAGTTTATGTCTCATCATATCTTCTTGGTTTTAAAAATTTTTTTAATTGGGGTAAAGCTTAGAATATTGTT
This sequence comes from Eschrichtius robustus, assembly GCF_028021215.1. Taxonomy (NCBI): domain Eukaryota; kingdom Metazoa; phylum Chordata; class Mammalia; order Artiodactyla; family Eschrichtiidae; genus Eschrichtius; species Eschrichtius robustus. The sequence continues at coordinate 57,710,732 of NC_090830.1, read as the reverse complement.
TGTCCTAGGTGTAAACAATCTGGTTCATTTGTAGATTATATATGTCTATTCAAGTACAGATCCTCTTCCCATGTAAAATATTACAGAGGGTTCCGCAGACTTCCTTGCTGTATGGTCGGTATTTTTGAGATATGTATATAATATGTGTTTGTATACATATAGTAACACTAATCCTAATTTATCCATTCACTCCTCCTTTCCTTTTAGATGAGCATAGTTTTCTAAATCTGTGAGTGTCTTTCTCTGTGGAAATATGTTCATTTGTGTCAGTTATTAGATAACGCCTATAAGTGATATCATAGAATATAGGTCTTTTGCTTTTGGACTTACCTCATGTTTCGTGATTATCTCCAGACTCATTTGTGGTGCCTCAGAGAGCAATGGTTCATTGTTTTCCATGGCTAATATTCCATTGTGTACATGGACCACTTCTTCTTTATCCATTCACCTCTTGTTGGATATTTTGATTGCTTCACGGTCTTGGCTATTGTGAATAAGGCTGCACTGCAGCTTTTGCGGCCTGTGTATTCTCGATTCTTGTCTTCTCAGGTGAGAGGTCCAATGGTGTGCCTGCTGGATTGAATGGTACCTCCATTTTTACTTTTAAACACAGCTCCTTTCTATTCTCATTATTGGCTGTTACCCTTTTACGTCTCAACAGCAGGTAGAGGGTTCACAGTTCTCTAAAACCCCTTCAGCATTTATTGTTCGTAGACTTTTTGCTGATGGTCAGTCGATTGGTGTAAGTTGAAAACTTTTTGTAGATTAGATTGCATGGGTCTAACACTCCCTGAGGTTGAGCTTTTATCCATTTTCCTTTTTTTTAAAAAGAGCGTCAGTAAAACATAACTCTTCATATTCTCTTCTTGAAACATTTGCCTGTTTTGAAATTTTTTGTCCATTCCCTACTTCAGCTCAATTTTTTAGGGCAGGTGTCCTTTACAGCCCTGAGTCCTTGTGAATGTTAAGTGACCATTAGCTGTGACTTTAAAGCTGCTCTTGCAGGAAACGGCCACAAGGTGGCAGCATTTCTCCTTTACCAAATTTGGTTACTAGGGAAACAGAGCCTTAATGGAAGTGGTGTTCTAGGTTGTATATTAGAATGGAATATGCCAGGAAAAAGCCCTTTAAGTTTATGTCTCATTACTTCTTGTTCATATTTGTAATTTACTTTTTATTTTTTATCCCAGCAAATTTGATTACAATGGTTTGTTTCTTCTTGGTGTGCAAGATGTGGTTCTTTCACACATATATGTGTATCTATTCTTCCTCGCATCCTTTTCCCATTTAGGTTATGACAGAATGTTGAGTAGTCTTCTCCTGGTCTTCCGTACGCCTTTGGTGATTATATATTTCACAAGGTTTGTATATCTCTGTTAACCCCAATATGGTAATGTATCCAATCCTCATCCCTTTCTATTTGGTGAACCATAAGTTTTTAAATGAATCTTCGATTGCCTCTCTCTGTGGAAATATCTTCATTGGTATCAATTTTTAAGTAACTCCTAAAAGTGATATCATAGGATATGTGTCTTTTGCTTTCTCACTTACTACAGGTGGCGTGATTACGTCTAGACTCATCTATGGTGCTGCAAATGGCATTGTTTCATTTTTTCACTAGCTCATATTCCATCTGTACAGGTAGCAGTTCTTCTTTGTCCGCCCATCTGTCCGTGGACTTTTTGGTTACTTCCGTATCTTGGCTATTGTAATACTATGCAATGCAGATTTGCATACCTGTGTCCTTCCAATTCTGTCTTCTTAGTTTATAGGTCCAGGAATAGGTCTGCTGGATCCTATGGTAGCTCAATGTTTACCTTTTAAAGGCACCTCTATTCTGTTCTCTTTAGTGGCTCTTTCCAGGTTACGTCCCACATAAAGTTGAGGGTATGCATTTCTTCCCAGCACCTTCAGCATTTATTCTTTGTAGTTTTTGCTGATGGTTATTCTGAGTGGTGTGAGCTGATACCTCTTTGTGGTTGAATTTGCATGTGTCTCATAATGCGTTGAAATTGAGCTTTTAGACATGTCCTTTTTATTTTTCCAGCTATGATTAGAGCTTATTTCTTCAAAATGTTTTCTTAAAGTATGTGTCACCATTTGAAATATTTTGGCCATTACCTCCCTCAAGACCTTTTGAGGGCAAGTTTCATTTACAGTTATGCAGTACTTGTTCCTATGAAATGACCATTAGCACGGGCTTTAAAGCTGCTTTTGCAGGTAACTGCCAGAGGGCAGCAGCCTTTCTATGTTCCCCACCCTGGTAACTAGGGAAAAGCCCTTGCGGCCTGTGGTGTTTCTCGGTTAAAACATTAGAGTGGAGTGTGCCTGGAGAAACCCACACAAGCTGATGTCTCCTTACTTTTGTTGGATTTTTAAATGTAATTTTTATTTTTTATTGGAGTAATTTTCCACTGTGTACGTGGACCACTTCTACTTTGTGCATTCCTCGGTTGATGGACATTTTCATTTCTTCCAAGTGTTGGCTATGGTAAATATTGTTGGAGTGCAGGATTGCCAGCCTGTGACTTTTTGATTCTCATTTTCTCAGGTGATAGGCCCAGCAGTGTGTGTGATTCATTGACTGGTAGCACCGTGTTTCCCTTTTCAAAGCACCTCCTTTGTGTTTTCATTAGTGGCTCTTACCACGTCCCCCTTAGAATCGAGGGTACGCATTTCTCCACAATCGCTTCAGCATTTATTGTTTGCAGCATTTATGCTAATGGCCCTACTGGCTGCTGTGAGCTGATAGGTTTTTGTAATTTGGGTTTGTATGTATTTGAAAATTCGTAAAACTCATTATTTTTCTCTGCCGTTTTCTTTTCTGTTACAAAAAGGAAAGAAATGGGAATACATTATAACTCTTGAAATTGTCTTCTTAGAAGGTTGCCCTCTTTTGAATTTTTTGGTCGATTTTCCACCCCAGAGTTTTTTTAGAGAGCAGGTGTCATTTCCCGAACTGCAAGTTTGGTGAATATTTATTGACCTTTAGAAATGGGTTTAAAGCTGCTGTTGTGGGAAGTGGCCTCAAGCAGGCAGCATTTCTCCATTCCCAAATCTGGTTTCTAGGGCAGCAGAGCCTTTCTGGAAGTCGTGTTCCTAGGTTGTAAATTACATTGGAATGTGCATGGAGAAACCCCCATAAGTTTATGTCTCATTATTTCTTCTTGGTTTTAAAAATTTTTTTAATTGTGGTAAAGCTTAGAATATTGTTTGTCCTAGGTGTACACAATCTGGTTCATTTGTAGATTATATATGTCTATTCAAGTACAGATCCTCTTCCCATGTAAAATGTTACAGAATGTTCCGCAGACCTCCCTTGCTATATGGTCGGTCTTTTTGAGATATGTATATAATATGTGTTTGTATACATATAGTAACACTAATCTTAATTTATCCATTCCCCCCACCTTTCCTTTTAGATGAGCATAGTTTGTTTTCTAAGTCTGTGAGTGTCTTTCTCTGTGGAAATATGTTCATTTGTGTCAGTTATTAGATAACGCCTATAAGTGATATCATAGAATATAGGTCTTTTGCTTTTGGACTTACCTCATGTTTCGTGATTATCTCCAGACTCAATTGTGGTGCCTCAGAGAGCAATGGTTCATTGTTTTCCGTGGCTAATATTCCATTGTGTACATGGACCACTTCTTCTTTATCCATTCACCTCTTGTTGGATATTTTGATTGCTTCACGGTCTTGGCTATTGTGAATAAGGCTGCACTGCAGCTTTTGCGGCCTGTGTGTTCTCGATTCTTTTCTTCTCAGGTGAGAGGTCCAATGGTGTGCCTGCTGGATTGAATGGTACCTCCATTTTTACTTTTAAACACAGCTCCTTTCTATTCTCATTATTGGCTGTTACCCTTTTACGTCTCAACAGCAGGTAGAGGGTTCACAGTTCTCTAAAACCCCTTCAGCATTTATTGTTCGTAGACTTTTTGCTGATGGTCAGTCGATTGGTGTAAGTTGAAAACTTTTTGTAGATTAGATTGCATGGGTCTAACACTCCCTGAGGTTGAGCTTTTATCCATTTTCCTTTTTTTTTTAAAGAGCGTCAGTAAAACGTAACTCTTCATATTCTCTTCTTGAAACATTTGCCTGTTTTGAAATTTTTTGTCCATTCCCTACTTCAGCACAATTTTTTAGGGCAGGCGTCCTTACAGCCCTGAGTCTTTGTGAATGTTAAGTGACCATTAGCTGTGACTTTAAAGCTGCTCTTGCAGGAAACGGCCACAAGGTGGCAGCATTTCTCCTTTACCAAATTTGGTTACTAGGGAAACAGAGCCTTAATGGAAGTGGTGTTCTAGGTTGTAAATTAAAATGGAATGTGCCAGGAAAAAGCCCTTTAAGTTTATGTCTCATTACTTCTTGTTCATATTTGTAATTTACTTTCTATTTTTTATCCCAGCAAATTTGATTACAATGGTTTGATTCTTCTTGGTGTGCAAGATGTGGTTCTTTCACACATATATGTGTATCTATTCTTCCTCGCATCCTTTTCCCACTTAGGTTATGACAGAAAGTTGAGTAGTCTTCTCCTGGTCTTCCGTACGTCTTTGGTGGTTATACATTTCACATGGTTTGTATATCTCTGTTAACCCCAATATGGTAATCTATCCAATCCTCATCCCTTTCTATTTGGTGAACCATAAGTTTTCAAATGAATCTGCGATTGCCTCTCTCTGTTGAAATATCTTCATTGGTATCAATTTTTAAGTAACTCCTAAAAGTGGTATGATAGGATATGTGTCTTTTGCTTTCTCACTTACTACAGGTGGCATGATTACGTCTAGACTCATCTATGGTGCTGCAAATGGCATTGTTTCATTTTTTTCACTAGCGAATATTCCATCTGTACATGGAGGAGTTCTTCTTTGTCCATCCATCTGTTGGTGGCCTTTTTGGTTACTTCCATAACTTGGCTATTGTAATACTGTGCAATGCAGATTTCCTGCCTTTGTCTTTCCAATTCTCTCCTCTTAGATTATAGGTCGAGGAGTGGGCCTGCTGGATCATATGGTAGCTCAATGTTTACCTTTTTAAGGCACCACCATTCTGTTCTATTTCGTGGCCCTTTCCAAGTTACGTCCCCCTTGAAGTTGAGGGTATGCATTTCTCTACAACACCTTCAGCATTTATTGTTTGTAGTTTTCTTGCTGGTGGTTATTCTGACAAGTGTGATCTGATACCTCTTTGTGGTTGAATTCGCACGTGCCTCATAATCCATTGAAAATGAGCTTGAAGGCATGTCCTTTTTTATTTTTCAAGCTGTGATTACCCCTTAGTTCTTCAAAGTGTTCTCTTAAAGTATGTGTCACATTTTGAAATGTATTGGCCATTACCTCCCTCAAGACATTTTGAGGGCAGGTTTCATTTACAGTTCTGCAGTACTTGTTCCTATGAAATGACCATTAGCACAGGCTTAAAGCTGTTTTTGCAGGTAACTGCCAGAGGGCAGCAGCCTTTCTATGTTCCCCACCCTGGTAACTAGGGAAAAGCCGTTGCAGCCTGTGGTGTTTCTCGGTTATAAATTAGCGTGGAGTGTGCCTGGACAAACCCACACAAGCTGATGTCTCCTTACTTTCGTTGGATTTTTAAATGTAAGTTTTATTTTTTATTGGAGTAATTTTCCACTGTGTACGTGGACCACTTCTACTTTGTGCATTCCTCGGTTGATGGACATTTTCATTGCTTCCAAGTGTTGGCTATGGTAAATATTGTTGGAGTGCAGGATTGCCAGCCTGTGACTTTTTGATTCTCATTTTCTCAGGTGATAGGCCAAGCAGTGGTTGTGATTGACTGACTGGTAGCACCGTGTTTCCCTTTTCAAAGCACCTTCTTTGTGTTTTCATTAGTGGCACTTACCACGTCCCCTTTAGAATCGAGGGTACACATTTCTCCACAATCGTTTCAGCATTTATTGTTTGCAGCATTTATGCTAATGGCCCTTCTGGCTGCTGTGAGCTGATAGGTTTTTGTAATTTGGGTTTGCATGTCTCTGAAAATTCTTAAAACTCATCATTTTTCTCCGCCGTTTTCTTTTCTGTTAAAAAAAGGAAACAATTGGGAGTACAATATAACTCTTGATATGGTCTTCTTGGAAGGGTGCCCTCTTTTGAATTTTTTGGTCAATTTTCCACCCCAGAATTTTTTTAGAGAGCAGGTGTCATTTACCTAACTGCAAGTTTGGTGAATATTTATTGACCTTTAGCAATGGGTTTAAAGCTGATTTGTGGGAAGTGGCCTCAAGCAGGCAGCATTTCTCCATTCTCAAATCTGGGTACTAGGGCAGCAGAGCCTTTCTGGAAGTCGTGTTCCTAGGTTGTAAATTACGTTGGAATGTGCATGGAGAAAAGCCCATAAGTTTATGTCTCATTATTTCTTCTTGGTATAAAATTTTTTTTAAATTGGAGTAAAGCTTAGAATATTGTTTGTCCTAGGTGTACACGATCTGTTTCATTTGTAGATTATATATGTCTATTCAAGTACAGATCCTCTTCCCATGTAAAATGTTACACAGGGTTCCGCAGACCTCCCTTGCTATATGGTCGGTAGTTTTGAGATATGTATATAATATGTGTTTGTATACATATAGTAACACTAATCTTAATTTATCCATTCCCCCCACCTTTCCTTTTAGATGAGCATAGTTTGTTTTCTAAGTCTGTGAGTGTCTATCTCTGTGGAAATATGTTCATTTGTGTCAGTTATTAGATAACGCCTATAAGTGATATCATAGAATATAGGTCTTTTGCTTTCCCACTTACCTCATGATTCATGATTATCTCCAGACTCATTTGTGGTTCCTCAGAGAGCAATGGTTCATTGTTTTCCATGGCTAATATTCCATAGTGTATATGGACCACTTCTTCTTTTTATCCATTCACCTGTTGGTGGACATTTTGGTTGCTTCACTGTCTTGGCTATTGTGAATAAGGCTGCACTGCAGCTTTTGCGGCCTGTGTCTTCTCGATTCTTGTCTTCTCAGGTGAGAGGTCCAATGGTGCGCCTGCTGGATTGAATGGTACCTACATTTTTACTTTTAAACACAGCTCCTTTCTGTTCTCATTATTGGCTGTTATCCTTTTACGTCTCACCAGCAGGTTGAGGGTACACAGTTCTGTAAAACCCCTTCAGCATTTATTTTTTGTAGACTTTTTGCTGATGGTCAGTCGACTGGTGTAAGTTGAAACTTTTTGTAGATTAGATTGCATGCGTCTAACACTCCCTGAGGTTGAGCTTTTATCCATGTTCCTTTTTTTTAAAAAAAGAGTGTGAGTAAAACTTAACTCTTCATAATCTCTTCTTGAAACATTTGCCTGTTTTGAATTTTTTTGTCCATTCCCTACTTCAGCACAATATTTTAGGGCAGGTGTCCTTTACAGCCCTGAGTCTTTGTGAATGTTAAGTGACCATTAGCTGTGACTTTAAAGCTGCTCTTGCAGGAAACGGCCACAAGGTGGCAGCATTTCTCCTTTACCAAATTTGGTTACTAGGGAAACAGAGCCTTAATGGAAGTGGTGTTCTAGGTTGTAAATTAAAATGGAATGTGCCAGGAAAAAGCCCTTTAAGTTTATGTCTCATTACTTCTTGTTCATATTTGTAATTTACTTTTTATTTTTTATCCCAGCAAATTTGATTACAATGGTTTGTTTCTTCTTGGTGTGCAAGATGTGGTTCTTTCACACATATATGTGTATCTACTCTTCCTCGCATCCTTTTCCCATTTAGGTTATGACAGAATGTTGAGTAGTCTTCTCCTGGTCTTCCGTACGCCTTTGGTGATTATATATTTCACATGGTTTGTATATCTCTGTTAACCCCAATATGGTAATGTATCCAATCCTCATCCCTTTCTTTTTGGTGAGCCTAAGTTTTTTTAATGAATCTGTGATTGCCTTTCTCTGTGGAAATATCTTCATTGGTATCAATTTTTAAGTAACTCCTAAAAGTGATATGATAGGATATGTGTCTTTTGCTTTCTTACTTACTACAGGTGGCGTGATTACGTCTAGACTCATCTATGGTGCTGCAAATGGCATTGTTTCATTTTTTTCAGTAGCGAATATTCCATCTGTACATGGAGGAGTTCTTCTGTGTCCACCCATCTGTTGGTGGACTTTTTGGTTACTTCCATATCTTGGCTATTGTGATACTGTGCAATGCAGATTTGCCTGCCTGTGTCTTTCCAATTCTGTCTTCTTAGATTATAGGTCGAGGAGTGGGCCTGCTAGGTCATATGGTAGCTCAATGTTTACCTTTTTAAGGCACCTCCTTTCTGTTCTCATCTGTGGCCCTTTCCAACTTACGTCCCATTTGAAGTTGAGGGTATACACTTCTCCACAACACCTTCAGCATTTATTGTTTGTAGTTTTCTTGCTGATGGTTACTCTGGCAATTGTGAGCTGATACCTCTTTGTGGTTGAATTCGCATGTGCCTCAAAATCCGTTGAAATTGAGCTTTAAGGCATGTCCTTTTTATTTTTCAAGCTGTGATTACCCCTTAGTTCTTCAAAGTGTTCTCTTAAAGTATGTGTCACATTTTGAAATGTTTTGGCCATTACCTCCCTCAAGACATTTTGAGGGCAGGTTTCATTTACAGTTCTGCAGTACTTGTTCCTATGAAATGACCATTAGCACAGGCTTTAAAGCTGCTTTTGCAGGTAACTGCCAGAGGGCAGCAGCCTTTCTATTTTCCCCACCCTGGTAACTGGGGAAAAGCCCTTGCGGCTTGTGGTGTTTCTCGGTTAAAAATTAGAGTGGAGTGTGCCTGGAGAACCCCACACAAGCTGATGTCTCCTTATTTTTGTTGGATTTTTACATGTAATTTTTATTTTTTATTGGAGAATTTTCCACTGTGTACATGGACCACTTCTACATTGTGCATTCCTCGGTTGATGGACATTTTCATTGCTTCCAAGTGTTGGCTATGGTAAATATTGTTGGAGTGCAGGATTGCCAGCCTGTGACTTTTTGATTCTCATTTTCTCAGGTGATAGGCCCAGCAGTGGGTGTGATTGACTGACTGGTAGCACCGTTTTTCCCTTTTCAAAGCACCTTCTTTGTGTTTTCATTAGTGGCACTTATTACGTCCCCTTTAGAATCGAGGGTACACATTTCTCCACAATCGCTTCAGCATTTATTGTTTGCAGAATTTATGCCAATGCCCCTACTGGCTGCTGTGAGCTGATAGGGTTTTGTAATTTGGGTTTGCATGTCTTTGAAAATTCGTAAAACTCATCATTTTTCTCCGCCGTTTTCTTTTCTGTTAAAAAAAGGAAACAAATGGGAGTACATTATAACTCTTGATATTGTCTTCTTGGAAGGTTGCCCTCTTTTGAATTTTTTGGTCGATTTTCCACCTCAGACTTTTTTTAGAGAGCAGGTGTCATTTCCCGAACTGCAAGTTTGGTGAATATTTAGTGACCTTTAGCAATGTGTTTAAAGCTGCTGTTGTGGGAAGTGGCCTAAAGGAGGCAGCATTTCTCCATTCCCAAATCTGGTTACTAGGGCAGCAGAGCCTTTCTGGAAGTCGTGTTCCTAGGTTGTAAATTACATTGGAATGTGCATGGAGAAACCCCCATAAGTTTATGTCTCATTATTTCTTCTTGGTTTTAAAATTTTTTTTAATTGGGGTAAAGCTTAGAATATTGTTTCTCCTAGGTGTAAACAATCTGGTTCATCTGTACATTATATATGTCTATTCAAGTACAGATCCTCTTCCCATGTAAAATATTACGGAGGGTTCCGCAGACTTCCTTGCTGTATGGTCGGTATTTTTGAGATATGTATATAATATGTGTTTGTATACATATAGTAACACTAATCTTAATTTATCCATTCACTCCACCTTTCCTTTTAGATGAGCATAGTTTTCTAAATCTGTGAGTGTCTTTCTCTGTGGAAATATGTTCATTTGTGTCAGTTATTAGATAACGCCTATAGGTGATATCATAGAATACAGGTCTTTTGCTTTCCGAGTTACCTCATGTTTCGTGATTATCTCCAGACTCATTTGTGGTGCGTCAAAGAGCAATGGTTCATTGTCTTCCATGGCTAATATTCCATTGTGTACATGGACCACTTCTTCTTTATCCATTCACCTGTTGGTGGACATTTTGGTTGCTTCACTGTCTTGGCTATTGTGAATAAGGCTGCACTGCAGCTTTTGCGGCCTGTGTCTTCTCCATTCTTGTCTTCTCAGGTGAGAGGTCCAATGGTGCGCCTGCTGGGTTGAATGATACCTCCATTTTTACTTTTAAACAGAGCTCCTTTCGGTTCTCATTATTGGCTGTTACCGTTTTAAGTCTCACCAGCAGGTAGAGGGTACACAGTTCTCTAAAACCCCTTCAGCATTTATTGTTTATAGACTTTTTGCTGATGGTCATTCGACTGATGTAAGTTGAAACTTTTTGTAGATTAGATTGCATGCGTCTAACACTCGCTGAGGTTGAGCTTTTATCCATTTTCCTTTTTTTTAAAAAGTATGTGAGTAAAACTTAAGTCTTCATAATCTCTTCTTGAAACATTTGCCTGTTTTGAATTTTTTTGTCCATTCCCTACTTCAGCTCAATTTTTTAGGGCAGGTGTCCTTTACAGCCCTGATTCCTTGTAAATGTTAAGTGACCATTAGCTGTGAGTTTAAAGCTGCTCTTGCAGGAAACGGCCACAGGGTGGCAGCATTTCTCCTTTACCAAATTTGGTTACTAGGGAAACAGAGCCTTAATGGAAATGGTGTTCTAGGTTGTATATTAGAATGGAATATGCCAGGAAAAAGCCCTTTAAGTTTATGTCTCATTACTTCTTGTTCATATTTGTAATTTACTTTTTATTTTTTATCCCAGCAAATTTGATTACAATGGTTTGTTTGCTCTAGGTGTGCAAGATGTGGTTCTTTCACACATATACAGGTATCTATTTTTCCTCGCATCCTTTTCCCATGTAGGTTATGGCACAATGTTGAGTAGTCTTCTCCTGGTCTTCCGTACGTCTTTGGTGGTTATATATTTCACATGGTTTGTATATCTCTGTTAACCCCAATATGGTAATGTATCCAATCCTCATCCCTTTCTATTTGGTGAACCATAAGTTTTTAAATGAATCTTCGATTGCCTCTCTCTGTGGAAATATCTTCATTGGTATCAATTTTTAAGTAACTCCTAAAAGTGATATGATAGGATATGTGTCTTTTGCTTTCTCACTTACTACAGGTGGCGTGATTACGACTAGACTCATCTATGGTGCTGCAAATGGCATTGTTTCATTTTTTCACTACCTCATATTACATCTGCACAGGTAGCAGTTCTTCTTTGTCCGCCCATCTGTCGGTGGACTTTTTGGTTACTTCCGTATCTTGGCTATTGTAATACTATGCAATGCAGATTTGCATACCTGTGTCCTTCCAATTCTGTCTTCTTAGTTTATAGGTCCAGGAATAGGTCTGCTGGATCCTATGGTAGCTCAATGTTTACCTTTTAAAGGCACCTCTATTCTGTTCTCTTTAGTGGCTCTTTCCAGGTTACGTCCCACATAAAGTTGAGGGTATGCATTTCTTCCCAGCACCTTCAGCATTTATTCTTTGTAGTTTTTGCTGATGGTTCTTCTGAGTGGTGTGAGCTGATACCTCTTTGTGGTTGAATTTGCATGTGTCTCATAATGCGTTGAAATTGAGCTTTTAGACATGTCCTTTTTATTTTTCCAGCTATGATTAGAGCTTATTTCTTCAAAGTGTTTTCTTAAAGTATGTGTCACCATTTGAAATATTTTGGCCATTACCTCCCTCAAGACATTTTGAGGGCAAGTTTCATTTACAGTTCTGCAGTATTTGTTCCTATGAAATGACCATTAGCACGGGCTTTAAAGCTGCTTTTGCAGGTAACTGCCAGAGGGCAGCAGCCTTTCTATGTTCCCCACCCTGGTAACTAGGGAAAAGCCCTTGCGGCCTGTGGTGTTTCTCGGTTAAAAATTAGAGTGGAGTGTGCCTGGAGAAACCCACACAAGCTGATGTCTCCTTACTTTTGTTGGATTTTTAAATGTAATTTTTATTTTTTATTGGAGAAATTTTCCACTGTGTATGTGGACCACTTCTACTTTGTGCATTCCTCGGTTGATGGACATTTTCATTGCTTCCAAGTGTTGGCTATGGTAAATATTGTTGGAGTGCGGAATTGCCAGCCTGTGACTTTTTGATTCTCATTTTCTCAGGTGATAGGCCCAGCAGTGTGTGTGATTCATTGACTGGTAGCACCGTGTTTCCCTTTTCAAAGCACCTCCTTTGTGTTTTCATTAGTGGCTCTTACCACGTCCCCCTTAGAATCGAGGGTACGCATTTCTCCACAATCGCTTCAGCATTTATTGTTTGCAGCATTTATGCTAATGGCCCTACTGGCTGCTGTGAGCTGATAGGTTTTTGTAATTTGGGTTTGCATGTATTTGAAAATTCGTAAAACTCATTATTTTTCTCCGCCGTTTTCTTTTCTGTTACAAAAAGGAAACAAATGGGAGTACATTATTACTCTGGAAACTGTCTTCTTAGAAGGTTGCCCTCTTTTGAATTTTTTGGTCGATTTTCCACCCCAGAGTTTTTTTAGAGAGCAGGTGTCATTTCCCGAACTGCAAGTTTGGTGAATATTTATTGACCTTTAGAAATGGGTTTAAAGCTGCTGTTGTGGGAAGTGGCCTCAAGCAGGCAGCATTTCTCCATTCCCAAATCTGGTTTCTAGGGCAGCAGAGCCTTTCTGGAAGTCGTGTTCCTAGGTTGTAAATTACATTGGAATGTGCATGGAGAAACCCCCATAAGTTTATGTCTCATTATTTCTTCTTGGTTTTAAAAATTTTTTTAATTGTGGTAAAGCTTAGAATATTGTTTGTCCTAGGTGTACACAATCTGGTTCATTTGTAGATTATATATGTCTATTCAAGTACAGATCCTCTTCCCATGTAAAATGTTACAGAATGTTCCGCAGACCTCCCTTGCTATATGGTCGGTCTTTTTGAGATATGTATATAATATGTGTTTGTATACATATAGTAACAATAATCTTAATTTATCCATTCACTCCACCTTTCCTTTTAGATGAGCATAGTTTGTTTTCTAAGTCTGTGAGTGTCTTTCTCTGTGGAAATATGTTCATTTGTGTCAGTTATTAGATAACGCCTATAAGTGATATCATAAAATATAGGTCTTTTGCTTTTGGACTTACCTCATGTTTCGTGATTATCTCCAGACTCATTTGTGGTGCCTCAGAGAGCAATGGTTCATTGTTTTCCATGGCTAATATTCCATTGTGTACATGGACCACTTCTTCTTTATCCATTCACCTCTTGTTGGATATTTTGATTGCTTCACGGTCTTGGCTATTGTGAATAAGGCTGCACTGCAGCTTTTGCGGCCTGTGTCTTCTCGATTCTTGTCTTCTCAGGTGAGAGGTCCAATGGTGCGCCTGCTGGATTGAATGGTACCTACATTTTTACTTTTAAACACAGCTCCTTTCTGTTCTCATTATTGGCTGTTATCCTTTTACGTCTCACCAGCAGGTTGAGGGTACACAGTTCTGTAAAACCCCTTCAGCATTTATTTTTTGTAGACTTTTTGCTGATGGTCAGTCGACTGGTGTAAGTTGAAACTTTTTGTAGATTAGATTGCATGCGTCTAACACTCCCTGAGGTTGAGCTTTTATCCATGTTCCTTTTTCTTAAAAAAAGAGTGTGAGTAAAACATAACTCTTCATAATCTCTTTTTGAAACATTTGCCTGTTTTGAATTTTTTTGTCCATTCCCTACTTCAGCACAATATTTTAGGGCAGGTGTCCTTTACAGCCCTGAGTCTTTGTGAATGTTAAGTGACCATTAGCTGTGACTTTAAAGCTGCTCTTGCAGGAAACGGCCACAAGGTGGCAGCATTTCTCCTTTACCAAATTTGGTTACTAGGGAAACAGAGCCTTAATGGAAGTGGTGTTCTAGGTTGTAAATTAATTTGGAATGTGCCAGGAAAAAGCCCTTTAAGTTTATGTCTCATTACTTCTTGTTCATATTTGTAATTTACTTTTTATTTTTTATCCCAGCAAATTTGATTACAATGGTTTGTTTCTTCTTGGTGTGCAAGATGTGGTTCTTTCACACATATATGTGTATCTACTCTTCCTCGCATCCTTTTCCCATTTAGGTTATGACAGAATGTTGAGTAGTCTTCTCCTGGTCTTCCGTACGCCTTTGGTGATTATATATTTCACATGGTTTGTATATCTCTGTTAACCTCAATATGGTAATGTATCCAATCCTCATCCCTTTCTATTTGGTGAACCATAAGTTTTTAAATGAATCTGCGATTGCCTCTCTCTGTGGAAATATCTTCATTGGTATCAATTTTTAAGTAACTCCTAAAAGTGATATGATAGGATATGTGTCTTTTGCTTTCTCACTTACTACAGGGGGCGTGATTACGTCTAGACTCATCTATGGTGCTGCAAATGGCATTGTTTCATTTTTTTCAGTAGCGAATATTACATCTGTACATGGAGGATTTCTTCTGTGTCCACCCATCTGTTGGTGGACTTTTTGGTTACTTCCATATCTTGGCTATTGTGATACTGTGCAATGCAGATTTGCCTGCCTGTGTCTTTCCAATTCTGTCTTCTTAGATTATAGGTCGAGGAGTGGGCCTGCTAGGTCATATGGTAGCTCAATGTTTACCTTTTTAAGGCACCTCCTTTCTGTTCTCATCTGTGGCCCTTTCCAACTTACGTCCCACTTGAAGTTGAGGGTATACATTTCTCCACAACACCTTCAGCATTTATTGTTTGTAGTTTTCTTGCTGATGGTTACTCTGGCAATTGTGAGCTGATACCTCTTTGTGGTTGAATTCGCATGTGCCTCAAAATCCGTTGAAATTGAGCTTTAAGGCATGTCCTTTTTATTTTTCAAGCTGTGATTACCCCTTAGTTCTTCAAAGTGTTCTCTTAAAGTATGTGTCACATTTTGAAATGTTTTGGCCATTACCTCCCTCAAGACATTTTGAGGGCAGGTTTCATTTACAGTTCTGCAGTACTTGTTCCTATGAAATGACCATTAGCACAGGCTTTAAAGCTGCTTTTGCAGGTAACTGCCAGAGGGCAGCAGCCTTTCTATTTTCCCCACCCTGGTAACTGGGGAAAAGCCCTTGCGGCTTGTGGTGTTTCTCAGTTAAAAATTAGAGTGGAGTGTGCCTGGAGAAACCCACACAAGCTGATGTCTCCTTATTTTTGTTGGATTTTTACATGTAATTTTTATTTTTTATTGGAGTAATTTTCCACTGTGTACATGGACCACTTCTGCATTGTGCATTCCTCGGTTGATGGACATTTTCATTGCTTCCAAGTGTTGGCTATGGTAAATATTGTTGGAGTGCAGGATTGCCAGCCTGTGACTTTTTGATTCTCATTTTCTCAGGTGATAGGCCCAGCAGTGGGTGTGATTGACTGACTGGTAGCACCGTTTTTCCCTTTTCAAAGCACCTACTTTGTGTTTTCATTAGTGGCACTTATTACGTTCCCTTTAGAATCGAGGGTACACATTTCTCCACAATCGCTTCAGCATTTATTGTTTGCAGAATTTATGCCAATGCCCCTACTGGCTGCTGTGAGCTGATAGGGTTTTGTAATTTGGGTTTGCATGTCTTTGAAAATTCGTAAAACTCATCATTTTTCTCCGCCGTTTTCTTTTCTGTTAAAAAAAGGAAACAAATGGGAGTACATTATAACTCTTGATATTGTCTTCTTGGAAGGTTGCCCTCTTTTGAATTTTTTGGTCGATTTTCCACCTCAGACTTTTTTTAGAGAGCAGGTGTCATTTCCCGAACTGCAAGTTTGGTGAATATTTAGTGACCTTTAGCAATGTGTTTAAAGCTGCTGTTGTGGGAAGTGGCCTAAAGGAGGCAGCATTTCTCCATTCCCAAATCTGGTTACTAGGGCAGCAGAGCCTTTCTGGAAGTCGTGTTCCTAGGTTGTAAATTACATTGGAATGTGCATGGAGAAACCCCCATAAGTTTATGTCTCATTATTTCTTCTTGGTTTTAAATTTTTTTTTAATTGGGGTAAAGCTTAGAATATTGTTTCTCCTAGGTGTATACAATCTGGTTCATCTGTACATTATATATGTCTATTCAAGTACAGATCCTCTTCCCATGTAAAATATTACAGAGGGTTCCGCAGACTTCCTTGCTGTATGGTCGGTATTTTTGAGATATGTATATAATATGTGTTTGTATACATATAGTAACACTAATCTTAATTTATCCATTCACTCCACCTTTCCTTTTAGATGAGCATAGTTTTCTAAATCTGTGAGTGTCTTTCTCTGTGGAAATATGTTCATTTGTGTCAGTTATTAGATAACGCCTATAGGTGATATCATAGAATACAGGTCTTTTGCTTTCCGAGTTACCTCATGTTTCGTGATTATCTCCAGACTCATTTGTGGTGCGTCAAAGAGCAATGGTTCATTGTCTTGCATGGCTAATATTCCATTGTGTACATGGACCACTTCTTCTTTATCCATTCACCTGTTGGTGGACATTTTGGTTGCTTCACTGTCTTGGCTATTGTGAATAAGGCTGCACTGCAGCTTTTGCGGCCTGTGTCTTCTCCATTCTTGTCTTCTCAGGTGAGAGGTCCAATGGTGCGCCTGCTGGATTGAATGATACCTCCATTTTTACTTTTAAACACAGCTCCTTTCGGTTCTTATTATTGGCTGTTATCCTTTTACGTCTCACCAGCAGGTTGAGGGTACACAGTTCTGTAAAACCCCTTCAGCATTTATTTTTTGTAGACTTTTTGCTGATGGTCAGTCGACTGGTGTAAGTTGAAACTTTTTGTAGATTAGATTGCATGCGTCTAACACTCCCTGAGGTTGAGCTTTTATCCATTTTCCTTTTTTTTAAAAAGTGTGTGAGTAAAACTTATGTCTTCATAATCTCTCCTTGAAACATTTGCCTGTTTTGAATTTTTTTGTCCATTCCCTACTTCAGCACAATTTTTTAGGGCAGGTGTCCTTTACAGCCCTGAGTCCTTGTGAATGTTAAGTGACCATTAGCTGTGAGTTTAAAGCTGCTCTTGCAGGAAACGGCCACAAGGTGGCAGCATTTCTCCTTTACCAAATTTGGTTACTAGGGAAACAGAGCCTTAATGGAAGTGGTGTTCTAGGTTGTATATTAGAATGGAATATGCCAGGAAAAAGCCCTTTAAGTTTATGTCTCATTACTTCTTGTTCATATTTGTAATTTACTTTTTATTTTTTATCCCAGCAAATTTGATTACAATGGTTTGTTTGCTCTAGGTGTGCAAGATGTGGTTCTTTCACACATATACAGGTATCTATTTTTCCTCGCATCCTTTTCCCATGTAGGTTATGGCACAATGTTGAGTAGTCTTCTCCTGGTCTTCCGTACGTCTTTGGTGGTTATATATTTCACATGGTTTGTATATCTCTGTTAACCCCAATATGGTAATGTATCCAATCCTCATCCCTTTCTATTTGGTGAACCATAAGTTTTTAAATGAATCTTCGATTGCCTCTCTCTGTGGAAATATCTTCATTGGTATCAATTTTTAAGTAACTCCTAAAAGTGATATGATAGGATATGTGTCTTTTGCTTTCTCACTTACTACAGGTGGCGTGATTACGACTAGACTCATCTATGGTGCTGCAAATGGCATTGTTTCATTTTTTCACTACCTCATATTCCATCTGCACAGGTAGCAGTTCTTCTTTGTCCGCCCATCTGTCGGTGGACTTTTTGGTTACTTCCGTATCTTGGCTATTGTAATACTATGCAATGCAGATTTGCATACCTGTGTCCTTCCAATTCTGTCTTCTTAGTTTATAGGTCCAGGAATAGGTCTGCTGGATCCTATGGTAGCTCAATGTTTACCTTTTAAAGGCACCTCTATTCTGTTCTCTTTAGTGGCTCTTTCCAGGTTACATCCCACATAAATTTGAGGGTATGCATTTCTTCCCAGCACCTTCAGCATTTATTCTTTGTAGTTTTTGCTGATGGTTCTTCTGAGTGGTGTGAGCTGATACCTCTTTGTGGTTGAATTTGCATGTGTCTCATAATGCGTTGAAATTGAGCTTTTAGACATGTCCTTTTTATTTTTCCAGCTATGATTAGAGCTTATTTCTTCAAAGTGTTTTCTTAAAGTATGTGTCACCATTTGAAATATTTTGGCCATTACCTCCCTCAAGACATTTTGAGGGCAAGTTTCATTTACAGTTCTGCAGTACTTGTTCCTATGAAATGACCATTAGCACGGGCTTTAAAGCTGCTTTTGCAGGTAACTGCCAGAGGGCAGCAGCCTTTCTATGTTCCCCACCCTGGTAACTAGGGAAAAGCCCTTGCGGCCTGTGGTGTTTCTCGGTTAAAAATTAGAGTGGAGTGTGCCTGGAGAAACCCACACAAGCTGATGTCTCCTTACTTTTGTTGGATTTTTAAATGTAATTTTTATTTTTTATTGGAGTAATTTTCCACTCTGTACGTGGACCACTTCTACTTTGTGCATTCTTCCGTTGATGGACATTTTCATTTCTTCCAAGTGTTGGCTATGGTAAATATTGTTGGAGTGCAGAATTGTCAGCCTGTGACTTTTTGATTCTCATTTTCTCAGGTGATAGGCCCAGCAGTGTGTGTGATTCATTGACTGGTAGCACCGTGTTTCCCTTTTCAAAGCACCTCCTTTGTGTTTTCATTAGTGGCTCTTACCACGTCCCCCTTAGAATCGAGGGTACGCATTTCTCCACAATCGCTTCAGCATTTATTGTTTGCAGCATTTATGCTAATGGCCCTACTGGCTGCTGTGAGCTGATAGGTTTTTGTAATTTGGGTTTGCATGTATTTGAAAATTCGTAAAACTCATTATTTTTCTCCGCCGTTTTCTTTTCTGTTACAAAAAGGAAAGAAATGGGAGTACATTATAACTCTGGAAACTGTCTTCTTCGAAGGTTGCCCTCTTTTGAATTTTTTGGTCGATTTTCCACCCCAGAGTTTTTTTAGAGAGCAGGTGTCATTTCCCGAACTGCAAGTTTGGTGAATATTTATTGACCTTTAGAAATGGGTTTAAAGCTGCTGTTGTGGGAAGTGGCCTCAAGCAGGCAGCATTTCTCCATTCCCAAATCTGGTTTCTAGGGCAGCAGAGCCTTTCTGGAAGTCGTGTTCTTAGGTTGTAAATTACATTGGAATGTGCATGGAGAAACCCCCATAAGTTTATGTCTCATTATTTCTTCTTGGTTTTAAAAATTTTTTTAATTGTGGTAAAGCTTAGAATATTGTTTGTCCTAGGTGTACACAATCTGGTTCATTTGTAGATTATATATGTCTATTCAAGTACAGATCCTCTTCCCATGTAAAATGTTACAGAATGTTCCGCAGACCTCCCTTGCTATATGGTCGGTCTTTTTGAGATATGTATATAATATGTGTTTGTATACATATAGTAACACTAATCTTAATTTATCCATTCACTCCACCTTTCCTTTTAGATGAGCATAGTTTGTCTTCTAAGTCTGTGAGTGTCTTTCTCTGTGGAAATATGTTCATTTGTGTCAGTTATTAGATAACGCCTATAAGTGATATCATAGAATATAGGTCTTTTGCTTTTGGACTTACCTCATATTTCGTGATTATCTCCAGACTCATTTGTGGTGCCTCAGAGAGCAATGGTTCATTGTTTTCCATGGCTAATATTCCATTGTGTACATGGACCACTTCTTCTTTATCCATTCACCACTTGTTGGATATTTTGATTGCTTCAGGGTCTTGGCTATTGTGAATAAGGCTGCACTGCAGCTTTTGCGGCCTGTGTCTTCTCGATTCTTGTCTTCTCAGGTGAGAGGTCCAATGGCGTGCCTGCTGGATTGAATGGTACCTCCATTTTTACTTTTAAACACAGCT
This sequence comes from Eschrichtius robustus, assembly GCF_028021215.1. NCBI lineage: Eukaryota > Metazoa > Chordata > Mammalia > Artiodactyla > Eschrichtiidae > Eschrichtius > Eschrichtius robustus. The sequence continues at coordinate 57,690,811 of NC_090830.1, read as the reverse complement.
CCTTTCTATTCTCATTATTGGCTGTTACCCTTTTACGTCTCAACAGCAGCTAGAGGGTACACAGTTCTCTAAAACCCGTTCAGCATTTATTGTTCGTAGACTTTTTGCTGATGGTCAGTCGATTGGTGTAAGTTGAAAACTTTTTGTAGATTAGATTACATCGGTCTAACACTCCCTGAGGTTGAGCTTTTATCCATTTTCCTTTTTTTTTAAAAGAGCGTCAGTAAAACGTAACTCTTCATATTCTCTTCTTGAAATATTTGCCTGTTTTGAAATTTTTTGTCCATTCCCTACTTCAGCACAATTTTTTAGGGCATGTGGCCTTACAGCCCTGTGTCCTTGTGAATGTTAAGTGACCATTAGCTGTGACTTTAAAGCTGCTCTTGCAGGAAACGGCCACAAGGTGGCAGCATTTCTCCTTTACCAAATTTGGTTACTAGGGAAACAGAGCCTTAATGGAAGTGGTGTTCTAGGTTGTATATTAGAATGGAATATGCCAGGAAAAAGCCCTTTAAGTTTATGTCTCATTACTTCTTGTTCATATTTGTAATTTACTTTTTATTTTTTATCCCAGCAAATTTGATTACAATGGTTTGTTTGCTCTAGGTGTGCAAGATGTGGTTCTTTCACACATATACAGGTATCTATTTTTCCTCGCATCCTTTTCCCATGTAGGTTATGGCACAATGTTGAGTAGTCTTCTCCTGGTCTTCCGTACGTCTTTGGTGGTTATATATTTCACATGGTTTGTATATCTCTGTTAACCTCAATATGGTAATGTATCCAATCCTCATCCCTTTCTATTTGGTGAACCATAAGTTTTTAAATGAATCTGCGATTGCCTCTCTCTGTGGAAATATCTTCATTGGTATCAATTTTTAAGTAACTCCTAAAAGTGATATGATAGGATATGTGTCTTTTGCTTTCTCACTTACTACAGGGGGCGTGATTACGTCTAGACTCATCTATGGTGCTGCAAATGGCATTGTTTCATTTTTTTCAGTAGTGAATATTCCATCTGTACATGGAGGAGTTCTTCTGTGTCCACCCATCTGTTGGTGGACTTTTTGGTTACTTCCATATCTTGGCTATTGTGATACTGTGCAATGCAGATTTGCCTGCCTGTGTCTTTCCAATTCTGTCTTCTTAGATTATGGGTCGAGGAGTGGGCCTGCTAGGTCATATGGTAGCTCAATGTTTACCTTTTTAAGGCACCTCCTTTCTGTTCTCATCTGTGGCCCTTTCCAACTTACGTCCCACTTGAAGTTGAGGGTATACATTTCTCCACAACACCTTCAGCATTTATTGTTTGTAGTTTTCTTGCTGATGGTTACTCTGGCAATTGTGAGCTGATACCTCTTTGTGGTTGAATTCGCATGTGCCTCAAAATCCGTTGAAATTGAGCTTTAAGGCATGTCTTTTTTATTTTTCAAGCTGTGATTACCCCTTAGTTCTTCAAAGTGTTCTCTTAAAGTATGTGTCACATTTTGAAATGTTTTGGCCATTAACTCCCTCAAGACATTTTGAGGGCAGGTTTCATTTACAGTTCTGCAATACTTGTTCCTATGAAATGACCATTAGCACAGGCTTTAAAGCTGCTTTTGCAGGTAACTGCCAGAGGGCAGCAGCCTTTCTATTTTCCCCACCCTGGTAACTGGGGAAAAGCCCTTGTGGCCTGTGGTGTTTCTCGGTTAAAAATTAGAGTGGAGTGTGCCTGGAGAAACCCACACAAGCTGATGTCTCCTTATTTTTGTTGGATTTTTACATGTAATTTTTATTTTTTATTGGAGTAATTTTCCACTGTGTACATGGACCACTTCTGCATTGTGCATTCCTCGGTTGATGCACATTTTCATTGCTTCCAAGTGTTGGCTATGGTAAATATTGTTGGAGTGTAGGATTGCCAGCCTGTGACTTTTTGATTCTCATTTTCTCAGGTGATAGGCCCAGCAGTGGGTGTGATTGACTGACTGGTAGCACCGTTTTTCCCTTTTCAAAGCACCTTCTTTGTGTTTTCATTAGTGGCACTTATTACGTTCCCTTTAGAATCGAGGGTACACATTTCTCCACAATCGCTTCAGCATTTAATGTTTGCAGAATTTATGCCAATGCCCCTACTGGCTGCTGTGAGCTGATAGGGTTTTGTAATTTGGGTTTGCATGTCTTTGAAAATTCGTAAAACTCATCATTTTTCTCCGCCGTTTTCTTTTCTGTTAAAAAAAGGAAACAAATGGGAGTACATTATAACTCTTGATATTGTCTTCTTGGAAGGTTGCCCTCTTTTGAATTTTTTGGTCGATTTTCCACCTCAGACTTTTTTTAGAGAGCAGGTGTCATTTCCCGAACTGCAAGTTTGGTGAATATTTAGTGACCTTTAGCAATGTGTTTAAAGCTGCTGTTGTGGGAAGTGGCCTAAAGGAGGCAGCATTTCTCCATTCCCAAATCTGGTTACTAGGGCAGCAGAGCCTTTCTGGAAGTCGTGTTCCTAGGTTGTAAATTACATTGGAATGTGCATGGAGAAACCCCCATAAGTTTATGTCTCATTATTTCTTCTTGGTTTTAAATTTTTTTTTAATTGGGGTAAAGCTTAGAATATTGTTTCTCCTAGGTGTAAACAATCTGGTTCATCTGTACATTATATATGTCTATTCAAGTACAGATCCTCTTCCCATGTAAAATATTACAGAGGGTTCCGCAGACTTCCTTGCTGTATGGTCGGTATTTTTGAGATATGTATATAATATGTGTTTGTATACATATAGTAACACTAATCTTAATTTATCCATTCACTCCACCTTTCCTTTTAGATGAGCATAGTTTTCTAAATCTGTGAGTGTCTTTCTCTGTGGAAATATGTTCATTTGTGTCAGTTATTAGATAACGCCTATAGGTGATATCATAGAATACAGGTCTTTTGCTTTCCGAGTTACCTCATGTTTCGTGATTATCTCCAGACTCATTTGTGGTGCGTCAAAGAGCAATGGTTCATTGTCTTCCATGGCTAATATTCCATTGTGTACATGGACCACTTCTTCTTTATCCATTCACCTGTTGGTGGACATTTTGGTTGCTTCACTGTCTTGGCTATTGTGAATAAGGCTGCACTGCAGCTTTTGCGGCCTGTGTCTTCTCCATTCTTGTCTTCTCAGGTGAGAGGTCCAATGGTGCGCCTGCTGGATTGAATGATACCTCCATTTTTACTTTTAAACACAGCTCCTTTCGGTTCTCATTATTGGCTGTTACCGTTTTACGTCTCACCAGCAGGTAGAGGGTACACAGTTCTCTAAAACCCCTTCAGCATTTATTGTTTATAGAGCTTTTGCAGATGGTCATTCGACTGATGTAAGTTGAAACTTTTTGTAGATTAGATTGCATGCGTCTAACACTCCCTGAGGTTGAGCTTTTATCCATTTTCCTTTTTTTTAAAAAGTGTGTGAGTAAAACTTAAGTCTTCATAATCTCTTCTTGAAACATTTGCCTGTTTTGAATTTTATTGTCCATTCCCTACTTCAGCTCAATTTTTTAGGGCAGGTGTCTTTTACAGCCCTGAGTCCTTGTAAATGTTAAGTGACCATTAGCTGTGAGTTTAAAGCTGCTCTTGCAGGAAACGGCCACAAGGTGGCAGCATTTCTCCTTTACCAAATTTGGTTACTAGGGAAACAGAGCCTTAATGGAAGTGGTGTTCTAGGTTGTATATTAGAATGGAATATGCCAGGAAAAAGCCCTTTAAGTTTATGTCTCATTACTTCTTGTTCATATTTGTAATTTACTTTTTATTTTTTATCCCAGCAAATTTGATTACAATGGTTTGTTTGCTCTAGGTGTGCAAGATGTGGTTCTTTCACACATATACAGGTATCTATTTTTCCTCGCATCCTTTTCCCATGTAGGTTATGGCACAATGTTGAGTAGTCTTCTCCTGGTCTTCCGTACGTCTTTGGTGGTTATATATTTCACATGGTTTGTATATCTCTGTTAACCCCAATATGGTAATGTATCCAATCCTCATCCCTTTCTATTTGGTGAACCATAAGTTTTTAAATGAATCTTCGATTGCCTCTCTCTGTGGAAATATCTTCATTGGTATCAATTTTTAAGTAACTCCTAAAAGTGATATGATAGGATATGTGTCTTTTGCTTTCTCACTTACTACAGGTGGCGTGATTACGACTAGACTCATCTATGGTGATGCAAATGGCATTGTTTCATTTTTTCACTACCTCATATTCCATCTGCACAGGTAGCAGTTCTTCTTTGTCCGCCCATCTGTCGGTGGACTTTTTGGTTACTTCCGTATCTTGGCTATTGTAATACTATGCAATGCAGATTTGCACACCTGTGTCCTTCCAATTCTGTCTTCTTAGTTTATAGGTCCAGGAATAGGTCTGCTGGATCCTATGGTAGCTCAATGTTTTCCTTTTAAAGGCACCTCTATTCTGTTCTCTTTAGTGGCTCTTTCCAGGTTACGTCCCACATAAAGTTGAGGGTATGCATTTCTTCCCAGCACCTTCAGCATTTATTCTTTGTAGTTTTTGCTGATGGTTCTTCTGAGTGGTGTGAGCTGATACCTCTTTGTGGTTGAATTTGCATGTGTCTCATAATGCGTTGAAATTGAGCTTTTAGACATGTCCTTTTTATTTTTCCAGCTATGATTAGAGCTTATTTCTTCAAAGTGTTTTCTTAAAGTATGTGTCACCATTTGAAATATTTTGGCCATTACCTCCCTCAAGACATTTTGAGGGCAGGTTTCATTTACAGTTCTGCAGTACTTGTTCCTATGAAATGACCATTAGCACGGGCTTTAAAGCTGCTTTTGCAGGTAACTGCCAGAGGGTAGCAGCCTTTCTATGTTCCCCACCCTGGTAACTAGGGAAAAGCCCTTGCGGCCTGTGGTGTTTCTCGGTTAAAAATTAGAGTGGAGTGTGCCTGGAGAAACCCACACAAGCTGATGTCTCCTTACTTTTGTTGGATTTTTAAATGTAATTTTTATTTTTTATTGGAGTAATTTTCCACTCTGTACGTGGACCACTTCTACTTTGTGCATTCTTCGGTTGATGGACATTTTCATTTCTTCCAATTGTTGGCTATGGTAAATATTTTTGGAGTGCAGAATTGCCTGCCTGTGACTTTTTGATTCTCATTTTCTCAGGTGATAGGCCCAGCAGTGGGTGTGATTCATTGACTGGTAGCACCGTGTTTCCCTTTTCAAAGCACCTCCTTTGTGTTTTCATTAGTGGTTCTTACCACGTCCCCCTTAGAATCGAGGGTACGCATTTCTCCACAATCGCTTCAGCATTTATTGTTTGCAGCATTTATGCTAATGGCCCTACTGGCTGCTGTGAGCTGATAGGTTTTTGTAATTTGGGTTTGCATGTTTTTGAAAATTCGTAAAACGCATTATTTTTCTCCGCCGTTTTCTTTTCTGTTACAAAAAGGAAACAAATGGGAGTACATTATAACTCTTGAAATTGTCTTCTTAGAAGGTTGCCCTCTTTTGAATTTTTTGGTCGATTTTCCACCCCAGAGTTTTTTTAGAGAGCAGGTGTCATTTCCCGAACTGCAAGTTTGGTGAATATTTATTGACCTTTAGAAATGGGTTTAAAGCTGCTGTTGTGGGAAGTTGACTAAAGCAGGCAGCATTTCTCCATTCCCAAATCTGGTTTCTAGGGCAGCAGAGCCTTTCTGGAAGTCGTGTTCCTAGGTTGTAAATTACATTGGAATGTGCATGGAGAAACCCCCATAAGTTTATGTCTCATTTTTTCTTCTTGGTTTTAAAAATTTTTTAATTGTGGTAAAGCTTAGAATATTGTTTGTCCTAGGTGTACACAATCTGGTTCATTTGTAGATTATATATGTCTATTCAAGTACAGATCCTCTTCCCATGTAAAATGTTACAGAATGTTCCGCAGACCTCCCTTGCTATATGGTCGGTCTTTTTGAGATATGTATATAATATGTGTTTGTATACATATAGTAACACTAATCTTAATTTATCCATTCACTCCACCTTTCCTTTTAGATGAGCATAGTTTGTTTTCTAAGTCTGTGAGTGTCTTTCTCTGTGGAAATATGTTCATTTGTGTCAGTTATTAGGTAACGCCTATAAGTGATATCATAGAATATAGGTCTTTTGCTTTTGGACTTACCTCATGTTTCGTGATTATCTCCAGACTCATTTGTGGTGCCTCAGGGAGCAATGGTTCATTGTTTTCCATGGCTAATATTCCATTGTGTACATGGACCACTTCTTCTTTATCCATTCACCTCTTGTTGGATATTTTGATTGCTTCACGGTCTTGGCTATTGTGAATAAGGCTGCACTGCAGCTTTTGCGGCCTGTGTCTTCTCGATTCTTGTCTTCTCAGGTGAGAGGTCCAATGGTGTGCCTGCTGGATTGAATGGTACCTCCATTTTTACTTTTAAACACAGCTCCTTTCTATTCTCAATTTTGGCTGTTACCCTTTTACGTCTCAACAGCAGGTAGAGGGTTCACAGTTCTCTAAAACCCCTTCAGCATTTATTGTTCGTAGACTTTTTGCTGATGGTCAGTCGATTGGTGTAAGTTGAAAACTTTTTGTAGATTAGATTGCATGGGTCTAACACTCCCTGAGGTTGAGCTTTTATCCATTTTCCTTTTTTTTTAAAAGAGCGTCAGTAAAACGAAACTCTTCATATTCTCTTCTTGAAACATTTGCCTGTTTTGAAATTTTTTGTCCATTCCCTACTTCAGCACAATTTTTTAGGGCAGGTGTCCTTACAGCCCTGAGTCCTTGTGAATGTTAAGTGACCATTAGCTGTGACTTTAAAGCTGCTCTTGCAGGAAACGGTCACAAGGTGGCAGCATTTCTCCTTTACCAAATTTGGTTACTAGGGAAACAGAGCCTTAATGGAAGTGGTGTTCTAGGTTGTAAATTAAAATGGAATGTGCCAGGAAAAAGCCCTTTAAGTTTATGTCTCATTACTTCTTGTTCATATTTGTAATTTACTTTTTATTTTTTATCCCAGCAAATTTGATTACAATGGTTTGTTTCTTCTTGGTGTGCAAGATGTGGTTCTTTCACACATATATGTGTATCTATTCTTCCTCGCATCCTTTTCCCATTTAGGTTATGACAGAATGTTGAGTAGTCTTCTCCTGGTCTTCCGTACGCCTTTGGTGATTATATATTTCACATGGTTTGTATATCTCTGTTAACCCCAATATGGTAATGTATCCAATCCTCATCCCTTTCTATTTGGTGAACCTAAGTTTTTTTAATGAATCTGTGATTGCCTTTCTCTGTGGAAATATCTTCATTGGTATCAATTTTTAAGTAACTCCTAAAAGTGATATGATAGGATATGTGTCTTTTGCTTTCTTACTTACTACAGGTGGCGTGATTACGTCTAGACTCATCTATGGTGCTGCAAATGGCATTGTTTCATTTTTTTCAGTAGCGAATATTCCATCTGTACATGGAGGAGTTCTTCTGTGTCCACCCATCTGTTGTTGGACTTTTTGGTTACTTCCATATCTTGGCTATTGTGATACTGTGCAATGCAGATTTGCCTGCCTGTGTCTTTCCATTTCTGTCTTCTTAGATTATAGGTCGAGGAGTGGGCCTGTTAGTTCATATGGTAGCTCAATGTTTACCTTTTTAAGGCACCTCCTTTCTGTTCTCATCTGTGGCCCTTTCCAACTTACGTCCCACTTGAAGTTGAGGGTATACACTTCTCCACAACACCTTCAGCACTTATTGTTTGTAGTTTTCTTGCTGATGGTTACTCTTGCAATTGTGAGCTGATACCTCTTTGTGGTTGAATTCGCATGTGCCTCAAAATCCATTGAAACTGAGCTTTAAGGCATGTCCTTTTTATTTTTCAAGCTGTGATTACCCCTTAGTACTTCAAAGTGTTCTCTTAAAGTATGTGTCACATTTTGAAATGTTTTGGCCATTACCTCCCTCAAGACATTTTGAGGGCAGTTTTCGTTTACAGTTCTGCAGTATTTGTTCCTATGAAATGACCATTAGCACAGGCTTTAAAGCTGCTTTTGCAGGTAACTGCCAGAGGGCAGCAGCCTTTCTATTTTCCCCACCCTGGTAACTAGGGAAAAGCCCTTACGGCCGGTGGGGTTTCTCGGTTATAAATTAGAGTGGAGTGTGCCTGGAGAAACCCACACAAGCTGATGTCTCCTTATTTTGTTGGATTTTTAAATGTAATTTTTATTTTTTATTGGAGTAATTTTCCACTGTGTGCGTGGACCACTTCTACTTTGTGCATTCCTCGGTTGATGGACATTTTCATTGCTTCCAAGTGTTGGCTATGGTAAATATTGTTTTAGTGCAGGATTGCCAGCCTGTGACTTTTTGATTCTCATTTTCTCTGGTGATAGGCCCAGCAGTGGGTGTGATTGACTGACTGGTAGCACCGTATTTCCCTTTTCAATGCACCTTCTTTGTGTTTTCATTCGTGGCACTTACCACGTCCCCTTTAGAATCGAGGGTACACATTTCTCCACAATCGTTTCAGCATTTATTGTTTGCAGCATTTATGCTAATGGCCCTTCTGGCTGCTGTGAGCTGATAGGTTTTTGTAATTTGGGTTTGCATGTCTCTGAAAATTCCTAAAACTCATCATTTTTCTCCGCCGTTTTCTTTTCTGTTAAAAAAAGGAAACAATTGAGAGTACAATATAACTCTTGATATGGTCTTCTTGGAAGGTTGCCCTCTTTTGAATTTTTTGGTCAATTTTCCACCCCAGAATTTTTTTAGAGAGCAGGTGTCATTTACCGAACTGCAAGTTTGGTGAATATTTAGTGACCTTTAGCAATGGGTTTAAAGCTGATTTGTGGGAAGTGGCCTCAAGCAGGCAGCATTTCTCCATTCCCAAATCTGGGTACTAGGGCAGCAGAGCCTTTCTGGAAGTCTTGTTCCTAGGTTGTAAATTACGTTGGAATGTGCATGGAGAAACGCCCCTAAGTTTATGTCTCATTATTTCTTCTTGGTATAAAAAATTTTTTAAATTGGAGTAAAGCTTAGAATATTGTTTGTCCTAGGTGTACACAATCTGGTTCATTTGTAGATTATATATGTCTATTCAAGTACAGATCCTCTTCCCATGTAAAATGTTACACAGGGTTCCGCAGACCTCCCTTGCTATATGGTCAGTCTTTTTGAGATATGTATATAATATGTGTTTGTATACATATAGTAACACTAATCTTAATTTATCCATTCCCCCCACCGTTCCTTTTAGATGAGCATAGTTTGTTTTCTAAGTCTGTGAGTGTCTTTCTCTGTGGAAATATGTTCATTTGTGTCAGTTATTAGATAACGCCTATAAGTGATATCATAGAATATAGGTCTTTTGCTTTCGGACTTACCTCATGTTTCATGATTATCTCCAGACTCATTTGTGGTGCCTCAGAGAGCAATGGTTCATTGTTTTCCATGGCTAATATTCCATTGTGTACATGGACCACTTCTTCTTTATCCATTCACCTCTTGTTGGATATTTTGATTGCTTCACTGTCTTGGCTATTGTGAATAAGGCTGCACTGCAGCTTTTGCGGCCTGTGTCTTCTCGATTCTTGTCTTCTCAGGTGAGAGGTCCAATGGTGTGCCTGCTGGATTGAATGGTACCTCCATTTTTACTTTTAAACACAGCTCCTTTCTGTTCTCATTATTGGCTGTTACCCTTTTACGTCTCACCAGCAGGTAGATGGTACACAGTTCTGTAAAACCCCTTCAGCTTTTATTGTTCGTAGACTTTTTGCTGATGGTCAGTCGACTGGTGTAAGTTGAAACTTTTTGTAGATTAGATTGCAGGTGTCTAACACTCCCTGAGGTTGAGCTTTTATCCATTTACCTTTTTTTTAAAAAGAGTGTGAGTAAAACTTAACTCTTCATAATCTCTTCTTGAAACATTTGCCTGTTTTGAATTTTTTTGTTCATTCCCTACTTCAGCACAATTTTTTAGGGCAGGTGTCCTTTACAACCCTGAGTCTTTGTGAATGTTAAGTGACCATTAGCTGTGAGTTTAAAGCTGCTCTTGCAGGAAACGGCCACAAGGTGGCAGCATTTCTCCTTTACCAAATTTGGTTACGAGGGAAACACAGCCTTAATGGAAGTGGTGTTCTAGGTTGTATATTAGAATGGAATATGCCAGGAAAAAGCCGTTTAAGTTTATGTCTCATTACTTCTTGTTCATATTTGTAATTTACTTTTTATTTTTTATCCCAGCAAATTTGATTACAATGGTTTGTTTGCTCTAGGTGTGCAAGATGTGCTTCTTTCACACATATACAGGTATCTATTCTTCCTCACATCCTTTTCTCATGTACGTTATGACAGAATGTTGAGTAGTCTTCTCCTGGTCTTCCGTACGCCTTTGGTGATTATATATTTCACATGGTTTGTATATCTCTGTTAACCCCAATATGGTAATGTATCCAATCCTCATCCCTTTCTATTTGGTGAACCATAAGTTTTTTAATGAATCTGTGATTGCCTCTCTCTGTGGAAATATCTTCATTGGTCTCGATTTTTAAGTAACTCCTAAAAGTGATATGATAGGATAGGTGTCTTTTGCTTTCTCACTTACTACAGGTGGCGTGATTACGTCTAGACTCATCTATGGTGCTGCAAATGGCATTGTTTCATTTTTTCACTAGCTCATATTCCATCTGTACAGGTAGCAGTTCTTCTTTGTCCGCCCATCTGTTGGTGGACTTTTTGGTTACTTCCGTATCTTGGCTATTGTAATACTATGCAATGCAGATTTGCATACCTGTGTCCTTCCAATTCTGTCTTCTTAGTTTATAGGTCCAGGAATAGGTCTGCTGGATCCTATGGTAGCTCAATGTTTACCTTTTAAAGGCACCTCTATTCTGTTCTCTTTAGTAGCTCTTTCCAGGTTACGTCCCACATAAAGTTGAGGGTATGCATTTCTTCCCAGCACCTTCAGCATTTATTCTTTGCAGTTTTTGCTGATGGTTATTCTGAGTGGTGTGAGCTGATACCTCTTTGTGGTTCAATTTGCATGTGTCTCATAATGCGTTGAAATTGAGCTTTTAGAGATGTCCTTTTTATTTTTCCAGCTATGATTAGAGCTTATTTCTTCAAAGTGTTTTCTTAAAGTATGTGTCACCATTTGAAATATTTTGGCCATTACCTCCCTCAAGACATTTTGAGGGCAAGTTTCATTTACAGTTCTGCAGTACTTGTTCCTATGAAATGACCATTAGCACGGGCTTTAAAGCTGCTTTTGCAGGTAACTGCCAGAGGGCAGCAGCCTTTCTATGTTCCCCACCCTGGTAACTAGGGAAAAGCCCTTGCGGCCTGTGGTGTTTCTCGGTTAAAAATTAGAGTGGAGTGTGCCTGGAGAAACCCACACAAGCTGATGTCTCCTTACTTTTGTTGGATTTTTAAATGTAATTTTTATTTTTTATTGGAGTAATTTTCCACTGTGTACGTGGACCACTTCTACTTTGTGCATTCCTCGGTTGATGGACATTTTCATTTCTTCCAAGTGTTGGCTATGGTAAATATTGTTGGAGTGCAGGATTGCCAGCCTGTGACTTTTTGATTCTCATTTTCTCAGGTGATAGGCCCAGCAGTGGGTGTGATTCATTGACTGGTAGCACCGTGTTTCCCCTTTCAAAGCACTTCCTTTGTGTTTTCATTAGTGGCTCTTACCACGTCCCCCTTAGAATCGAGGGTACGCATTTCTCCACAATCGCTTCAGCATTTATTGTTTGCAGCATTTATGCTAATGGCCCTACTGGCTGCTGTGAGCTGATAGGTTTTTGTAATTTGGGTTTGCATGTATTTGAAAATTCGTAAAACTCATTATTTTTCTCCGCCGTTTTCTTTTCTGTTACAAAAAGGAAACAAATGGGAGTACATTATAACTCTGGAAACTGTCTTCTTAGAAGGTTGCCCTCTTGAATTTTTTGGTCGATTTTCCACCCCAGAGTTTTTTTAGAGAGCAGGTGTCATTTCCCGAACTGCAAGTTTGGTGAATATTTATTGACCTTTAGAAATGGGTTTAAAGCTGCTGTTGTGGGAAGTGGCCTCAAGCAGGCAGCATTTCTCCATTCCCAAATCTGGTTTCTAGGGCAGCAGAGCCTTTCTGGAAGTCGTGTTCCTAGGTTGTAAATTACATTGGAATGTGCATGGAGAAACCCCCATAAGTTTATGTCTCATTATTTCTTCTTGGTTTTAAAAATTTATTAATTGTGGTAAAGCTTAGAATATTGTTTGTCCTAGGTGTACACAATCTGGTTCATTTGTAGATTATATATGTCTATTCAAGTACAGATCCTCTTCCCATGTAAAATGTTACAGAATGTTCCGCAGACCTCCCTTGCTATATGGTCGGTCGTTTTGAGATATGTATATAATATGTGTTTGTATACATATAGTAACACTAATCTTAATTTATCCATTCCCCCCACCTTTCCTTTTAGATGAGCATAGTTTGTTTTCTAAGTCTGTGAGTGTCTTTCTCTGTGGAAATATGTTCATTTGTGTCAGTTATTAGATAACGCCTATAAGTGATATCATAGAATATAGGTCTTTTGCTTTCCGACTTACCTCATGTTTCATGATTATCTCCAGAGTCATTTGTGGTGCCTCAGAGAGCAATGGTTCATTGTTTTCCATGGCTAATATTCCATTGTGTACATGGACCACTTCTTCTTTATCCATTCACCTCTTGTTGGATATTTTGATTGCTTCACGGTCTTGGGTATTGTGAATAAGTCTGCACTGCAGCTTTTGCGGCCTGTTTCTTCTCGATTCTTGCCTTCTCAGGTGAGAGGTCCAATGGTGTGCCTGCTGGATTGAATGGTATCTCCATTTTTACTTTTAAACACAGCTCCTTTCTGTTCTCATTATTGGCTGTTATCCTTTTACGTCTCAACAGCAGGTAGAGGGTTCACAGTTCTCTAAAACCCCTTCAGCATTTATTGTTCGTAGACTTTTTGCTGATGGTCAGTCGATTGGTGTAAGTTGAAAACTTTTTGTAGATTAGATTGCATGGGTCTAACACTCCCTGAGGTTGAGCTTTTATCCATTTTCCTTTTTTTTAAAAGAGCGTCAGTAAAACGTAACTCTTCATATTCTCTTCTTGAAACATTTGCCTGTTTTGAAATTTTTTGTCCATTCCCTACTTCAGCACAATTTTTTAGGGCAGGTGTCCTTACAGCCCTGAGTCCTTGTGAATGTTAAGTGACCATTAGCTGTGACTTTAAAGCTGCTCTTGCAGGAAACGGCCACAAGGTGGCAGCATTTCTCCTTTACCAAATTTGGTTACTAGGGAAACAGAGCCTTAAAGGAAGTGGTGTTCTATGTTGTAAATTAAAATGGAATGTGCCAGGAAAAAGCCCTTTAAGTTTATCTCTCATTACTTCTTGTTCATATTTGTAATTTACTTTTTATTTTTTATCCCAGCAAATTTGATTACAATGGTTTGTTTCTTCTTGGTGTGCAAGATGTGGTTCTTTCACACATATATGTGTATCTATTCTTCCTCGCATCCTTTTCCCATTTAGGTTATGACAGAATGTTGAGTATTCTTCTCCTGGTCTTCCGTACGCCTTTGGTGATTATATATTTCACATGGTATGTATATCTCTGTTAACCCCAATATGGTAATGTATCCAATCCTCATCCCTTTCTATTTGGTGAACCATAAGTTTTCAAATGAATCTGCGATTGTCTCTCTCTGTTGAAATATCTTCATTGGTATCAATTTTTAAGTAACTCCTAAAAGTGGTATGATAGGATATGTGTCTTTTGCTTTCTCACTTACTACAGGAGGCATGATTACGTCTAGACTCATCTATGGTGCTGCAAATGGCATTGTTTCATTTTTTTCAGTAGCGAATATTCCATCTGTACATGGAGGAGTTCTTCTTTGTCCATCCTTCTGTTGGTGGCCTTTTTGGTTACTTCCATATCTTGGCTATTGTAATACTGTGCAATGCAGATTTCCTGCCTCTGTCTTTCCAATTCTCTCCTCTTAGATTATATGTCGAGGAGTGGGCCTGCTGGATCATATGGTAGCTCAATGTTTACCTTTTTAAGGCACCTCCATTCTGTTCTAGTTCGTGGCCCTTTCCAAGTTACGTCCCCCTTGAAGTTGAGGGTATGCATTTCTCTACAACACCTTCAGCATTTATTGTTTGTAGTTTTCTTGCTGGTGGTTATTCTGACAAGTGTGATCTGATACCTCTTTGTGGTTGAATTTGCACGTGCCTCATAATCCATTGAAAATGAGCTTGAAGGCATGTCCTTTTTTATTTTTCAAGCTGTGATTACCCCTTAGTTCTTCAAAGTGTTCTCTTAAAGTATGTGTCACATTTTGAAATGTATTGGCCATTACCTCCCTCAAGACATTTTGAGGGCAGGTTTCATTTACAGTTCTGCAGTACTTGTTCCTATGAAATGACCATTAGCACAGGCTTAAAGCTGTTTTTGCAGGTAACTGCCAGAGGGCAGCAGCCTTTCTATGTTCCCCACCCTGGTAACTCGGGAAAAGCCCTTGCACCCTGTGGTGTTTCTCGGTTATAAATTAGCGTGGAGTGTGCCTGGACAAACCCACACAAGCTGATGTCTCCTTACTTTCGTTGGATTTTTAAATGTAAGTTTTATTTTTTATTGGAGTAATTTTCCACTGTGTACGTGGACCACTTCTACTTTGTGCATTACTCGGTTGATGGACATTTTCATTGCTTCCAAGTGTTGGCTATGGTAAATATTGTTTTAGTGCAGGATTGCCAGCCTGTGACTTTTTGATTCTCATTTTCTCAGGTGATAGGCCAAGCAGTGGTTGTGATTGACTGACTGGTAGCACCGTGTTTCCCTTTTCAAAGCACCTTCTTTGTGTTTTCATTAGTGGCACTTACCACGTCCCCTTTAGAATCGAGGGTACACATTTCTCCACAATCGTTTCAGCATTTATCGTTTGCAGCATTTATGCTAATGGCCCTTCTGGCTGCTGTGAGCTGATAGGTTTTTGTAATTTGGGTTTGCATGTCTCTGAAAATTCCTAAAACTCATCATTTTTCTCCGCCGTTTTCTTTTCTGTTAAAAAAAGGAAACAGTTGGGAGTACAATATAACTCTTGATATGGTCTTCTTGGAAGGTTGCCCTCTTTTGAATTTTTTGGTCAATTTTCCACCCCAGAATTTTTTTAGAGAGCAGGTGTCATTTACCGAACTGCAAGTTTGGTGAATATTTAGTGACCTTTAGCAATGGGTTTAAAGCTGATTTGTGGGAAGTGGCCTCAAGCAGGCAGCATTTCTCCATTCCCAAATCTGGGTACTAGGGCAGCAGAGCCTTTCTGGAAGTCGTGTTCCTAAATTGTAAATTACGTTGGAATGTGCATGGAGAAACGCCCCTAAGTTTATGTCTCATTATTTCTTCTTCGTATAAATTTTTTTTAAAAATTTGAGTAAAGCTTAGAATATTGTTTTTCCTAGGTGTACACAATCTGGTTCATTTGTAGATTATATATGTCTATTCAAGTACAGATCCTCTTCCCATGTAAAATGTTACACAGGGTTCTGCAGACCTCCCTTGCTATATGGTCGGTAGTTTTGAGATATGTATATAATATGTGTTTGTATACATATAGTAACACTAATCTTAATTTATCCATTCCCCCCACCTTTCCTTTTAGATGAGCATAGTTTGTTTTCTAAGTCTGTGAGTGTGTATCTCTGTGGAAATATGTTCATTTGTGTCAGTTATTAGATAACGCCTATAAGTGATATCATAGAATATAGGTCTTTTGCTTTCCGACTTACCTCATGATTCATGATTATCTAAAGACTCATTTGTGGTGCCTCAGAGAGCAATGGTTCATTGTTTTCCATGGCCAATATTCCATTGTGTACCTGGACCATTTCTTCTTTATCCATTCACCTCTTGTTGGATATTTTGATTGCTTCACGGTCTTGGCTATTGTGAATAAGGCTGCACTGCAGCTTTTGCGGCCTGTGTCTTCTCGATTCTTGTCTTCTCAGGTGAGAGGTCCAATGGTGTGCCTGCTGGATTGAATGGTACCTCCATTTTTACTTTTAAACACAGCTCCTTTCTGTTCTCATTATTGGCTGTTATCCTTTTACGTCTCACCAGCAGGTTGAGGGTACACAGTTCTGTAAAACCCCTTCAGCATTTATTTTTTGTAGACTTTTTGCTGATGGTCAGTCGACTGGTGTAAGTTGAAACTTTTTGTAGATTAGATTGCATGCGTCTAACACTCCCTGAGGTTGAGCTTTTATCCATGTTCCTTTTTTTTAAAAAAACAGTGTGAGTAAAACTTAACTCTTCATAATCTCTTCTTGAAACATTTGCCTGTTTTGAATTTTATTGTCCACTCCCTACTTCAGCACAATATTTTAGGGCAGGTGTCCTTTACAGCCCTGAGTCTTTGTGAATTTTAAGTGACCATTAGCTGTGAGTTTAAAGCTGCTCTTGCAGGTAACGGCCACAAGGTGGCATCATTTCTCCTTTACCAAATTTGGTTACGAGGGAAACAGAGCCTTAATGGAAGTGGTGTTCTAGGTTGTATATTAGAATGGAATATGCCAGGAAAAAGCCCTTTAAGTTTATGTCTCATTACTTCTTGTTCATATTTGTAATTTACGTTTTATTTTTTATCCCAGCAAATTTGATTACGATGGTTTGTTTGCTCTAGGTGTGCAAGATGTGGCTCTTTCACACATATACAGGTATCTATTCTTCCTCGCATCCTTTTCTCATGTAGGTTATGACGGAATGTTGAGTAGTCTTCTCCTGGTCTTCCGTACGTCTTTGGTGGTTATATATTTCACATGGTTTGTATATCTCTGTTAACCCCAATATGGTAATGTATCCAATCCTCATCCCTTTCTATTTGGTGAACCATAAGTTTTTAAATGAATCTGCGATTGCCTCTCTTTGTGGAAATATCTTCATTGGTATCAATTTTTAAGTAACTCCTAAAAGTGATATGATAGGATATGTGTCTTTTGCTTTCTCACTTACTACAGGTGGCGTGATTACGTCTAGACTCATCTATGGTGCTGCAAATGGCATTGTTTCATTTTTTCACTAGCTCATATTCCATCTGTACAGGTAGCAGTTCTTCTTTGTCCGCCCATCTGTCGGTGGACTTTTTGGTTACTTCCGTATCTTGGCTATTGTAATACTATGCAATGCAGATTTGCATACCTGTGTCCTTCCAATTCTGTCTTCTTAGTTTATAGGTCCAGGAATAGGTCTGCTGGATCCTATGGTAGCTCAATATTTACCTTTTAAAGGCACCTCTATTCTGTTCTCTTTAGTGGCTCTTTCCAGGTTACGTCCCACATAAAGTTGAGGGTATGCATTTCTTCCCAGCACCTTCAGCATTTATTCTTTGTAGTTTTTGCTGATGGTTCTTCTGAGTGGTGTGAGCTGATACCTCTTTGTGGTTGAATTTGCATGTGTCTCATAATGCGTTGAAATTGAGCTTTTAGACATCTCCTTTTTATTTTTCCAGCTATGATTAGAGCTTATTTCTTCATAGTGTTTTCTTAAAGTATGTGTCACCATTTGAAATATTTTGGCCATTACCTCCCTCAAGACATTTTGAGGGCAAGTTTCATTTACAGTTCTGCAGTACTTGTTCCTATGAAATGACCATTAGCACGGGCTTTAAAGCTGCTTTTGCAGGTAACTGCCAGAGGGCAGCAGCCTTTCTATGTTCCCCACCCTGGTAACTAGGGAAAAGACCTTGCGGCCTGTGGTGTTTCTCGGTTAAAAATTAGAGTGGAGTGTGCCTGGAGAAACCCACACAAGCTGATGTCTCCTTACTTTTGTTGGATTTTTAAATGTAATTTTTATTTTTTATTGGAGTAATTTTCCACTGTGTACGTGGACCACTTCTACTTTGTGCATTCCTCGGTTGATGGACATTTTCATTTCTTCCAAGTCTTGGCTATGGTAAATATTGTTGGAGTGCAGGATTGCCAGCCTGTGACTTTTTGATTCTCATTTTCTCAGGTGATAGGCCCAGCAGTGGGTGTGATTCATTGACTGGTAGCACCGTGTTTCCCTTTTCAAAGCACCTCCTTTGTGTTTTCATTAGTGGCTCTTACCACGTCCCCCTTAGAATCGAGGGTACGCATTTCTCCACAATCGCTTCAGCATTTATTGTTTGCAGCATTTATGCTAATGGCCCTACTGGCTGCTGTGAGCTGATAGGTTTTTGTAATTTGGGTTTGCATGTATTTGAAAATTCGTAAAACGCATTATTTTTCTGCGCAGTTTTCTTTTCTGTTACAAAAAGGAAACAAATGGGAGTACATTATAACTCTTGAAATTGTCTTCTTAGAAGGTTGCCCTCTTTTGAATTTTTTGGTCGATTTTCCACCCCAGAGTTTTTTTAGAGAGCAGGTGTCATTTCCCGAACTGCAAGTTTGGTGAATATTTATTGACCTTTAGAAATGGGTTTAAAGCTGCTGTTGTGGGAAGTGGCCTCAAGCAGGCAGCATTTCTCCATTCCCAAATCTGGTTTCTAGGGCAGCAGAGCCTTTCTGGAAGTCGTGTTCCTAGGTTGTAAATTACATTGGAATGTGCATGGAGAAACCCCCATAAGTTTATGTCTCATTATTTCTTCTTGGTTTTAAAAATTTATTAATTGTGGTAAAGCTTAGAATATTGTTTGTCCTAGGTGTACACAATCTGGTTCATTTGTAGATTATATATGTCTATTCAAGTACAGATCCTCTTCCCATGTAAAATGTTACAGAATGTTCCGCAGACCTCCCTTGCTATATGGTCGGTCGTTTTGAGATATGTATATAATATGTGTTTGTATACATATAGTAACACTAATCTTAATTTATCCATTCCCCCCACCTTTCCTTTTAGATGAGCATAGTTTGTTTTCTAAGTCTGTGAGTGTCTTTCTCTGTGGAAATATGTTCATTTGTGTCAGTTATTAGATAACGCCTATAAGTGATATCATAGAATATAGGTCTTTTGCTTTTGGACTTACCTCATGTTTCGTGATTATCTCCAGACTCATTTGTGGTGCCTCAGGGAGCAATGGTTCATTGTTTTCCATGGCTAATATTCCATTGTGTACATGGACCACTTCTTCTTTATCCATTCACCTCTTGTTGGATATTTTGATTGCTTCACGGTCTTGGCTATTGTGAATAAGGCTGCACTGCAGCTTTTGCAGCTTGTGTCTTCTCGATTCTTGCCTTCTCAGGTGAGAGGTCCAATGGTGTGCCTGCTGGATTGAATGGTACCTCCATTTTTACTTTTAAACACAGCTCCTTTCTATTCTCAATTTTGGCTGTTACCCTTTTACGTCTCAACAGCAGGTAGAGGGTTCACAGTTCTCTAAAACCCCTTCAGCATTTATTGTTCGTAGACTTTTTGCTGATGGTCAGTCGATTGGTGTAAGTTGAAAACTTTTTGTAGATTAGATTGCATGGGTCTAACACTCCCTGAGGTTGAGCTTTTATCCATTTTCCTTTTTTTTAAAAGAGCGTCAGTAAAACGTAACTCTTCATATTCTCTTCTTGAAACATTTGCCTGTTTTGAAATTTTTTGTCCATTCCCTACTTCAGCACAATTTTTTAGGGCAGGTGTCCTTACAGCCCTGAGTCCTTGTGAATGTTAAGTGACCATTAGCTGTGACTTTAAAGCTGCTCTTGCAGGAAACGGCCACAAGGTGGCAGCATTTCTCCTTTACCAAATTTGGTTACTAGGGAAACAGAGCCTTAATGGAAGTGGTGTTCTAGGTTGTAAATTAAAATGGAATGTGCCAGGAAAAAGCCCTTTAAGTTTATGTCTAATTACTTCTTGTTCATATTTGTAATTTACTTTTTATTTTTTATCCCAGCAAATTTGATTACAATGGTTTGTTTCTTCTTGGTGTGCAAGATGTGGTTCTTTCACACATATATGTGTATCTACTCTTCCTCGCATCCTTTTCCCATTTAGGTTATGACAGAATGTTGAGTATTCTTCTCCTGGTCTTCCGTACGCCTTTGGTGATTATATATTTCACATGGTTTGTATATCTCTGTTAACCCCAATATGGTAATGTATCCAATCCTCATCCCTTTCTATTTGGTGAACCTAAGTTTTTTTAATGAATCTGTGATTGCCTTTCTCTGTGGAAATATCTTCATTGGTATCAATTTTTAAGTAACTCCTAAAAGTGATATGATAGGATATGTGTCTTTTGCTTTCTTACTTACTACAGGTGGCGTGATTACGTCTAGACTCATCTATGGTGCTGCAAATGGCATTGTTTCATTTTTTTCAGTAGCGAATATTCCATCTGTACATGGAGGAGTTCTTCTGTGTCCACCCATCTGTTGGTGGACTTTTTGGTTACTTCCATATCTTGGCTATTGTGATACTGTGCAATGCAGATTTGCCTGCCTGTGTCTTTCCAATTCTGTCTTCTTAGATTATAGGTCGAGGAGTGGGCCTGTTAGGTCATATGGTAGCTCAATGTTTACCTTTTTAAGGCACCTCCTTTCTGTTCTCATCTGTGGCCCTTTCCAACTTACGTCCCACTTGAAGTTGAGGGTATACACTTCTCCACAACACCTTCAGCACTTATTGTTTGTAGTTTTCTTGCTGATGGTTACTCTTGCAATTGTGAGCTGATACCTCTTTGTGGTTGAATTCGCATGTGCCTCAAAATCCATTGAAACTGAGCTTTAAGGCATGTCCTTTTTATTTTTCAAGCTGTGATTACCCCTTAGTACTTCAAAGTGTTCTCTTAAAGTATGTGTCACATTTTGAAATGTTTTGGCCATTACCTCCCTCAAGACATTTTGAGGGCAGTTTTCATTTACAGTTCTGCAGTATTTGTTCCTATGAAATGACCATTAGCACAGGCTTTAAAGCTGCTTTTGCAGGTAACTGCCAGAGGGCAGCAGCCTTTCTATTTTCCCCACCCTGGTAACTAGGGAAAAGCCCTTACGGCCGGTGGGGTTTCTCGGTTATAAATTAGAGTGGAGTGTGCCTGGAGAAACCCACACAAGCTGATGTCTCCTTATTTTGTTGGATTTTTAAATGTAATTTTTATTTTTTATTGGAGTAATTTTCCACTGTGTGCGTGGACCACTTCTACTTTGTGCATTCCTCGGTTGATGGACATTTTCATTGCTTCCAAGTGTTGGCTATGGTAAATATTGTTTTAGTGCAGGATTGCCAGCCTGTGACTTTTTGATTCTCATTTTCTCTGGTGATAGGCCCAGCAGTGGGTGTGATTGACTGACTGGTAGCACCGTATTTCCCTTTTCAATGCACCTTCTTTGTGTTTTCATTAGTGGCACTTACCACGTCCCCTTTAGAATCGAGGGTACACATTTCTCCACAATCGTTTCAGCATTTATTGTTTGCAGCATTTATGCTAATGGCCCTTCTGGCTGCTGTGAGCTGATAGGTTTTTGTAATTTGGGTTTGCATGTCTCTGAAAATTCGTAAAACTCATCATTTTTCTCCGCCGTTTTCTTTTCTGTTAAAAAAAGGAAACAATTGGGAGTACAATATAACTCTTGATATGGTCTTCTTGGAAGGTTGCCCTCTTTTGAATTTTTTGGTCAATTTTCCACCCCAGAATTTTTTTAGAGAGCAGGTGTCATTTACCGAACTGCAAGTTTGGTGAATATTTAGTGACCTTTAGCAATGGGTTTAAAGCTGATTTGTGGGAAGTGGCCTCAAGCAGGCAGCATTTCTCCATTCCCAAATCTGGGTACTAGGGCAGCAGAGCCTTTCTGGAAGTCTTGTTCCTAGGTTGTAAATTACGTTGGAATGTGCATGGAGAAACGCCCCTAAGTTTATGTCTCATTATTTCTTCTTGGTATAAAAAATTTTTTAAATTGGAGTAAAGCTTAGAATATTGTTTGTCCTAGGTGAACACAATCTGGTTCATTTGTAGATTATATATGTCTATTCAAGTACAGATCCTCTTCCCATGTAAAATGTTACACAGGGTTCCGCAGACCTCCCTTGCTATATGGTCAGTCTTTTTGAGATATGTATATAATATGTGTTTGTATACATATAGTAACACTAATCTTAATTTATCCATTCCCCCCACCGTTCCTTTTAGATGAGCATAGTTTGTTTTCTAAGTCTGTGAGTGTCTTTCTCTGTGGAAATATGTTCATTTGTGTCAGTTATTAGATAACGCCTATAAGTGATATCATAGAATATAGGTCTTTTGGTTTCGGACTTACCTCATGTTTCATGATTATCTCCAGACTCATTTGTGGTGCCTCAGAGAGCAATGGTTCATTGTTTTCCATGGCTAATATTCCATTGTGTACATGGACCACTTCTTCTTTATCCATTCACCTCTTGTTGGATATTTTGATTGCTTCACTGTCTTGGCTATTGTGAATAAGGCTGCACTGCAGCTTTTGCGGCCTGTGTCTTCTCGATTCTTGTCTTCTCAGGTGAGAGGTCCAATGGTGTGCCTGCTGGATTGAATGGTACCTCCATTTTTACTTTTAAACACAGCTCCTTTCTGTTCTCATTATTGGCTGTTACCCTTTTACGTCTCACCAGCAGGTAGAGGGTACACAGTTCTGTAAAACCCCTTCAGCTTTTATTGTTCGTAGACTTTTTGCTGATGGTCAGTCGACTGGTGTAAGTTGAAACTTTTTGTAGATTAGATTGCAGGTGTCTAACACTCCCTGAGGTTGAGCTTTTATCCATTTACCTTTTTTTTAAAAAGAGTGTGAGTAAAACATAACTCTTCATAATCTCTTCTTGAAACATTTGCCTGTTTTGAATTTTTTTGTTCATTCCCTACTTCAGCACAATTTTTTAGGGCAGGTGTCCTTTACAACCCTGAGTCTTTGTGAATGTTAAGTGACCATTAGCTGTGAGTTTAAAGCTGCTCTTGCAGGAAACGGCCACAAGGTGGCAGCATTTCTCCTTTACCAAATTTGGTTACGAGGGAAACAGAGCCTTAATGGAAGTGGTGTTCTAGGTTGTATATTAGAATGGAATATGCCAGGAAAAAGCCGTTTAAGTTTATGTCTCATTACTTCTTGTTCATATTTGTAATTTACTTTTTATTTTTTATCCCAGCAAATTTGATTACAATGGTTTGTTTGCTCTAGGTGTGCAAGATGTGCTTCTTTCACACATATACAGGTATCTATTCTTCCTCACATCCTTTTCTCATGTACGTTATGACAGAATGTTGAGTAGTCTTCTCCTGGTCTTCCGTACGCCTTTGGTGATTATATATTTCACATGGTTTGTATATCTCTGTTAACCCCAATATGGTAATGTATCCAATCCTCATCCCTTTCTATTTGGTGAACCATAAGTTTTTTAATGAATCTGTGATTGCCTCTCTCTGTGGAAATATCTTCATTGGTCTCGATTTTTAAGTAACTCCTAAAAGTGAAATGATAGGATAGGTGTCTTTTGCTTTCTCACTTACTACAGGTGGCGTGATTACGTCTAGACTCATCTATGGTGCTGCAAATGGCATTGTTTCATTTTTTCACTAGCTCATATTCCATCTGTACAGGTAGCAGTTCTTCTTTGTCCGCCCATCTGTTGGTGGACTTTTTGGTTACTTCCGTATCTTGGCTATTGTAATACTATGCAATGCAGATTTGCATACCTGTGTCCTTCCAATTCTGTCTTCTTAGTTTATAGGTCCAGGAATAGGTCTGCTGGATCCTATGGTAGCTCAATGTTTACCTTTTAAAGGCACCTCTATTCTGTTCTCTTTAGTGGCTCTTTCCAGGTTACGTCCCACATAAAGTTGAGGGTATGCATTTCTTCCCAGCACCTTCAGCATTTATTCTTTGCAGTTTTTGCTGATGGTTATTCTGAGTGGTGTGAGCTGATACCTCTTTGTGGTTCAATTTGCATGTGTCTCATAATGCGTTGAAATTGAGCTTTTAGACATGTCCTTTTTATTTTTCCAGCTATGATTAGAGCTTATTTCTTCAAAGTGTTTTCTTAAAGTATGTGTCACCATTTGAAATATTTTGGCCATTACCTCCCTCAAGACATTTTGAGGGCAAGTTTCATTTACAGTTCTGCAGTACTTGTTCCTATGAAATGACCATTAGCACGGGCTTTAAAGCTGCTTTTGCAGGTAACTGCCAGAGGGCAGCAGCCTTTCTATGTTCCCCACCCTGGTAACTAGGGAAAAGCCCTTGCGGCCTGTGGTGTTTCTCGGTTAAAAATTAGAGTGGAGTGTGCCTGGAGAAACCCACACAAGCTGATGTCTCCTTACTTTTGTTGGATTTTTAAATGTAATTTTTATTTTTATTGGAGTAATTTTCCACTGTGTACGTGGACCACTTCTACTTTGTGCATTCCTCGGTTGATGGACATTTTCATTTCTTCCAAGTGTTGGCTATGGTAAATATTGTTGGAGTGCAGGATTGCCAGCCTGTGACTTTTTGATTCTCATTTTCTCAGGTGATAGGCCCAGCAGTGGGTGTGATTCATTGACTGGTAGCACCGTGTTTCCCCTTTCAAAGCACCTCCTTTGTGTTTTCATTAGTGGCTCTTACCACGTCCCCCTTAGAATCGAGGGTACGCATTTCTCCACAATCGCTTCAGCATTTATTGTTTGCAGCATTTATGCTAATGGCCCTACTGGCTGCTGTGAGCTGATAGGTTTTTGTAATTTGGGTTTGCATGTATTTGAAAATTCGTAAAACTCATTATTTTTCTCCGCCGTTTTCTTTTCTGTTACAAAAAGGAAACAAATGGGAGTACATTATAACTCTGGAAACTGTCTTCTTAGAAGGTTGCCCTCTTTTGAATTTTTTGGTCGATTTTCCACCCCAGAGTTTTTTTAGAGAGCAGGTGTCATTTCCCGAACTGCAAGTTTGGTGAATATTTATTGACCTTTAGAAATGGGTTTAAAGCTGCTGTTGTGGGAAGTGGCCTCAAGCAGGCAGCATTTCTCCATTCCCAAATCTGGTTTCTAGGGCAGCAGAGCCTTTCTGGAAGTCGTGTTCCTAGGTTGTAAATTACATTGGAATGTGCATGGAGAAACCCCCATAAGTTTATGTCTCATTATTTCTTCTTGGTTTTAAAAATTTATTAATTGTGGTAAAGCTTAGAATATTGTTTGTCCTAGGTGTACACAATCTGGTTCATTTGTAGATTATATATGTCTATTCAAGTACAGATCCTCTTCCCATGTAAAATGTTACAGAATGTTCCGCAGACCTCCCTTGCTATATGGTCGGTCGTTTTGAGATATGTATATAATATGTGTTTGTATACATATAGTAACACTAATCTTAATTTATCCATTCCCCCCACCTTTCCTTTTAGATGAGCATAGTTTGTTTTCTAAGTCTGTGAGTGTCTTTCTCTGTGGAAATATGTTCATTTGTGTCAGTTATTAGATAACGCCTATAAGTGATATCATAGAATATAGGTCTTTTGCTTTCCGACTTACCTCATGTTTCATGATTATCTCCAGAGTCATTTGTGGTGCCTCAGAGAGCAATGGTTCATTGTTTTCCATGGCTAATATTCCATTGTGTACATGGACCACTTCTTCTTTATCCATTCACCTCTTGTTGGATATTTTGATTGCTTCACGGTCTTGGCTATTGTGAATAAGGCTGCACTGCAGCTTTTGCGGCCTGTGTCTTCTCGATTCTTGCCTTCTCAGGTGAGAGGTCCAATGGTGTGCCTGCTGGATTGAATGGTACCTCCATTTTTACTTTTAAACACAGCTCCTTTCTATTCTCATTATTGGCTGTTACCCTTTTACGTCTCAACAGCAGGTAGAGGGTTCACAGTTCTCTAAAACCCCTTCAGCATTTATTGTTCGTAGACTTTTTGCTGATGGTCAGTCGATTGGTGTAAGTTGAAAACTTTTTGTAGATTAGATTGCATGGGTCTAACACTCCCTGAGGTTGAGCTTTTATCCATTTTCCTTTTTTTTAAAAGAGCGTCAGTAAAACGTAACTCTTCATATTCTCTTCTTGAAACATTTGCCTGTTTTGAAATTTTTTGTCCATTCCCTACTTCAGCACAATTTTTTAGGGCACGTGTCCTTACAGCCCTGAGTCCTTGTGAATGTTAAGTGACCATTAGCTGTGACTTTAAAGCTGCTCTTGCAGGAAACGGCCACAAGGTGGCAGCATTTCTCCTTTACCAAATTTGGTTACTAGGGAAACAGAGCCTTAATGGAAGTGGTGTTCTAGGTTGTAAATTAAAATGGAATGTGCCAGGAAAAAGCCCTTTAAGTTTATGTCTCATTACTTCTTGTTCATATTTGTAATTTACTTTTTATTTTTTATCCCAGCAAATTTGATTACAATGGTTTGTTTCTTCTTGGTGTGCAAGATGTGGTTCTTTCACACATATATGTGTATCTATTCTTCCTCGCATCCTTTTCCCATTTAGGTTATGACAGAATGTTGAGTATTCTTCTCCTGGTCTTCCGTACGCCTTTGGTGATTATATATTTCACATGGTATGTATATATCTCTGTTAACCCCAATATGGTAATGTATCCAATCCTCATCCCTTTCTATTTGGTGAACCATAAGTTTTCAAATGAATCTGCGATTGCCTCTCTCTGTTGAAATATCTTCATTGGTATCAATTTTTAAGTAACTCCTAAAAGTGGTATGATAGGATATGTGTCTTTTGCTTTCTCACTTACTACAGGTGGCATGATTACGTCTAGACTCATCTATGGTGCTGCAAATGGCATTGTTTCATTTTTTTCAGTAGCGAATATTCCATCTGTACATGGAGGAGTTCTTCTTTGTCCATCCTTCTGTTGGTGGCCTTTTTGGTTACTTCCATATCTTGGCTATTGTAATACTGTGCAATGCAGATTTCCTGCCTCTGTCTTTCCAATTCTCTCCTCTTAGATTATAGGTCGAGGAGTGGGCCTGCTGGATCATATGGTAGCTCAATGTTTACCTTTTTAAGGCACCTCCATTCTGTTCTAGTTCGTGGCCCTTTCCAAGTTACGTCCCCCTTGAAGTTGAGGGTATGCATTTCTCTACAACACCTTCAGCATTTATTGTTTGTAGTTTTCTTGCTGGTGGTTATTCTGACAAGTGTGATCTGATACCTCTTTGTGGTTGAATTCGCACGTGCCTCATAATCCATTGAAAATGAGCTTGAAGGCATGTCCTTTTTTATTTTTCAAGCTGTGATTACCCCTTAGTTCTTCAAAGTGTTCTCTTAAAGTATGTGTCACATTTTGAAATGTATTGGCCATTACCTCCCTCAAGACATTTTGAGGGCAGGTTTCATTTACAGTTCTGCAGTACTTGTTCCTATGAAATGACCATTAGCACAGGCTTAAAGCTGTTTTTGCAGGTAACTGCCAGAGGGCAGCAGCCTTTCTATGTTCCCCACCCTGGTAACTCGGGAAAAGCCCTTGCACCCTGTGGTGTTTCTCGGTTATAAATTAGCGTGGAGTGTGCCTGGACAAACCCACACAAGCTGATGTCTCCTTACTTTCGTTGGATTTTTAAATGTAAGTTTTATTTTTTATTGGAGTAATTTTCCACTGTGTACGTGGACCACTTCTACTTTGTGCATTACTCGGTTGATGGACATTTTCATTGCTTCCAAGTGTTGGCTATGGTAAATATTGTTTTAGTGCAGGATTGCCAGCCTGTGACTTTTTGATTCTCATTTTCTCAGGTGATAGGCCAAGCAGTGGTTGTGATTGACTGACTGGTAGCACCGTGTTTCCCTTTTCAAAGCACCTTCTTTGTGTTTTCATTAGTGGCACTTACCACGTCCCCTTTAGAATCGAGGGTACACATTTCTCCACAATCGTTTCAGCATTTATTGTTTGCAGCATTTATGCTAATGGCCCTTCTGGCTGCTGTGAGCTGATAGGTTTTTGTAATTTGGGTTTGCATGTCTCTGAAAATTCCTAAAACTCATCATTTTTCTCCGCCGTTTTCTTTTCTGTTAAAAAAAGGAAACAGTTGGGAGTACAATATAACTCTTGATATGGTCTTCTTGGAAGGTTGCCCTCTTTTGAATTTTTTGGTCAATTTTCCACCCCAGAATTTTTTCAGAGAGCAGGTGTCATTTACCGAACTGCAAGTTTGGTGAATATTTAGTGACCTTTAGCAATGGGTTTAAAGCTGATTTGTGGGAAGTGGCCTCAAGCAGGCAGCATTTCTCCATTCCCAAATCTGGGTACTAGGGCAGCAGAGCCTTTCTGGAAGTCGTGTTCCTAGGTTGTAAATTACGTTGGAATGTGCATGGAGAAACGCCCCTAAGTTTATGTCTCATTATTTCTTCTTGGTATAATTTTTTTTTTTAAATTTGAGTAAAGCTTAGAATATTGTTTGTCCTAGGTGTACACAATCTGGTTCATTTGTAGATTATATATGTCTATTCAAGTACAGATCCTCTTCCCATGTAAAATGTTACACAGGGTTCTGCAGACCTCCCTTGCTATATGGTCGGTAGTTTTGAGATATGTATATAATATGTGTTTGTATACATATAGTAACACTAATCTTAATTTATCCATTCCCCCCACCTTTCCTTTTAGATGAGCATAGTTTGTTTTCTAAGTCTGTGAGTGTGTATCTCTGTGGAAATATGTTCATTTGTGTCAGTTATTAGATAACGCCTATAAGTGATATCATAGAATATAGGTCTTTTGCTTTCCGACTTACCTCATGATTCATGATTATCTAAAGACTCATTTGTGGTGCCTCAGAGAGCAATGGTTCATTGTTTTCCATGGCCAATATTCCATTGTGTACCTGGACCACTTCTTCTTTATCCATTCACCTCTTGTTGGATATTTTGATTGCTTCACGGTCTTGGCTATTGTGAATAAGGCTGCACTGCAGCTTTTGCGGCCTGTGTCTTCTCGATTCTTGTCTTCTCAGGTGAGAGGTCCAATGGTGTGCCTGCTGGATTGAATGGTACCTCCATTTTTACTTTTAAACACAGCTCCTTTCTGTTCTCATTATTGGCTGTTATCCTTTTACGTCTCACCAGCAGGTTGAGGGTACACAGTTCTGTAAAACCCCTTCAGCATTTATTTTTTGTAGACTTTTTGCTGATGGTCAGTCGACTGGTGTAAGTTGAAACTTTTTGTAGATTAGATTGCATGCGTCTAACACTCCCTGAGGTTGAGCTTTTATCCATGTTCCTTTTTTTTAAAAAAACAGTGTGAGTAAAACTTAACTCTTCATAATCTCTTCTTGAAACATTTGCCTGTTTTGAATTTTATTGTCCACTCCCTACTTCAGCACAATATTTTAGGGCAGGTGTCCTTTACAGCCCTGAGTCTTTGTGAATGTTAAGTGACCATTAGCTGTGAGTTTAAAGCTGCTCTTGCAGGTAACGGCCACAAGGTGGCATCATTTCTCCTTTACCAAATTTGGTTAGGAGGGAAACAGAGCCTTAATGGAAGTGGTGTTCTAGGTTGTATATTAGAATGGAATATGCCAGGAAAAAGCCCTTTAAGTTTATGTCTCATTACTTCTTGTTCATATTTGTAATTTACGTTTTATTTTTTATCCCAGCAAATTTGATTACGATGGTTTGTTTGCTCTAGGTGTGCAAGATGTGGCTCTTTCACACATATACAGGTATCTATTCTTCCTCGCATCCTTTTCTCATGTAGGTTATGACGGAATGTTGAGTAGTCTTCTCCTGGTCTTCCGTACGTCTTTGGTGGTTATATATTTCACATGGTTTGTATATCTCTGTTAACCCCAATATGGTAATGTATCCAATCCTCATCCCTTTCTATTTGGTGAACCATAAGTTTTTAAATGAATCTGCGATTGCCTCTCTTTGTGGAAATATCTTCATTGGTATCAATTTTTAAGTAACTCCTAAAAGTGATATGATAGGATATGTGTCTTTTGCTTTCTCACTTACTACAGGTGGCGTGATTACGTCTAGACTCATCTATGGTGCTGCAAATGGCATTGTTTCATTTTTTCACTAGCTCATATTCCATCTGTACAGGTAGCAGTTCTTCTTTGTCCGCCCATCTGTCGGTGGACTTTTTGGTTACTTCCGTATCTTGGCTATTGTAATACTATGCAATGCAGATTTGCATACCTGTGTCCTTCCAATTCTGTCTTCTTAGTTTATAGGTCCAGGAATAGGTCTGCTGGATCCTATGGTAGCTCAATATTTACCTTTTAAAGGCACCTCTATTCTGTTCTCTTTAGTGGCTCTTTCCAGGTTACGTCCCACATAAAGTTGAGGGTATGCATTTCTTCCCAGCACCTTCAGCATTTATTCTTTGTAGTTTTTGCTGATGGTTCTTCTGAGTGGTGTGAGCTGATACCTCTTTGTGGTTGAATTTGCATGTGTCTCATAATGCGTTGAAATTGAGCTTTTAGACATGTCCTTTTTATTTTTCCAGCTATGATTAGAGCTTATTTCTTCAAAGTGTTTTCTTAAAGTATGTGTCACCATTTGAAATATTTTGGCCATTACCTCCCTCAAGACATTTTGAGGGCAAGTTTCATTTACAGTTCTGCAGTACTTGTTCCTATGAAATGACCATTAGCACGGGCTTTAAAGCTGCTTTTGCAGGTAACTGCCAGAGGGCAGCAGCCTTTCTATGTTCCCCACCCTGGTAACTAGGGAAAAGCCCTTGCGGCCTGTGGTGTTTCTCGGTTAAAAATTAGAGTGGAGTGTGCCTGGAGAAACCCACACAAGCTGATGTCTCCTTACTTTTGTTGGATTTTTAAATGTAATTTTTATTTTTTATTGGAGTAATTTTCCACTGTGTACGTGGACCACTTCTACTTTGTGCATTCCTCGGTTGATGGACATTTTCATTTCTTCCAAGTGTTGGCTATGGTAAATATTGTTGGAGTGCAGGATTGCCAGCCTGTGACTTTTTGATTCTCATTTTCTCAGGTGATAGGCCCAGCAGTGGGTGTGATTCATTGACTGGTAGCACCGTGTTTCCCCTTTCAAAGCACCTCCTTTGTGTTTTCATTAGTGGCTCTTACCACGTCCCCCTTAGAATCGAGGGTACGCATTTCTCCACAATCGCTTCAGCATTTATTGTTTGCAGCATTTATGCTAATGGCCCTACTGGCTGCTGTGAGCTGATAGGTTTTTGTAATTTGGGTTTGCATGTATTTGAAAATTCGTAAAACTCATTATTTTTCTCCGCCGTTTTCTTTTCTGTTACAAAAAGGAAACAAATGGGAGTACATTATAACTCTGGAAACTGTCTTCTTAGAAGGTTGCCCTCTTTTGAATTTTTTGGTCGATTTTCCACCCCAGAGTTTTTTTAGAGAGCAGGTGTCATTTCCCGAACTGCAAGTTTGGTGAATATTTATTGACCTTTAGAAATGGGTTTAAAGCTGCTGTTGTGGGAAGTGGCCTCAAGCAGGCAGCATTTCTCCATTCCCAAATCTGGTTTCTAGGGCAGCAGAGCCTTTCTGGAAGTCGTGTTCCTAGGTTGTAAATTACATTGGAATGTGCATGGAGAAACCCCCATAAGTTTATGTCTCATTATTTCTTCTTGGTTTTAAAAATTTATTAATTGTGGTAAAGCTTAGAATATTGTTTGTCCTAGGTGTACACAATCTGGTTCATTTGTAGATTATATATGTCTATTCAAGTACAGATCCTCTTCCCATGTAAAATGTTACAGAATGTTCCGCAGACCTCCCTTGCTATATGGTCGGTCGTTTTGAGATATGTATATAATATGTGTTTGTATACATATAGTAACACTAATCTTAATTTATCCATTCCCCCCACCTTTCCTTTTAGATGAGCATAGTTTGTTTTCTAAGTCTGTGAGTGTCTTTCTCTGTGGAAATATGTTCATTTGTGTCAGTTATTAGATAACGCCTATAAGTGATATCATAGAATATAGGTCTTTTGCTTTCCGACTTACCTCATGTTTCATGATTATCTCCAGAGTCATTTGTGGTGCCTCAGAGAGCAATGGTTCATTGTTTTCCATGGCTAATATTCCATTGTGTACATGGACCACTTCTTCTTTATCCATTCACCTCTTGTTGGATATTTTGATTGCTTCACGGTCTTGGCTATTGTGAATAAGGCTGCACTGCAGCTTTTGCGGCCTGTGTCTTCTCGATTCTTGCCTTCTCAGGTGAGAGGTCCAATGGTGTGCCTGCTGGATTGAATGGTACCTCCATTTTTACTTTTAAACACAGCTCCTTTCTATTCTCATTATTGGCTGTTACCCTTTTACGTCTCAACAGCAGGTAGAGGGTTCACAGTTCTCTAAAACCCCTTCAGCATTTATTGTTCGTAGACTTTTTGCTGATGGTCAGTCGATTGGTGTAAGTTGAAAACTTTTTGTAGATTAGATTGCATGGGTCTAACACTCCCTGAGGTTGAGCTTTTATCCATTTTCCTTTTTTTTAAAAGAGCGTCAGTAAAACGTAACTCTTCATATTCTCTTCTTGAAACATTTGCCTGTTTTGAAATTTTTTGTCCATTCCCTACTTCAGCACAATTTTTTAGGGCAGGTGTCCTTACAGCCCTGAGTCCTTGTGAATGTTAAGTGACCATTAGCTGTGACTTTAAAGCTGCTCTTGCAGGAAACGGCCACAAGGTGGCAGCATTTCTCCTTTACCAAATTTGGTTACTAGGGAAACAGAGCCTTAATGGAAGTGGTGTTCTAGGTTGTAAATTAAAATGGAATGTGCCAGGAAAAAGCCCTTTAAGTTTATGTCTCATTACTTCTTGTTCATATTTGTAATTTACTTTTTATTTTTTATCCCAGCAAATTTGATTACAATGGTTTGTTTCTTCTTGGTGTGCAAGATGTGGTTCTTTCACACATATATGTGTATCTATTCTTCCTCGCATCCTTTTCCCATTTAGGTTATGACAGAATGTTGAGTATTCTTCTCCTGGTCTTCCGTACGCCTTTGGTGATTATATATTTCACATGGTATGTATATCTCTGTTAACCCCAATATGGTAATGTATCCAATCCTCATCCCTTTCTATTTGGTGAACCATAAGTTTTCAAATGAATCTGCGATTGCCTCTCTCTGTTGAAATATCTTCATTGGTATCAATTTTTAAGTAACTCCTAAAAGTGGTATGATAGGATATGTGTCTTTTGCTTTCTCACTTACTACAGGTGGCATGATTACGTCTAGACTCATCTATGGTGCTGCAAATGGCATTGTTTCATTTTTTTCAGTAGCGAATATTCCATCTGTACATGGAGGAGTTCTTTGTCCATCCTTCTGTTGGTGGCCTTTTTGGTTACTTCCATATCTTGGCTATTGTAATACTGTGCAATGCAGATTTCCTGCCTCTGTCTTTCCAATTCTCTCCTCTTAGATTATAGGTCGAGGAGTGGGCCTGCTGGATCATATGGTAGCTCAATGTTTACCTTTTTAAGGCACCTCCATTCTGTTCTAGTTCGTGGCCCTTTCCAAGTTACGTCCCCCTTGAAGTTGAGGGTATGCATTTCTCTACAACACCTTCAGCATTTATTGTTTGTAGTTTTCTTGCTGGTGGTTATTCTGACAAGTGTGATCTGATACCTCTTTGTGGTTGAATTCGCACGTGCCTCATAATCCATTGAAAATGAGCTTGAAGGCATGTCCTTTTTTATTTTTCAAGCTGTGATTACCCCTTAGTTCTTCAAAGTGTTCTCTTAAAGTATGTGTCACATTTTGAAATGTATTGGCCATTACCTCCCTCAAGACATTTTGAGGGCAGGTTTCATTTACAGTTCTGCAGTACTTGTTCCTATGAAATGACCATTAGCACAGGCTTAAAGCTGTTTTTGCAGGTAACTGCCAGAGGGCAGCAGCCTTTCTATGTTCCCCACCCTGGTAACTCGGGAAAAGCCCTTGCACCCTGTGGTGTTTCTCGGTTATAAATTAGCGTGGAGTGTGCCTGGACAAACCCACACAAGCTGATGTCTCCTTACTTTCGTTGGATTTTTAAATGTAAGTTTTATTTTTTATTGGAGTAATTTTCCACTGTGTACGTGGACCACTTCTACTTTGTGCATTCCTCGGTTGATGGACATTTTCATTGCTTCCAAGTGTTGGCTATGGTAAATATTGTTTTAGTGCAGGATTGCCAGCCTGTGACTTTTTGATTCTCATTTTCTCAGGTGATAGGCCAAGCAGTGGTTGTGATTGACTGACTGGTAGCACCGTGTTTCCCTTTTCAAAGCACCTTCTTTGTGTTTTCATTAGTGGCACTTACCACGTCCCCTTTAGAATCGAGGGTACACATTTCTCCACAATCGTTTCAGCATTTATTGTTTGCAGCATTTATGCTAATGGCCCTTCTGGCTGCTGTGAGCTGATAGGTTTTTGTAATTTGGGTTTGCATGTCTCTGAAAATTCCTAAAACTCATCATTTTTCTCCGCCGTTTTCTTTTCTGTTAAAAAAAGGAAACAGTTGGGAGTACAATATAACTCTTGATATGGTCTTCTTGGAAGGTTGCCCTCTTTTGAATTTTTTGGTCAATTTTCCACCCCAGAATTTTTTCAGAGAGCAGGTGTCATTTACCGAACTGCAAGTTTGGTGAATATTTAGTGACCTTTAGCAATGGGTTTAAAGCTGATTTGTGGGAAGTGGCCTCAAGCAGGCAGCATTTCTCCATTCCCAAATCTGGGTACTAGGGCAGCAGAGCCTTTCTGGAAGTCGTGTTCCTAGGTTGTAAATTACGTTGGAATGTGCATGGAGAAACGCCCCTAAGTTTATGTCTCATTATTTCTTCTTGGTATAATTTTTTTTTTAAATTTGAGTAAAGCTTAGAATATTGTTTGTCCTAGGTGTACACAATCTGGTTCATTTGTAGATTATATATGTCTATTCAAGTACAGATCCTCTTCCCATGTAAAATGTTACACAGGGTTCTGCAGACCTCCCTTGCTATATGGTCGGTAGTTTTGAGATATGTATATAATATGTGTTTGTATACATATAGTAACACTAATCTTAATTTATCCATTCCCCCCACCTTTCCTTTTAGATGAGCATAGTTTGTTTTCTAAGTCTGTGAGTGTGTATCTCTGTGGAAATATGTTCATTTGTGTCAGTTATTAGATAACGCCTATAAGTGATATCATAGAATATAGGTCTTTTGCTTTCCGACTTACCTCATGATTCATGATTATCTAAAGACTCATTTGTGGTGCCTCAGAGAGCAATGGTTCATTGTTTTCCATGGCCAATATTCCATTGTGTACCTGGACCACTTCTTCTTTATCCATTCACCTCTTGTTGGATATTTTGATTGCTTCACGGTCTTGGCTATTGTGAATAAGGCTGCACTGCAGCTTTTGCGGCCTGTGTCTTCTCGATTCTTGTCTTCTCAGGTGAGAGGTCCAATGGTGTGCCTGCTGGATTGAATGGTACCTCCATTTTTACTTTTAAACACAGCTCCTTTCTGTTCTCATTATTGGCTGTTATCCTTTTACGTCTCACCAGCAGGTTGAGGGTACACAGTTCTGTAAAACCCCTTCAGCATTTATTTTTTGTAGACTTTTTGCTGATGGTCAGTCGACTGGTGTAAGTTGAAACTTTTTGTAGATTAGATTGCATGCGTCTAACACTCCCTGAGGTTGAGCTTTTATCCATGTTCCTTTTTTTTAAAAAAACAGTGTGAGTAAAACTTAACTCTTCATAATCTCTTCTTGAAACATTTGCCTGTTTTGAATTTTATTGTCCACTCCCTACTTCAGCACAATATTTTAGGGCAGGTGTCCTTTACAGCCCTGAGTCTTTGTGAATGTTAAGTGACCATTAGCTGTGAGTTTAAAGCTGCTCTTGCAGGTAACGGCCACAAGGTGGCATCATTTCTCCTTTACCAAATTTGGTTACGAGGGAAACAGAGCCTTAATGGAAGTGGTGTTCTAGGTTGTATATTAGAATGGAATATGCCAGGAAAAAGCCCTTTAAGTTTATGTCTCATTACTTCTTGTTCATATTTGTAATTTACGTTTTATTTTTTATCCCAGCAAATTTGATTACGATGGTTTGTTTGCTCTAGGTGTGCAAGATGTGGCTCTTTCACACATATACAGGTATCTATTCTTCCTCGCATCCTTTTCTCATGTAGGTTATGACGGAATGTTGAGTAGTCTTCTCCTGGTCTTCCGTACGTCTTTGGTGGTTATATATTTCACATGGTTTGTATATCTCTGTTAACCCCAATATGGTAATGTATCCAATCCTCATCCCTTTCTATTTGGTGAACCATAAGTTTTTAAATGAATCTGCGATTGCCTCTCTTTGTGGAAATATCTTCATTGGTATCGATTTTTAAGTAACTCCTAAAAGTGATATGATAGGATATGTGTCTTTTGCTTTCTCACTTACTACAGGTGGCGTGATTACGTCTAGACTCATCTATGGTGCTGCAAATGGCATTGTTTCATTTTTTCACTAGCTCATATTCCATCTGTACAGGTAGCAGTTCTTCTTTGTCCGCCCATCTGTCGGTGGACTTTTTGGTTACTTCCGTATCTTGGCTATTGTAATACTATGCAATGCAGATTTGCATACCTGTGTCCTTCCAATTCTGTCTTCTTAGTTTATAGGTCCAGGAATAGGTCTGCTGGATCCTATGGTAGCTCAATATTTACCTTTTAAAGGCACCTCTATTCTGTTCTCTTTAGTGGCTCTTTCCAGGTTACGTCCCACATAAAGTTGAGGGTATGCATTTCTTCCCAGCACCTTCAGCATTTATTCTTTGTAGTTTTTGCTGATGGTTCTTCTGAGTGGTGTGAGCTGATACCTCTTTGTGGTTCAATTTGCATGTGTCTCATAATGCGTTGAAATTGAGCTTTTAGACATGTCCTTTTTATTTTTCCAGCTATGATTAGAGCTTATTTCTTCAAAGTGTTTTCTTAAAGTATGTGTCACCATTTGAAATATTTTGGCCATTACCTCCCTCAAGACATTTTGAGGGCAAGTTTCATTTACAGTTCTGCAGTACTTGTTCCTATGAAATGACCATTAGCACGGGCTTTAAAGCTGCTTTTGCAGGTAACTGCCAGAGGGCAGCAGCCTTTCTATGTTCCCCACCCTGGTAACTAGGGAAAAGCCCTTGCGGCCTGTGGTGTTTCTCGGTTAAAAATTAGAGTGGAGTGTGCCTGGAGAAACCCACACAAGCTGATGTCTCCTTACTTTTGTTGGATTTTTAAATGTAATTTTTATTTTTTATTGGAGTAATTTTCCACTGTGTACGTGGACCACTTCTACTTTGTGCATTCCTCGGTTGATGGACATTTTCATTTCTTCCAAGTGTTGGCTATGGTAAATATTGTTGGAGTGCAGGATTGCCAGCCTGTGACTTTTTGATTCTCATTTTCTCAGGTGATAGGCCCAGCAGTGGGTGTGATTCATTGACTGGTAGCACCGTGTTTCCCCTTTCAAAGCACCTCCTTTGTGTTTTCATTAGTGGCTCTTACCACGTCCCCCTTAGAATCGAGGGTACGCATTTCTCCACAATCGCTTCAGCATTTATTGTTTGCAGCATTTATGCTAATGGCCCTACTGGCTGCTGTGAGCTGATAGGTTTTTGTAATTTGGGTTTGCATGTATTTGAAAATTCGTAAAACTCATTATTTTTCTCCGCCGTTTTCTTTTCTGTTACAAAAAGGAAACAAATGGGAGTACATTATAACTCTGGAAACTGTCTTCTTAGAAGGTTGCCCTCTTTTGAATTTTTTGGTCGATTTTCCACCCCAGAGTTTTTTTAGAGAGCAGGTGTCATTTCCCGAACTGCAAGTTTGGTGAATATTTATTGACCTTTAGAAATGGGTTTAAAGCTGCTGTTGTGGGAAGTGGCCTCAAGCAGGCAGCATTTCTCCATTCCCAAATCTGGTTTCTAGGGCAGCAGAGCCTTTCTGGAAGTCGTGTTCCTAGGTTGTAAATTACATTGGAATGTGCATGGAGAAACCCCCATAAGTTTATGTCTCATTATTTCTTCTTGGTTTTAAAAATTTATTAATTGTGGTAAAGCTTAGAATATTGTTTGTCCTAGGTGTACACAATCTGGTTCATTTGTAGATTATATATGTCTATTCAAGTACAGATCCTCTTCCCATGTAAAATGTTACAGAATGTTCCGCAGACCTCCCTTGCTATATGGTCGGTCGTTTTGAGATATGTATATAATATGTGTTTGTATACATATAGTAACACTAATCTTAATTTATCCATTCCCCCCACCTTTCCTTTTAGATGAGCATAGTTTGTTTTCTAAGTCTGTGAGTGTCTTTCTCTGTGGAAATATGTTCATTTGTGTCAGTTATTAGATAACGCCTATAAGTGATATCATAGAATATAGGTCTTTTGCTTTCCGACTTACCTCATGTTTCATGATTATCTCCAGAGTCATTTGTGGTGCCTCAGAGAGCAATGGTTCATTGTTTTCCATGGCTAATATTCCATTGTGTACATGGACCACTTCTTCTTTATCCATTCACCTCTTGTTGGATATTTTGATTGCTTCACGGTCTTGGCTATTGTGAATAAGGCTGCACTGCAGCTTTTGCGGCCTGTGTCTTCTCGATTCTTGCCTTCTCAGGTGAGAGGTCCAATGGTGTGCCTGCTGGATTGAATGGTACCTCCATTTTTACTTTTAAACACAGCTCCTTTCTATTCTCATTATTGGCTGTTACCCTTTTACGTCTCAACAGCAGGTAGAGGGTTCACAGTTCTCTAAAACCCCTTCAGCATTTATTGTTCGTAGACTTTTTGCTGATGGTCAGTCGATTGGTGTAAGTTGAAAACTTTTTGTAGATTAGATTGCATGGGTCTAACACTCCCTGAGGTTGAGCTTTTATCCATTTTCCTTTTTTTTAAAAGAGCGTCAGTAAAACGTAACTCTTCATATTCTCTTCTTGAAACATTTGCCTGTTTTGAAATTTTTTGTCCATTCCCTACTTCAGCACAATTTTTTAGGGCAGGTGTCCTTACAGCCCTGAGTCCTTGTGAATGTTAAGTGACCATTAGCTGTGACTTTAAAGCTGCTCTTGCAGGAAACGGCCACAAGGTGGCAGCATTTCTCCTTTACCAAATTTGGTTACTAGGGAAACAGAGCCTTAATGGAAGTGGTGTTCTAGGTTGTAAATTAAAATGGAATGTGCCAGGAAAAAGCCCTTTAAGTTTATGTCTCATTACTTCTTGTTCATATTTGTAATTTACTTTTTATTTTTTATCCCAGCAAATTTGATTACAATGGTTTGTTTCTTCTTGGTGTGCAAGATGTGGTTCTTTCACACATATATGTGTATCTATTCTTCCTCGCATCCTTTTCCCATTTAGGTTATGACAGAATGTTGAGTATTCTTCTCCTGGTCTTCCGTACGCCTTTGGTGATTATATATTTCACATGGTATGTATATCTCTGTTAACCCCAATATGGTAATGTATCCAATCCTCATCCCTTTCTATTTGGTGAACCATAAGTTTTCAAATGAATCTGCGATTGCCTCTCTCTGTTGAAATATCTTCATTGGTATCAATTTTTAAGTAACTCCTAAAAGTGGTATGATAGGATATGTGTCTTTTGCTTTCTCACTTACTACAGGTGGCATGATTACGTCTAGACTCATCTATGGTGCTGCAAATGGCATTGTTTCAT
The DNA here is from genome assembly GCF_028021215.1 of Eschrichtius robustus. Classification (NCBI taxonomy): domain Eukaryota; kingdom Metazoa; phylum Chordata; class Mammalia; order Artiodactyla; family Eschrichtiidae; genus Eschrichtius; species Eschrichtius robustus. The sequence goes on along the minus strand of NC_090830.1, from coordinate 57,651,217 downwards.
TTTTTTCAGTAGCGAATATTCCATCTGTACATGGAGGAGTTCTTCTTTGTCCATCCTTCTGTTGGTGGCCTTTTTGGTTACTTCCATATCTTGGCTATTGTAATACTGTGCAATGCAGATTTCCTGCCTCTGTCTTTCCAATTCTCTCCTCTTAGATTATAGGTCGAGGAGTGGGCCTGCTGGATCATATGGTAGCTCAATGTTTACCTTTTTAAGGCACCTCCATTCTGTTCTAGTTCGTGGCCCTTTCCAAGTTACGTCCCCCTTGAAGTTGAGGGTATGCATTTCTCTACAACACCTTCAGCATTTATTGTTTGTAGTTTTCTTGCTGGTGGTTATTCTGACAAGTGTGATCTGATACCTCTTTGTGGTTGAATTTGCACGTGCCTCATAATCCATTGAAAATGAGCTTGAAGGCATGTCCTTTTTTATTTTTCAAGCTGTGATTACCCCTTAGTTCTTCAAAGTGTTCTCTTAAAGTATGTGTCACATTTTGAAATGTATTGGCCATTACCTCCCTCAAGACATTTTGAGGGCAGGTTTCATTTGCAGTTCTGCAGTACTTGTTCCTATGAAATGACCATTAGCACAGGCTTAAAGCTGTTTTTGCAGGTAACTGCCAGAGGGCAGCAGCCTTTCTATGTTCCCCACCCTGGTAACTCGGGAAAAGCCCTTGCACCCTGTGGTGTTTCTCGGTTATAAATTAGCGTGGAGTGTGCCTGGACAAACCCACACAAGCTGATGTCTCCTTACTTTCGTTGGATTTTTAAATGTAAGTTTTATTTTTTATTGGAGTAATTTTCCACTGTGTACGTGGACCACTTCTACTTTGTGCATTACTCGGTTGATGGACATTTTCATTGCTTCCAAGTGTTGGCTATGGTAAATATTGTTTTAGTGCAGGATTGCCAGCCTGTGACTTTTTGATTCTCATTTTCTCAGGTGATAGGCCAAGCAGTGGTTGTGATTGACTGACTGGTAGCACCGTGTTTCCCTTTTCAAAGCACCTTCTTTGTGTTTTCATTAGTGGCACTTACCACGTCCCCTTTAGAATCGAGGGTACACATTTCTCCACAATCGTTTCAGCATTTATTGTTTGCAGCATTTATGCTAATGGCCCTTCTGGCTGCTGTGAGCTGATAGGTTTTTGTAATTTGGGTTTGCATGTCTCTGAAAATTCCTAAAACTCATCATTTTTCTCCGCCGTTTTCTTTTCTGTTAAAAAAAGGAAACAGTTGGGAGTACAATATAACTCTTGATATGGTCTTCTTGGAAGGTTGCCCTCTTTTGAATTTTTTGGTCAATTTTCCACCCCAGAATTTTTTCAGAGAGCAGGTGTCATTTACCGAACTGCAAGTTTGGTGAATATTTAGTGACCTTTAGCAATGGGTTTAAAGCTGATTTGTGGGAAGTGGCCTCAAGCAGGCAGCATTTCTCCATTCCCAAATCTGGGTACTAGGGCAGCAGAGCCTTTCTGGAAGTCGTGTTCCTAGGTTGTAAATTACGTTGGAATGTGCATGGAGAAACGCCCCTAAGTTTATGTCTCATTATTTCTTCTTGGTATAATTTTTTTTTTTAAATTTGAGTAAAGCTTAGAATATTGTTTGTCCTAGGTGTACACAATCTGGTTCATTTGTAGATTATATATGTCTATTCAAGTACAGATCCTCTTCCCATGTAAAATGTTACACAGGGTTCTGCAGACCTCCCTTGCTATATGGTCGGTAGTTTTGAGATATGTATATAATATGTGTTTGTATACATATAGTAACACTAATCTTAATTTATCCATTCCCCCCACCTTTCCTTTTAGATGAGCATAGTTTGTTTTCTAAGTCTGTGAGTGTGTATCTCTGTGGAAATATGTTCATTTGTGTCAGTTATTAGATAACGCCTATAAGTGATATCATAGAATATAGGTCTTTTGCTTTCCGACTTACCTCATGATTCATGATTATCTAAAGACTCATTTGTGGTGCCTCAGAGAGCAATGGTTCATTGTTTTCCATGGCCAATATTCCATTGTGTACCTGGACCACTTCTTCTTTATCCATTCACCTCTTGTTGGATATTTTGATTGCTTCACGGTCTTGGCTATTGTGAATAAGGCTGCACTGCAGCTTTTGCGGCCTGTGTCTTCTCGATTCTTGTCTTCTCAGGTGAGAGGTCCAATGGTGTGCCTGCTGGATTGAATGGTACCTCCATTTTTACTTTTAAACACAGCTCCTTTCTGTTCTCATTATTGGCTGTTATCCTTTTACGTCTCACCAGCAGGTTGAGGGTACACAGTTCTGTAAAACCCCTTCAGCATTTATTTTTTGTAGACTTTTTGCTGATGGTCAGTCGACTGGTGTAAGTTGAAACTTTTTGTAGATTAGATTGCATGCGTCTAACACTCCCTGAGGTTGAGCTTTTATCCATGTTCCTTTTTTTTAAAAAAACAGTGTGAGTAAAACTTAACTCTTCATAATCTCTTCTTGAAACATTTGCCTGTTTTGAATTTTATTGTCCACTCCCTACTTCAGCACAATATTTTAGGGCAGGTGTCCTTTACAGCCCTGAGTCTTTGTGAATGTTAAGTGACCATTAGCTGTGAGTTTAAAGCTGCTCTTGCAGGTAACGGCCACAAGGTGGCATCATTTCTCCTTTACCAAATTTGGTTACGAGGGAAACAGAGCCTTAATGGAAGTGGTGTTCTAGGTTGTATATTAGAATGGAATATGCCAGGAAAAAGCCCTTTAAGTTTATGTCTCATTACTTCTTGTTCATATTTGTAATTTACGTTTTATTTTTTATCCCAGCAAATTTGATTACGATGGTTTGTTTGCTCTAGGTGTGCAAGATGTGGCTCTTTCACACATATACAGGTATCTATTCTTCCTCGCATCCTTTTCTCATGTAGGTTATGACGGAATGTTGAGTAGTCTTCTCCTGGTCTTCCGTACGTCTTTGGTGGTTATATATTTCACATGGTTTGTATATCTCTGTTAACCCCAATATGGTAATGTATCCAATCCTCATCCCTTTCTATTTGGTGAACCATAAGTTTTTAAATGAATCTGCGATTGCCTCTCTTTGTGGAAATATCTTCATTGGTATCGATTTTTAAGTAACTCCTAAAAGTGATATGATAGGATATGTGTCTTTTGCTTTCTCACTTACTACAGGTGGCGTGATTACGTCTAGACTCATCTATGGTGCTGCAAATGGCATTGTTTCATTTTTTCACTAGCTCATATTCCATCTGTACAGGTAGCAGTTCTTCTTTGTCCGCCCATCTGTCGGTGGACTTTTTGGTTACTTCCGTATCTTGGCTATTGTAATACTATGCAATGCAGATTTGCATACCTGTGTCCTTCCAATTCTGTCTTCTTAGTTTATAGGTCCAGGAATAGGTCTGCTGGATCGTATGGTAGCTCAATATTTACCTTTTAAAGGCACCTCTATTCTGTTCTCTTTAGTGGCTCTTTCCCGGTTACGTCCCACATAAAGTTGAGGGTATGCATTTCTTCCCAGCACCTTCAGCATATATTCTTGTAGTTTTTGCTGATGGTTATTCTGAGTGGTGTGAGCTGATACCTCTTTGTGGTTGAATTTGCATGTGTCTCATAATGCGTTGAAATTGAGCTTTTAGACATGTCCTTTTTATTTTTCCAGCTATGATTAGAGCTTATTTCTTCAAAGTGTTTTCTTAAAGTATGTGTCACCATTTGAAATATTTTGGCCATTACCTCCCTCAAGACATTTTGAGGGCAAGTTTCATTTACAGTTCTGCAGTACTTGTTCCTATGAAATGACCATTAGCACGGGCTTTAAAGCTGCTTTTGCAGGTAACTGCCAGAGGGCAGCAGCCTTTCTATGTTCCCCACCCTGGTAACTAGGGAAAAGCCCTTGCGGCCTGTGGTGTTTCTCGGTTAAAAATTAGAGTGGAGTGTGCCTGGAGAAACCCACACAAGCTGATGTCTCCTTACTTTTGTTGGATTTTTAAATGTAATTTTTATTTTTTATTGGAGTAATTTTCCACTGTGTACGTGGACCACTTCTACTTTGTGCATTCCTCGGTTGATGGACATTTTCATTTCTTCCAAGTCTTGGCTATGGTAAATATTGTTGGAGTGCAGGATTGCCAGCCTGTGACTTTTTGATTCTCATTTTCTCAGGTGATAGGCCCAGCAGTGGGTGTGATTCATTGACTGGTAGCACCGTGTTTCCCCTTTCAAAGCACCTCCTTTGTGTTTTCATTAGTGGCTCTTACCACGTCCCCCTTAGAATCGAGGGTACGCATTTCTCCACAATCGCTTCAGCATTTATTGTTTGCAGCATTTATGCTAATGGCCCTACTGGCTGCTGTGAGCTGATAGGTTTTTGTAATTTGGGTTTGCATGTATTTGAAAATTCGTAAAACTCATTATTTTTCTCCGCCGTTTTCTTTTCTGTTACAAAAAGGAAACAAATGGGAGTACATTATAACTCTGGAAACTGTCTTCTTAGAAGGTTGCCCTCTTTTGAATTTTTTGGTCGATTTTCCACCCCAGAGTTTTTTTAGAGAGCAGGTGTCATTTCCCGAACTGCAAGTTTGGTGAATATTTATTGACCTTTAGAAATGGGTTTAAAGCTGCTGTTGTGGGAAGTGGCCTCAAGCAGGCAGCATTTCTCCATTCCCAAATCTGGTTTCTAGGGCAGCAGAGCCTTTCTGGAAGTCGTGTTCCTAGGTTGTAAATTACATTGGAATGTGCATGGAGAAACCCCCATAAGTTTATGTCTCCTTATTTCTTCTTGGTTTTAAAAATTTATTAATTGTGGTAAAGCTTAGAATATTGTTTGTCCTAGGTGTACACAATCTGGTTCATTTGTAGATTATATATGTCTATTCAAGTACAGATCCTCTTCCCATGTAAAATGTTACAGAATGTTCCGCAGACCTCCCTTGCTATATGGTCGGTCGTTTTGAGATATGTATATAATATGTGTTTGTATACATATAGTAACACTAATCTTAATTTATCCATTCCCCCCACCTTTCCTTTTAGATGAGCATAGTTTGTTTTCTAAGTCTGTGAGTGTCTTTCTCTGTGGAAATATGTTCATTTGTGTCAGTTATTAGATAACGCCTATAAGTGATATCATAGAATATAGGTCTTTTGCTTTCCGACTTACCTCATGTTTCATGATTATCTCCAGAGTCATTTGTGGTGCCTCAGAGAGCAATGGTTCATTGTTTTCCATGGCTAATATTCCATTGTGTACATGGACCACTTCTTCTTTATCCATTCACCTCTTGTTGGATATTTTGATTGCTTCACGGTCTTGGCTATTGTGAATAAGGCTGCACTGCAGCTTTTGCGGCCTGTGTCTTCTCGATTCTTGCCTTCTCAGGTGAGAGGTCCAATGGTGTGCCTGCTGGATTGAATGGTACCTCCATTTTTACTTTTAAACACAGCTCCTTTCTATTCTCATTATTGGCTGTTACCCTTTTACGTCTCAACAGCAGGTAGAGGGTTCACAGTTCTCTAAAACCCCTTCAGCATTTATTGTTCGTAGACTTTTTGCTGATGGTCAGTCGATTGGTGTAAGTTGAAAACTTTTTGTAGATTAGATTGCATGGGTCTAACACTCCCTGAGGTTGAGCTTTTATCCATTTTCCTTTTTTTTAAAAGAGCGTCAGTAAAACGTAACTCTTCATATTCTCTTCTTGAAACATTTGCCTGTTTTGAAATTTTTTGTCCATTCCCTACTTCAGCACAATTTTTTAGGGCAGGTGTCCTTACAGCCCTGAGTCCTTGTGAATGTTAAGTGACCATTAGCTGTGACTTTAAAGCTGCTCTTGCAGGAAACGGCCACAAGGTGGCAGCATTTCTCCTTTACCAAATTTGGTTACTAGGGAAACAGAGCCTTAATGGAAGTGGTGTTCTAGGTTGTAAATTAAAATGGAATGTGCCAGGAAAAAGCCCTTTAAGTTTATGTCTCATTACTTCTTGTTCATATTTGTAATTTACTTTTTATTTTTTATCCCAGCAAATTTGATTACAATGGTTTGTTTCTTCTTGGTGTGCAAGATGTGGTTCTTTCACACATATATGTGTATCTATTCTTCCTCGCATCCTTTTCCCATTTAGGTTATGACAGAATGTTGAGTATTCTTCTCCTGGTCTTCCGTACGCCTTTGGTGATTATATATTTCACATGGTATGTATATCTCTGTTAACCCCAATATGGTAATGTATCCAATCCTCATCCCTTTCTATTTGGTGAACCATAAGTTTTCAAATGAATCTGCGATTGCCTCTCTCTGTTGAAATATCTTCATTGGTATCAATTTTTAAGTAACTCCTAAAAGTGGTATGATAGGATATGTGTCTTTTGCTTTCTCACTTACTACAGGTGGCATGATTACGTCTAGACTCATCTATGGTGCTGCAAATGGCATTGTTTCATTTTTTTCAGTAGCGAATATTCCATCTGTACATGGAGGAGTTCTTCTTTGTCCATCCTTCTGTTGGTGGCCTTTTTGGTTACTTCCATATCTTGGCTATTGTAATACTGTGCAATGCAGATTTCCTGCCTCTGTCTTTCCAATTCTCTCCTCTTAGATTATAGGTCGAGGAGTGGGCCTGCTGGATCATATGGTAGCTCAATGTTTACCTTTTTAAGGCACCTCCATTCTGTTCTAGTTCGTGGCCCTTTCCAAGTTACGTCCCCCTTGAAGTTGAGGGTATGCATTTCTCTACAACACCTTCAGCATTTATTGTTTGTAGTTTTCTTGCTGGTGGTTATTCTGACAAGTGTGATCTGATACCTCTTTGTGGTTGAATTTGCACGTGCCTCATAATCCATTGAAAATGAGCTTGAAGGCATGTCCTTTTTTATTTTTCAAGCTGTGATTACCCCTTAGTTCTTCAAAGTGTTCTCTTAAAGTATGTGTCACATTTTGAAATGTATTGGCCATTACCTCCCTCAAGACATTTTGAGGGCAGGTTTCATTTGCAGTTCTGCAGTACTTGTTCCTATGAAATGACCATTAGCACAGGCTTAAAGCTGTTTTTGCAGGTAACTGCCAGAGGGCAGCAGCCTTTCTATGTTCCCCACCCTGGTAACTCGGGAAAAGCCCTTGCACCCTGTGGTGTTTCTCGGTTATAAATTAGCGTGGAGTGTGCCTGGACAAACCCACACAAGCTGATGTCTCCTTACTTTCGTTGGATTTTTAAATGTAAGTTTTATTTTTTATTGGAGTAATTTTCCACTGTGTACGTGGACCACTTCTACTTTGTGCATTACTCGGTTGATGGACATTTTCATTGCTTCCAAGTGTTGGCTATGGTAAATATTGTTTTAGTGCAGGATTGCCAGCCTGTGACTTTTTGATTCTCATTTTCTCAGGTGATAGGCCAAGCAGTGGTTGTGATTGACTGACTGGTAGCACCGTGTTTCCCTTTTCAAAGCACCTTCTTTGTGTTTTCATTAGTGGCACTTACCACGTCCCCTTTAGAATCGAGGGTACACATTTCTCCACAATCGTTTCAGCATTTATTGTTTGCAGCATTTATGCTAATGGCCCTTCTGGCTGCTGTGAGCTGATAGGTTTTTGTAATTTGGGTTTGCATGTCTCTGAAAATTCCTAAAACTCATCATTTTTCTCCGCCGTTTTCTTTTCTGTTAAAAAAAGGAAACAGTTGGGAGTACAATATAACTCTTGATATGGTCTTCTTGGAAGGTTGCCCTCTTTTGAATTTTTTGGTCAATTTTCCACCCCAGAATTTTTTCAGAGAGCAGGTGTCATTTACCGAACTGCAAGTTTGGTGAATATTTAGTGACCTTTAGCAATGGGTTTAAAGCTGATTTGTGGGAAGTGGCCTCAAGCAGGCAGCATTTCTCCATTCCCAAATCTGGGTACTAGGGCAGCAGAGCCTTTCTGGAAGTCGTGTTCCTAGGTTGTAAATTACGTTGGAATGTGCATGGAGAAACGCCCCTAAGTTTATGTCTCATTATTTCTTCTTGGTATAATTTTTTTTTTTAAATTTGAGTAAAGCTTAGAATATTGTTTGTCCTAGGTGTACACAATCTGGTTCATTTGTAGATTATATATGTCTATTCAAGTACAGATCCTCTTCCCATGTAAAATGTTACACAGGGTTCTGCAGACCTCCCTTGCTATATGGTCGGTAGTTTTGAGATATGTATATAATATGTGTTTGTATACATATAGTAACACTAATCTTAATTTATCCATTCCCCCCACCTTTCCTTTTAGATGAGCATAGTTTGTTTTCTAAGTCTGTGAGTGTGTATCTCTGTGGAAATATGTTCATTTGTGTCAGTTATTAGATAACGCCTATAAGTGATATCATAGAATATAGGTCTTTTGCTTTCCGACTTACCTCATGATTCATGATTATCTAAAGACTCATTTGTGGTGCCTCAGAGAGCAATGGTTCATTGTTTTCCATGGCCAATATTCCATTGTGTACCTGGACCACTTCTTCTTTATCCATTCACCTCTTGTTGGATATTTTGATTGCTTCACGGTCTTGGCTATTGTGAATAAGGCTGCACTGCAGCTTTTGCGGCCTGTGTCTTCTCGATTCTTGTCTTCTCAGGTGAGAGGTCCAATGGTGTGCCTGCTGGATTGAATGGTACCTCCATTTTTACTTTTAAACACAGCTCCTTTCTGTTCTCATTATTGGCTGTTATCCTTTTACGTCTCACCAGCAGGTTGAGGGTACACAGTTCTGTAAAACCCCTTCAGCATTTATTTTTTGTAGACTTTTTGCTGATGGTCAGTCGACTGGTGTAAGTTGAAACTTTTTGTAGATTAGATTGCATGCGTCTAACACTCCCTGAGGTTGAGCTTTTATCCATGTTCCTTTTTTTTAAAAAAACAGTGTGAGTAAAACTTAACTCTTCATAATCTCTTCTTGAAACATTTGCCTGTTTTGAATTTTATTGTCCACTCCCTACTTCAGCACAATATTTTAGGGCAGGTGTCCTTTACAGCCCTGAGTCTTTGTGAATGTTAAGTGACCATTAGCTGTGAGTTTAAAGCTGCTCTTGCAGGTAACGGCCACAAGGTGGCATCATTTCTCCTTTACCAAATTTGGTTACGAGGGAAACAGAGCCTTAATGGAAGTGGTGTTCTAGGTTGTATATTAGAATGGAATATGCCAGGAAAAAGCCCTTTAAGTTTATGTCTCATTACTTCTTGTTCATATTTGTAATTTACGTTTTATTTTTTATCCCAGCAAATTTGATTACGATGGTTTGTTTGCTCTAGGTGTGCAAGATGTGGCTCTTTCACACATATACAGGTATCTATTCTTCCTCGCATCCTTTTCTCATGTAGGTTATGACGGAATGTTGAGTAGTCTTCTCCTGGTCTTCCGTACGTCTTTGGTGGTTATATATTTCACATGGTTTGTATATCTCTGTTAACCCCAATATGGTAATGTATCCAATCCTCATCCCTTTCTATTTGGTGAACCATAAGTTTTTAAATGAATCTGCGATTGCCTCTCTTTGTGGAAATATCTTCATTGGTATCGATTTTTAAGTAACTCCTAAAAGTGATATGATAGGATATGTGTCTTTTGCTTTCTCACTTACTACAGGTGGCGTGATTACGTCTAGACTCATCTATGGTGCTGCAAATGGCATTGTTTCATTTTTTCACTAGCTCATATTCCATCTGTACAGGTAGCAGTTCTTCTTTGTCCGCCCATCTGTCGGTGGACTTTTTGGTTACTTCCGTATCTTGGCTATTGTAATACTATGCAATGCAGATTTGCATACCTGTGTCCTTCCAATTCTGTCTTCTTAGTTTATAGGTCCAGGAATAGGTCTGCTGGATCCTATGGTAGCTCAATATTTACCTTTTAAAGGCACCTCTATTCTGTTCTCTTTAGTGGCTCTTTCCAGGTTACGTCCCACATAAAGTTGAGGGTATGCATTTCTTCCCAGCACCTTCAGCATTTATTCTTTGTAGTTTTTGCTGATGGTTATTCTGAGTGGTGTGAGCTGATACCTCTTTGTGGTTGAATTTGCATGTGTCTCATAATGCGTTGAAATTGAGCTTTTAGACATGTCCTTTTTATTTTTCCAGCTATGATTAGAGCTTATTTCTTCAAAGTGTTTTCTTAAAGTATGTGTCACCATTTGAAATATTTTGGCCATTACCTCCCTCAAGACATTTTGAGGGCAAGTTTCATTTACAGTTCTGCAGTACTTGTTCCTATGAAATGACCATTAGCACGGGCTTTAAAGCTGCTTTTGCAGGTAACTGCCAGAGGGCAGCAGCCTTTCTATGTTCCCCACCCTGGTAACTAGGGAAAAGCCCTTGCGGCCTGTGGTGTTTCTCGGTTAAAAATTAGAGTGGAGTGTGCCTGGAGAAACCCACACAAGCTGATGTCTCCTTACTTTTGTTGGATTTTTAAATGTAATTTTTATTTTTTATTGGAGTAATTTTCCACTGTGTACGTGGACCACTTCTACTTTGTGCATTCCTCGGTTGATGGACATTTTCATTTCTTCCAAGTGTTGGCTATGGTAAATATTGTTGGAGTGCAGGATTGCCAGCCTGTGACTTTTTGATTCTCATTTTCTCAGGTGATAGGCCCAGCAGTGGGTGAGATTCATTGACTGGTAGCACCGTGTTTCCCTTTTCAAAGCACCTCCTTTGTGTTTTCATTAGTGGCTCTTACCACGTCTCCCTTAGAATCGAGGGTACGCATTTCTCCACAATCGCTTCAGCATTTATTGTTTGCAGCATTTATGCTAATGGCCCCACTGGCTGCTGTGAGCTGATAGGTTTTTGTAATTTGGGTTTGCATGTCTTTGAAAATTCGTAAAACTCATTATTTTTCTCCGCCGTTTTCTTTTCTGTTACAAAAAGGAAACAAATGGGAGTACATTATAACTCTTGAAATTGTCTTCTTAGAAGGTTGCCCTCTTTTGAATTTTTTGGTCCATTTTCCACCCCAGAGTTTTTTTAGAGAGCAGGTGTCATTTCCCGAACTGCAAGTTTGGTGAATATTTATTGACCTTTAGAAATGGGTTTAAAGCTGCTGTTGTGGGAAGTGGCCTCAAGCAGGTAGCATTTCTCCATTCCCAAATCTGGTTTCTAGGGCAGCAGAGCCTTTCTGGAAGTCGTGTTCCTAGGTTGTAAATTACATTGGAATGTGCATGGAGAAACCCCCATAAGTTTATGTCTCATTACTTCTTCTTGGTTTTAAATTTTTTTTTCATTGTGGTAAAGCTTAGAATATTGTTTGTCCTAGGTGTACACAATCTGGTTCATTTGTAGATTATATATGTCTATTCAAGTACAGATCCTCTTCCCATGTAAAATGTTACAGAATGTTCCGCAGACCTCCCTTGCTATATGGTCGGTCTTTTTGAGATATGTATATAATATGTGTTTGTATACATATAGTAACACTAATCTTAATTTATCCATTCCCCCCACCTTTCCTTTTAGATGAGCATAGTTTGTTTTCTAAGTCTGTGAGTGTCTTTCTCTGTGGAAATATGTTCATTTGTGTCAGTTATTAGATAACGCCTATAAGTGATATCATAGAATATAGGTCTTTTGCTTTTGGACTTACCTTATGTTTCGTGATTATCTCCAGACTCATTTGTGGTGCCTCAGAGAGCAATGGTTCATTGTTTTCCATGGCTAATATTCCATTGTGTACATGGACCACTTCTTCTTTATCCATTCACCTCTTGTTGGATATTTTGATTGCTTCACGGTCTTGGCTATTGTGAATAAGGCTGCACTGCAGCTTTTGCGGCCTGTGTCTTCTCGATTCTTGTCTTCTCAGGTGAGAGGTCCAATGGCGTGCCTGCTGGATTGAATGGTATCTCCATTTTTACTTTTAAACACAGCTCCTTTCTATTCTCATTATTGGCTGTTACCCTTTTACGTCTCAACAGCAGGTAGAGGGTTCACAGTTCTCTAAAACCCCTTCAGCATTTATTGTTCGTAGACTTTTTGCGGATGGTCAGTCGATTGGTGTAAGTTGAAAACTTTTTGTAGATTAGATTGCATGGGTCTAACACTCCCTGAGGTTGAGCTTTTATCCATTTTCCTTTTTTTTTTTTTAAAGAGCGTCAGTAAAACGTAACTCTTCATATTCTCTTCTTGAAACATTTGCCTGTTTTGAAATTTTTTGTCCATTCCCTACTTCAGCACAATTTTTTATGGCAGGTGTCCTTACAGCCCTGAGTCCTTGTGAATGTTAAGTGACCATTAGCTGTGACTTTAAAGCTGCTCTTGCACTAAACGGCCACAAGGTGGCAGCATTTCTCCTTTACCAAATTTGGTTACTAGGGAAACAGAGCCTTAAAGGAAGTGGTGTTCTAGGTTGTAAATTAAAATGGAATGTGCCAGGAAAAAGCCCTTTAAGTTTATGTCTCATTACTTCTTGTTCATATTTGTAATTTACTTTTAATTTTTTATCCCAGCAAATTTGATTACAATGGTTTGTTTCTTCTTGGTGTGCAAGATGTGGTTCTTTCACACATATATGTGTATCTATTCTTCCTCGCATCCTTTTCCCATTTAGGTTATGACAGAATGTTGAGTAGTCTTCTCCTGGTCTTCCGTACGTCTTTGGTGGTTATATATTTCACATGGTTTGTATATCTCTGTTAACCCCAATATGGTAATGTATCCAATCCTCATCCCTTTCTATTTGGTGAACCATAAGTTTTCAAATGAATCTGCGATTGCCTCTCTCTGTTGAAATATCTTCATTGGTATCAATTTTTAAGTAACTCCTAAAAGTGGTATGATAGGATATGTGTCTTTTGCTTTCTCACTTACTACAGGTGGCATGATTACGTCTAGACTCATCTATGGTGCTGCAAATGGCATTGTTTCATTTTTTTCACTAGCGAATATTCCATCTGTACATGGAGGTGTTCTTCTTTGTCCATCCATCTGTTGGTGGCCTTTTTGGTTACTTCCATATCTTGGCTATTGTAATACTGTGCAATGCAGATTTCCTGCCTCTGTCTTTCCAATTCTCTCCTCTTAGATTATAGGTCGAGGAGTGGGCCTGCTGGATCATATGGTAGCTCAATGTTTACCTTTTTAAGGCACCTCCATTCTGTTCTAGTTCGTGGCCCTTTCCAAGTTACGTCCCCCTTGAAGTTGAGGGTATGCATTTCTCTACAACACCTTCAGCATTTATTGTTTGTAGTTTTCTTGCTGGTGGTTATTCTGACAAGTGTGATCTGATACCTCTTTGTGGTTGAATTCGCACGTGCCTCATAATCCATTGAAAATGAGCTTGAAGGCATGTCCTTTTTTTATTTTTCAAGCTGTGATTACCCCTTAGTTCTTCAAAGTGTTCTCTTAAAGTATGTGTCACATTTTGAAATGTATTGGCCATTACCTCCCTCAAGACATTTTGAGGGCAGGTTTCATTTACAGTTCTGCAGTACTTCTTCCTATGAAATGACCATTAGCACAGGCTTAAAGCTGTTTTTGCAGGTAACTGCCAGAGGGCAGCAGCCTTTCTATGTTCCCCACCCTGGTAACTCGGGAAAAGCCCTTGCACCCTGTGGTGTTTCTCGGTTATAAATTAGCGTGGAGTGTGCCTGGACAAACCCACACAAGCTGATGTCTCCTTACTTTCGTTGGATTTTTAAATGTAAGTTTTATTTTTTATTGGAGTAATTTTCCACTGTGTACGTGGACCACTTCTACTTTGTGCATTCCTCGGTTGATGGACATTTTCATTGCTTCCAAGTGTTGGCTATGGTAAATATTGTTTTAGTGCAGGATTGCCAGCCTGTGACTTTTTGATTCTCATTTTCTCAGGTGATAGGCCAAGCAGTGGTTGTGATTGACTGACTGGTAGCACCGTGTTTCCCTTTTCAAAGCACCTTCTTTGTGTTTTCATTAGTGGCACTTACCACGTCCCCTTTAGAATCGAGGGTACACATTTCTCCACAATCGTTTCAGCATTTATTGTTTGCAGCATTTATGCTAATGGCCCTTCTGGCTGCTGTGAGCTGATAGGTTTTTGTAATTTGGGTTTGCATGTCTCTGAAAATTCGTAAAACTCATCATTTTTCTCCGCCGTTTTCTTTTCTGTTAAAAAAAGGAAACAGTTGGGAGTACAATATAACTCTTGATATGGTCTTCTTGGAAGGTTGCCCTCTTTTGAATTTTTTGGTCAATTTTCCACCCCAGAATTTTTTTAGAGAGCAGGTGTCATTTACCGAACTGCAAGTTTGGTGAATATTTAGTGACCTTTAGCAATGGGTTTAAAGCTGATTTGTGGGAAGTGGCCTCAAGCAGGCAGCATTTCTCCATTCCCAAATCTGGGTACTAGGGCAGCAGAGCCTTTCTGGAAGTCGTGTTCCTAGGTTGTAAATTACGTTGGAATGTGCATGGAGAAACGCCCCTAAGTTTATGTCTCATTATTTCTTCTTGGTATAAAAAATTTTTTAAATTGGAGTAAAGCTTAGAATATTGTTTGTCCTAGGTGTACACAATCTGGTTCATTTGTAGATTATATATGTCTATTCAAGTACAGATCCTCTTCCCATGTAAAATGTTACACAGGGTTCTGCAGACCTCCCTTGCTATATGGTCGGTAGTTTTGAGATATGTATATAATATGTGTTTGTATACATATAGTAACACTAATCTTAATTTATCCATTCCCCCCACCTTTCCTTTTAGATGAGCATAGTTTGTTTTCTAAGTCTGTGAGTGTCTATCTCTGTGGAAATATGTTCATTTGTGTCAGTTATTAGATAACGCCTATAAGTGATATCATAGAATATAGGTCTTTTGCTTTCCGACTTACCTCATGATTCATGATTATCTCCAGACTCATTTGTGGTGCCTCAGAGAGCAATGGTTCATTGTTTTCCATGGCTAATATTCCATTGTGTACATGGACCACTTCGTCTTTATCCATTCACCTCTTGTTGGATATTTTGATTGCTTCACTGTCTTGGCTATTGTGAATAAGGCTGCACTGCAGCTTTTGCGGCCTGTGTCTTCTCGATTCTTGTCTTCTCAGGTGAGAGGTCCAATGGTGTGCCTGCTGGATTGAATGGTACCTCCATTTTTACTTTTAAACACAGCTCCTTTCTGTTCTCATTATTGGCTGTTATCCTTTTACGTCTCACCAGCAGGTTGAGGGTACACAGTTCTGTAAAACCCCTTCAGCATTTATTGTTTGTAGACTTTTTGCTGATGGTCAGTCGATTGGTGTAAGTTGAAACTTTTTGTAGATTAGATTGCATGCGTCTAACCCTCCCTGAGGTTGAGCTTTTATCCATGTTCCTTTTTTAAAAAAAAGAGTGTGAGTAAAACTTAATTCTTCATAATCTCTTCTTGAAACATTTGCCTGTTTTGAATTTTTTTGTCCATTCCCTACTTCAGCACAATTTTTTAGGGCAGGTGTCCTTTACAGCCCTGAGTCTTTGTGAATGTTAAGTGACCATTAGCTGTGAGTTTAAAGCTGCTCTTGCAGGTAACGGCCACAAGGTGGCATCATTTCTCCTTTACCAAATTTGGTTACGAGGGAAACAGAGCCTTAATGGAAGTGGTGTTCTAGGTTGTATATTAGAATGGACTATGCCAGGAAAAAGCCCTTTAAGTTTATGTCTCATTACTTCTTGTTCATATTTGTAATTTACGTTTTATTTTTTATCCCAGCAAATTTGATTACAATGGTTTGTTTGCTCTAGGTGTGCAAGATGTGGTTCTTTCACACATATACAGGTATCTATTTTTCCTCGCATCCTTTTCCCATGTAGGTTATGGCACAATGTTGAGTAGTCTTCTCCTGGTCTTCCGTACGTCTTTGGTGGTTATATATTTCACATGGTTTGTATATCTCTGTTAACCCCAATATGGTAATGTATCAAATCCTCATCCCTTTCTATTTGGTGAACCATACGTTTTTAAATGAATCTGCGATTGCCTCTCTCTGTGGAAATATCTTCATTGGTATCGATTTTTAAGTAACTCCTAAAAGTGATATCATAGGATATGTGTCTTTTGCTTTCTCACTTACTACAGGTGGCGTGATTACGTCTAGACTCATCTATGGTGCTGCAAATGGCATTGTTTCATTTTTTCACTAGCTCATATTCCATCTGTACAGGTAGCAGTTCTTCTTTGTCCGCCCATCTGTCGGTGGACTTTTTGGTTACTTCCGTATCTTGGCTATTGTAATACTATGCAATGCAGATTTGCATACCTGTGTCCTTCCAATTCTGTCTTCTTAGTTTATAGGTCCAGGAATAGGTCTGCTGGATCCTATGGTAGCTCAATGTTTACCTTTTAAAGGCACCTCTATTCTGTTCTCTTTAGTGGCTCTTTCCAGGTTACGTCCCACATAAAGTTGAGGGTATGCATTTCTTCCCAGCACCTTCAGCATTTATTCTTTGTAGTTTTTGCTGATGGTTATTCTGAGTGGTGTGAGCTGATACCTCTTTGTGGTTGAATTTACATGTGTCTCATAATGCGTTGAAATTGAGCTTTTAGACATGTCCTTTTTATTTTTCCAGCTATGATTAGAGCTTATTTCTTCAAAGTGTTTTCTTAAAGTATGTGTCACCATTTGAAATATTTTGGCCATTACCTCCCTCAAGACATTTTGAGGGCAAGTTTCATTTACAGTTCTGCAGTACTTGTTCCTATGAAATGACCATTAGCACGGGCTTTAAAGCTGCTTTTGCAGGTAACTGCCAGAGGGCAGCAGCCTTTCTATGTTCCCCACCCTGGTAACTAGGGAAAAGCCCTTGCGGCCTGTGGTGTTTCTCGGTTAAAAATTAGAGTGGAGTGTGCCTGGAGAAACCCACACAAGCTGATGTCTCCTTACTTTTGTTGGATTTTTAAATGTAATTTTTATTTTTTATTGGAGTAATTTTCCACTGTGTACGTGGACCACTTCTACTTTGTGCATTCCTCGGTTGATGGACATTTTCATTTCTTCCAAGTCTTGGCTATGGTAAATATTGTTGGAGTGCAGGATTGCCAGCCTGTGACTTTTTGATTCTCATTTTCTCAGGTGATAGGCCCAGCAGTGGGTGTGATTCATTGACTGGTAGCACCGTGTTTCCCCTTTCAAAGCACCTCCTTTGTGTTTTCATTAGTGGCTCTTACCACGTCCCCCTTAGAATCGAGGGTACGCATTTCTCCACAATCGCTTCAGCATTTATTGTTTGCAGCATTTATGCTAATGGCCCTACTGGCTGCTGTGAGCTGATAGTTTTTTGTAATTTGGGTTTGCATGTATTTGAAAATTCGTAAAACTCATTATTTTTCTCCGCCGTTTTCTTTTCTGTTACAAAAAGGAAACAAATGGGAGTACATTATAACTCTTGAAATTGTCTTCTTAGAAGGTTGCCCTCTTTTGAATTTTTTGGTCGATTTTCCACCCCAGAGTTTTTTTAGAGAGCAGGTGTCATTTCCCGAACTGCAAGTTTGGTGAATATTTATTGACCTTTAGAAATGGGTTTAAAGCTGCTGTTGTGGGAAGTGGCCTCAAGCAGGTAGCATTTCTCCATTCCCAAATCTGGTTTCTAGGGCAGCAGAGCCTTTCTGGAAGTCGTGTTCCTAGGTTGTAAATTACATTGGAATGTGCATGGAGAAACCCCCATAAGTTTATGTCTCATTATTTCTTCTTGGTTTTAAAATTTTTTTTCATTGTGGTAAAGCTTAGAATATTGTTTGTCCTAGGTGTACACAATCTGGTTCATTTGTAGATTATATATGTCTATTCAAGTACAGATCCTCTTCCCATGTAAAATGTTACAGAATGTTCCGCAGACCTCCCTTGCTATATGGTCGGTCTTTTTGAGATATGTATATAATATGTGTTTGTATACATATAGTAACACTAATCTTAATTTATCCATTCCCCCCACCTTTCCTTTTAGATGAGCATAGTTTGTTTTCTAAGTCTGTGAGTGTCTTTCTCTGTGGAAATATGTTCATTTGTGTCAGTTATTAGATAACGCCTATAAGTGATATCATAGAATATAGGTCTTTTGCTTTTGGACTTACCTTATGTTTCGTGATTATCTCCAGACTCATTTGTGGTGCCTCAGAGAGCAATGGTTCATTGTTTTCCATGGCTAATATTCCATTGTGTACATGGACCACTTCTTCTTTATCCATTCACCTCTTGTTGGATATTTTGATTGCTTCACGGTCTTGGCTATTGTGAATAAGGCTGCACTGCAGCTTTTGCGGCCTGTGTCTTCTCGATTCTTGTCTTCTCAGGTGAGAGGTCCAATGGCGTGCCTGCTGGATTGAATGGTATCTCCATTTTTACTTTTAAACACAGCTCCTTTCTATTCTCATTATTGGCTGTTACCCTTTTACGTCTCAACAGCAGGTAGAGGGTTCACAGTTCTCTAAAACCCCTTCAGCATTTATTGTTCGTAGACTTTTTGCGGATGGTCAGTCGATTGGTGTAAGTTGAAAACTTTTTGTAGATTAGATTGCATGGGTCTAACACTCCCTGAGGTTGAGCTTTTATCCATTTTCCTTTTTTTTTTTTTTTAAAGAGCGTCAGTAAAACGTAACTCTTCATATTCTCTTCTTGAAACATTTGCCTGTTTTGAAATTTTTTGTCCATTCCCTACTTCAGCACAATTTTTTATGGCAGGTGTCCTTACAGCCCTGAGTCCTTGTGAATGTTAAGTGACCATTAGCTGTGACTTTAAAGCTGCTCTTGCACTAAACGGCCACAAGGTGGCAGCATTTCTCCTTTACCAAATTTGGTTACTAGGGAAACAGAGCCTTAATGGAAGTGGTGTTCTAGGTTGTAAATTAAAATGGAATGTGCCAGGAAAAAGCCCTTTAAGTTTATGTCTCATTACTTCTTGTTCATATTTGTAATTTACTTTTAATTTTTTATCCCAGCAAATTTGATTACAATGGTTTGTTTCTTCTTGGTGTGCAAGATGTGGTTCTTTCACACATATATGTGTATCTATTCTTCCTCGCATCCTTTTCCCATTTAGGTTATGACAGAATGTTGAGTAGTCTTCTCCTGGTCTTCCGTACGTCTTTGGTGGTTATATATTTCACATGGTTTGTATATCTCTGTTAACCCCAATATGGTAATGTATCCAATCCTCATCCCTTTCTATTTGGTGAACCATAAGTTTTCAAATGAATCTGCGATTGCCTCTCTCTGTTGAAATATCTTCATTGGTATCAATTTTTAAGTAACTCCTAAAAGTGGTATGATAGGATATGTGTCTTTTGCTTTCTCACTTACTACAGGTGGCATGATTACGTCTAGACTCATCTATGGTGCTGCAAATGGCATTGTTTCATTTTTTTCACTAGCGAATATTCCATCTGTACATGGAGGTGTTCTTCTTTGTCCATCCATCTGTTGGTGGCCTTTTTGGTTACTTCCATATCTTGGCTATTGTAATACTGTGCAATGCAGATTTCCTGCCTCTGTCTTTCCAATTCTCTCCTCTTAGATTATAGGTCGAGGAGTGGGCCTGCTGGATCATATGGTAGCTCAATGTTTACCTTTTTAAGGCACCTCCATTCTGTTCTAGTTCGTGGCCCTTTCCAAGTTACGTCCCCCTTGAAGTTGAGGGTATGCATTTCTCTACAACACCTTCAGCATTTATTGTTTGTAGTTTTCTTGCTGGTGGTTATTCTGACAAGTGTGATCTGATACCTCTTTGTGGTTGAATTCGCACGTGCCTCATAATCCATTGAAAATGAGCTTGAAGGCATGTCCTTTTTTTATTTTTCAAGCTGTGATTACCCCTTAGTTCTTCAAAGTGTTCTCTTAAAGTATGTGTCACATTTTGAAATGTATTGGCCATTACCTCCCTCAAGACATTTTGAGGGCAGGTTTCATTTACAGTTCTGCAGTACTTCTTCCTATGAAATGACCATTAGCACAGGCTTAAAGCTGTTTTTGCAGGTAACTGCCAGAGGGCAGCAGCCTTTCTATGTTCCCCACCCTGGTAACTCGGGAAAAGCCCTTGCACCCTGTGGTGTTTCTCGGTTATAAATTAGCGTGGAGTGTGCCTGGACAAACCCACACAAGCTGATGTCTCCTTACTTTCGTTGGATTTTTAAATGTAAGTTTTATTTTTTATTGGAGTAATTTTCCACTGTGTACGTGGACCACTTCTACTTTGTGCATTCCTCGGTTGATGGACATTTTCATTGCTTCCAAGTGTTGGCTATGGTAAATATTGTTTTAGTGCAGGATTGCCAGCCTGTGACTTTTTGATTCTCATTTTCTCAGGTGATAGGCCAAGCAGTGGTTGTGATTGACTGACTGGTAGCACCGTGTTTCCCTTTTCAAAGCACCTTCTTTGTGTTTTCATTAGTGGCACTTACCACGTCCCCTTTAGAATCGAGGGTACACATTTCTCCACAATCGTTTCAGCATTTATTGTTTGCAGCATTTATGCTAATGGCCCTTCTGGCTGCTGTGAGCTGATAGGTTTTTGTAATTTGGGTTTGCATGTCTCTGAAAATTCGTAAAACTCATCATTTTTCTCCGCCGTTTTCTTTTCTGTTAAAAAAAGGAAACAGTTGGGAGTACAATATAACTCTTGATATGGTCTTCTTGGAAGGTTGCCCTCTTTTGAATTTTTTGGTCAATTTTCCACCCCAGAATTTTTTTAGAGAGCAGGTGTCATTTACCGAACTGCAAGTTTGGTGAATATTTAGTGACCTTTAGCAATGGGTTTAAAGCTGATTTGTGGGAAGTGGCCTCAAGCAGGCAGCATTTCTCCATTCCCAAATCTGGGTACTAGGGCAGCAGAGCCTTTCTGGAAGTCGTGTTCCTAGGTTGTAAATTACGTTGGAATGTGCATGGAGAAACGCCCCTAAGTTTATGTCTCATTATTTCTTCTTGGTATAAAAAATTTTTTAAATTGGAGTAAAGCTTAGAATATTGTTTGTCCTAGGTGTACACAATCTGGTTCATTTGTAGATTATATATGTCTATTCAAGTACAGATCCTCTTCCCATGTAAAATGTTACACAGGGTTCTGCAGACCTCCCTTGCTATATGGTCGGTAGTTTTGAGATATGTATATAATATGTGTTTGTATACATATAGTAACACTAATCTTAATTTATCCATTCCCCCCACCTTTCCTTTTAGATGAGCATAGTTTGTTTTCTAAGTCTGTGAGTGTCTATCTCTGTGGAAATATGTTCATTTGTGTCAGTTATTAGATAACGCCTATAAGTGATATCATAGAATATAGGTCTTTTGCTTTCCGACTTACCTCATGATTCATGATTATCTCCAGACTCATTTGTGGTGCCTCAGAGAGCAATGGTTCATTGTTTTCCATGGCTAATATTCCATTGTGTACATGGACCACTTCGTCTTTATCCATTCACCTCTTGTTGGATATTTTGATTGCTTCACTGTCTTGGCTATTGTGAATAAGGCTGCACTGCAGCTTTTGCGGCCTGTGTCTTCTCGATTCTTGTCTTCTCAGGTGAGAGGTCCAATGGTGTGCCTGCTGGATTGAATGGTACCTACATTTTTACTTTTAAACACAGCTCCTTTCTGTTCTCATTATTGGCTGTTATCCTTTTACGTCTCACCAGCAGGTTGAGGGTACACAGTTCTGTAAAACCCCTTCAGCATTTATTTTTTGTAGACTTTTTGCTGATGGTCAGTCGACTGGTGTAAGTTGAAACTTTTTGTAGATTAGATTGCATGCGTCTAACACTCCCTGAGGTTGAGCTTTTATCCATGTTCCTTTTTTTTAAAAAAACAGTGTAAAACTTAACTCTTCATAATCTCTTCTTGAAACATTTGCCTGTTTTGAATTTTATTGTCCACTCCCTACTTCAGCACAATATTTTAGGGCAGGTGTTCTTTACAGCCCTGAGTCTTTGTGAATGTTAAGTGACCATTAGCTGTGAGTTTAAAGCTGCTCTTGCAGGTAACGGCCACAAGGTGGCATCATTTCTCCTTTACCAAATTTGGTTACGAGGGAAACAGAGCCTTAATGGAAGTGGTGTTCTAGGTTGTATATTAGAATGGAATATGCCAGGAAAAAGCCCTTTAAGTTTATGTCTCATTACTTCTTGTTCATATTTGTAATTTACGTTTTATTTTTTATCCCAGCAAATTTGATTACAATGGTTTGTTTGCTCTAGGTGTGCAAGATGTGGTTCTTTCACACATATACAGGTATCTATTTTTCCTCGCATCCTTTTCCCATGTAGGTTATGGCACAATGTTTAGTAGTCTTCTCCTGGTCTTCCGTACGTCTTTGGTGGTTATATATTTCACATGGTTTGTATATCTCTGTTAACCCCAATATGGTAATGTATCAAATCCTCATCCCTTTCTATTTGGTGAACCATACGGTTTTAAATGAATCTGCGATTGCCTCTCTCTGTGGAAATATCTTCATTGGTATCGATTTTTAAGTAACTCCTAAAAGTGATATCATAGGATATGTGTCTTTTGCTTTCTCACTTACTACAGGTGGCGTGATTACGTCTAGACTCATCTATGGTGCTGCAAATGGCATTGTTTCATTTTTTCACTAGCTCATATTCCATCTGTACATGTAGCAGTTCTTCTTTGTCCGCCCATCTGTCGGTGGACTTTTTGGTTACTTCGGTATCTTGGCTATTGTAATACTATGCAATGCAGATTTGCATACCTGTGTCCTTCCAATTCTGTCTTCTTAGTTTATAGGTCCAGGAATAGGTCTGCTGGATCCTATGGTAGCTCAATGTTTACCTTTTAAAGGCACCTCTATTCTGTTCTCTTTAGTGGCTCTTTCCAGGTTACGTCCCACATAAAGTTGAGGGTATGCATTTCTTCCCAGCACCTTCAGCATTTATTCTTTGTAGTTTTTGCTGATGGTTATTCTGAGTGGTGTGAGCTGATACCTCTTTGTGGTTGAATTTGCATGTGTCTCATAATGCGTTGAAATTGAGCTTTTAGACATGTCCTTTTTATTTTTCCAGCTATGATTAGAGCTTATTTCTTCAAAGTGTTTTCTTAAAGTATGTGTCACCATTTGAAATATTTTGGCCATTACCTCCCTCAAGACATTTTGAGGGCAAGTTTCATTTACAGTTCTGCAGTACTTGTTCCTATGAAATGGCCATTAGCACGGGCTTTAAAGCTGCTTTTGCAGGTAACTGCCAGAGGGCAGCAGCCTTTCTATGTTCCCCACCCTGGTAACTAGGGAAAAGCCCTTGCGGCCTGTGGTGTTTCTCGGTTAAAAATTAGAGTGGAGTGTGCCTGGAGAAACCCACACAAGCTGATGTCTCCTTACTTTTGTTGGATTTTTAAATGTAATTTTTATTTTTTATTGGAGTAATTTTCCACTGTGTACGTGGACCACTTCTACTTTGTGCATTCCTCGGTTGATGGACATTTTCATTTCTTCCAAGTGTTGGCTATGGTAAATATTGTTGGAGTGCAGGATTGCCAGCCTGTGACTTTTTGATTCTCATTTTCTCAGGTGATAGGCCCAGCAGTGGGTGTGATTCATTGACTGGTAGCACCGTGTTTCCCTTTTCAAAGCACCTCCTTTGTGTTTTCATTAGTGGCTCTTACCACGTCCCCCTTAGAATCGAGGGTACGCATTTCTCCACAATCGCTTCAGCATTTATTGTTTGCAGCATTTATGCTAATGGCCCTACTGGCTGCTGTGAGCTGATAGGTTTTTGTAATTTGGGTTTGCATGTCTTTGAAAATTCGTAAAACTCATTATTTTTCTCCTCCGTTTTCTTTTCTGTTACAAAAAGGAAACAAATGGGAGTACATTATAACTCTTGAAATTGTCTTCTTAGAAGGTTGCCCTCTTTTGAATTTTTTGGTCCATTTTCCACCCCAGAGTTTTTTTAGAGAGCAGGTGTCATTTCCCGAACTGCAAGTTTGGTGAATATTTATTGACCTTTAGAAATGGGTTTAAAGCTGCTGTTGTGGGAAGTGGCCTCAAGCAGGCAGCATTTCTCCATTCCCAAATCTGGTTTCTAGGGCAGCAGAGCCTTTCTGGAAGTCGTGTTCCTAGGTTGTAAATTACATTGGAATGTGCATGGAGAAACCCCCATAAGTTTATGTCTCATTATTTCTTCTTGGTTTTAAAATTTTTTTTAATTGTGGTAAAGCTTAGAATATTGTTTATCCTAGGTGTACACAATCTGGTTCATTTGTAGATTATATATGTCTATTCAAGTACAGATCCTCTTCCCATGTAAAATGTTACAGAATGTTCCGCAGACCTCCCTTGCTATATGGTCGGTCTTTCTGAGATATGTATATAATATGTGTTTGTATACATATAGTAACACTAATCTTAATTTATCCATTCACTCCACCTTTCCTTTTAGATGAGCATAGTTTTCTAAATCTGTGAGTGTCTTTCTCTGTGGAAATATGTTCATTTGTGTCAGTTATTAGACAACGCCTATAAGTGATATCATAGAATACAGGTCTTTTGCTTTCCGAGTTACCTCATGTTTCGTGATTATCTCCAGACTCATTTCTGGTGCGTCAAAGAGCAATGGTTCATTGTCTTCCATGGCTAATAATCCATTGTGTACATGGACCACTTCTTCTTTATCCATTCACCTCTTGTTGGATATTTTGATTGCTTCACGGTCTTGGCTATTGTGAATAAGGCTGCACTGCAGCTTTTGCGGCCTGTGTCTTCTCGATTCTTGTCTTCTCAGGTGAGAGATCCAATGGTGCGCCTGCTGGATTGAATGGTACCTCCATTTTTACTTTTAAACACAGCTCCTTTCGGTTGTCATTATTGGCTGTTACCGTTTTACGTCTCACCAGCAGGTAGAGGGCACACAGTTCTCTAAAACCCCTTCAGCATTTATTGTTTATAGACTTTTTGCTGATGGTCATTCGACTGATGTAAGTTGAAACTTTTTGTAGATTAGATTGCATGCGTCTAACACTCCCTGAGGTTGAGCTTTTATCCATTTTCCTTTTTTTTAAAAAGTGTGTGAGTAAAACTTAAGTCTTCATAATCTCTTCTTGAAACATTTGCCTGTTTTGAATTTTTTTGTCCATTCCCTACTTCAGCTCAATTTTTTAGGGCAGGTGTCCTTTACAGCCCTGAGTCCTTGTGAAAGTTAAGTGACCATTAGCTGTGACTTTAAAGCTGCTCTTGCAGGAAACGGCCACAAGGTGGCAGCATTTCTCCCTTACCAAATTTGGTTACTAGGGAAACAGAGCCTTAATGGAAGTGGTGTTCCAGGTTGTATATTAGAATGGAATATGCCAGGAAAAAGCCCTTTAAGTTTATGTCTCATTACTTCTTGTTCATATTTGTAATTTACTTTTTCTTTTTTATCCCAGCAAATTTGATTACAATGGTTTGTTTGCTCTAGGTGTGCAAGATGTGGTTCTTTCACACATATGCAGGTATCTATTTATCCACGCATCCTTTTCCCATGTAGGTTATGGCACAATGTTGAGTAGTCTTCTCCTGGTCTTCCGTACGTCTTTGGTGGTTATATATTTCACATGGTTTGTATATCTCTGTTAACCCCAATATGGTAATGTATCCAATCCTCATCCCTTTCTATTTGGTGAACCATAAGTTTTTTAATGAATCTGCGATTGCCTCTCTCTGTGGAAATATCTTCATTGGTATCAATTTTTAAGTAACTCCTAAAAGTGATATGATAGGATATGTGTCTTTTGCTTTCTCACTTACTACAGGTGGCGTGATTACGTCTAGACTCATCTATGGTGCTGCAAATGGCATTGTTTCATTTTTTCACTACCTCATATTCCATCTGCACAGGTAGCAGTTCTTCTTTGTCCGCCCATCTGTCGGTGGACTTTTTGGTTACTTCCGTATCTTGGCTATTGTAATACTATGCAATTCAGATTTGCATACCTGTGTCCTTCCAATTCTGTCTTCTTAGTTTATAGGTCCAGGAATAGGTCTGCTGGATCGTATGGTAGCTCAATATTTACCTTTTAAAGGCACCTCTATTCTGTTCTCTTTAGTGGCTCTTTCCCGGTTACGTCCCACATAAAGTTGAGGGTATGCATTTCTTCCCAGCACCTTCAGCATATATTCTTGTAGTTTTTGCTGATGGTTATTCTGAGTGGTGTGAGCTGATACCTCTTTGTGGTTGAATTTGCATGTGTCTCATAATGCGTTGAAATTGAGCTTTTAGACATGTCCTTTTTATTTTTCCAGCTATGATTAGAGCTTATTTCTTCAAAGTGTTTTCTTAAAGTATGTGTCACCATTTGAAATATTTTGGCCATTACCTCCCTCAAGACATTTTGAGGGCAAGTTTCATTTACAGTTCTGCAGTACTTGTTCCTATGAAATGACCATTAGCACGGGCTTTAAAGCTGCTTTTGCAGGTAACTGCCAGAGGGCAGCAGCCTTTCTATGTTCCCCACCCTGGTAACTAGGGAAAAGCCCTTGCGGCCTGTGGTGTTTCTCGGTTAAAAATTAGAGTGGAGTGTGCCTGGAGAAACCCACACAAGCTGATGTCTCCTTACTTTTGTTGGATTTTTAAATGTAATTTTTATTTTTTATTGGAGTAATTTTCCACTGTGTACGTGGACCACTTCTACTTTGTGCATTCCTCGGTTGATGGACATTTTCATTTCTTCCAAGTGTTGGCTATGGTAAATATTGTTGGAGTGCAGGATTGCCAGCCTGTGACTTTTTGATTCTCATTTTCTCAGGTGATAGGCCCAGCAGTGGGTGAGATTCATTGACTGGTAGCACCGTGTTTCCCTTTTCAAAGCACCTCCTTTGTGTTTTCATTAGTGGCTCTTACCACGTCTCCCTTAGAATCGAGGGTACGCATTTCTCCACAATCGCTTCAGCATTTATTGTTTGCAGCATTTATGCTAATGGCCCCACTGGCTGCTGTGAGCTGATAGGTTTTTGTAATTTGGGTTTGCATGTCTTTGAAAATTCGTAAAACTCATTATTTTTCTCCGCCGTTTTCTTTTCTGTTACAAAAAGGAAACAAATGGGAGTACATTATAACTCTTGAAATTGTCTTCTTAGAAGGTTGCCCTCTTTTGAATTTTTTGGTCCATTTTCCACCCCAGAGTTTTTTTAGAGAGCAGGTGTCATTTCCCGAACTGCAAGTTTGGTGAATATTTATTGACCTTTAGAAATGGGTTTAAAGCTGCTGTTGTGGGAAGTGGCCTCAAGCAGGTAGCATTTCTCCATTCCCAAATCTGGTTTCTAGGGCAGCAGAGCCTTTCTGGAAGTCGTGTTCCTAGGTTGTAAATTACATTGGAATGTGCATGGAGAAACCCCCATAAGTTTATGTCTCATTATTTCTTCTTGGTTTTAAATTTTTTTTTCATTGTGGTAAAGCTTAGAATATTGTTTGTCCTAGGTGTACACAATCTGGTTCATTTGTAGATTATATATGTCTATTCAAGTACAGATCCTCTTCCCATGTAAAATGTTACAGAATGTTCCGCAGACCTCCCTTGCTATATGGTCGGTCTTTTTGAGATATGTATATAATATGTGTTTGTATACATATAGTAACACTAATCTTAATTTATCCATTCCCCCCACCTTTCCTTTTAGATGAGCATAGTTTGTTTTCTAAGTCTGTGAGTGTCTTTCTCTGTGGAAATATGTTCATTTGTGTCAGTTATTAGATAACGCCTATAAGTGATATCATAGAATATAGGTCTTTTGCTTTTGGACTTACCTTATGTTTCGTGATTATCTCCAGACTCATTTGTGGTGCCTCAGAGAGCAATGGTTCATTGTTTTCCATGGCTAATATTCCATTGTGTACATGGACCACTTCTTCTTTATCCATTCACCTCTTGTTGGATATTTTGATTGCTTCACGGTCTTGGCTATTGTGAATAAGGCTGCACTGCAGCTTTTGCGGCCTGTGTCTTCTCGATTCTTGTCTTCTCAGGTGAGAGGTCCAATGGCGTGCCTGCTGGATTGAATGGTATCTCCATTTTTACTTTTAAACACAGCTCCTTTCTATTCTCATTATTGGCTGTTACCCTTTTACGTCTCAACAGCAGGTAGAGGGTTCACAGTTCTCTAAAACCCCTTCAGCATTTATTGTTCGTAGACTTTTTGCGGATGGTCAGTCGATTGGTGTAAGTTGAAAACTTTTTGTAGATTAGATTGCATGGGTCTAACACTCCCTGAGGTTGAGCTTTTATCCATTTTCCTTTTTTTTTTTTTAAAGAGCGTCAGTAAAACGTAACTCTTCATATTCTCTTCTTGAAACATTTGCCTGTTTTGAAATTTTTTGTCCATTCCCTACTTCAGCACAATTTTTTATGGCAGGTGTCCTTACAGCCCTGAGTCCTTGTGAATGTTAAGTGACCATTAGCTGTGACTTTAAAGCTGCTCTTGCACTAAACGGCCACAAGGTGGCAGCATTTCTCCTTTACCAAATTTGGTTACTAGGGAAACAGAGCCTTAATGGAAGTGGTGTTCTAGGTTGTAAATTAAAATGGAATGTGCCAGGAAAAAGCCCTTTAAGTTTATGTCTCATTACTTCTTGTTCATATTTGTAATTTACTTTTAATTTTTTATCCCAGCAAATTTGATTACAATGGTTTGTTTCTTCTTGGTGTGCAAGATGTGGTTCTTTCACACATATATGTGTATCTATTCTTCCTCGCATCCTTTTCCCATTTAGGTTATGACAGAATGTTGAGTAGTCTTCTCCTGGTCTTCCGTACGTCTTTGGTGGTTATATATTTCACATGGTTTGTATATCTCTGTTAACCCCAATATGGTAATGTATCCAATCCTCATCCCTTTCTATTTGGTGAACCATAAGTTTTCAAATGAATCTGCGATTGCCTCTCTCTGTTGAAATATCTTCATTGGTATCAATTTTTAAGTAACTCCTAAAAGTGGTATGATAGGATATGTGTCTTTTGCTTTCTCACTTACTACAGGTGGCATGATTACGTCTAGACTCATCTATGGTGCTGCAAATGGCATTGTTTCATTTTTTTCACTAGCGAATATTCCATCTGTACATGGAGGTGTTCTTCTTTGTCCATCCATCTGTTGGTGGCCTTTTTGGTTACTTCCATATCTTGGCTATTGTAATACTGTGCAATGCAGATTTCCTGCCTCTGTCTTTCCAATTCTCTCCTCTTAGATTATAGGTCGAGGAGTGGGCCTGCTGGATCATATGGTAGCTCAATGTTTACCTTTTTAAGGCACCTCCATTCTGTTCTAGTTCGTGGCCCTTTCCAAGTTACGTCCCCCTTGAAGTTGAGGGTATGCATTTCTCTACAACACCTTCAGCATTTATTGTTTGTAGTTTTCTTGCTGGTGGTTATTCTGACAAGTGTGATCTGATACCTCTTTGTGGTTGAATTCGCACGTGCCTCATAATCCATTGAAAATGAGCTTGAAGGCATGTCCTTTTTTTATTTTTCAAGCTGTGATTACCCCTTAGTTCTTCAAAGTGTTCTCTTAAAGTATGTGTCACATTTTGAAATGTATTGGCCATTACCTCCCTCAAGACATTTTGAGGGCAGGTTTCATTTACAGTTCTGCAGTACTTCTTCCTATGAAATGACCATTAGCACAGGCTTAAAGCTGTTTTTGCAGGTAACTGCCAGAGGGCAGCAGCCTTTCTATGTTCCCCACCCTGGTAACTCGGGAAAAGCCCTTGCACCCTGTGGTGTTTCTCGGTTATAAATTAGCGTGGAGTGTGCCTGGACAAACCCACACAAGCTGATGTCTCCTTACTTTCGTTGGATTTTTAAATGTAAGTTTTATTTTTTATTGGAGTAATTTTCCACTGTGTACGTGGACCACTTCTACTTTGTGCATTCCTCGGTTGATGGACATTTTCATTGCTTCCAAGTGTTGGCTATGGTAAATATTGTTTTAGTGCAGGATTGCCAGCCTGTGACTTTTTGATTCTCATTTTCTCAGGTGATAGGCCAAGCAGTGGTTGTGATTGACTGACTGGTAGCACCGTGTTTCCCTTTTCAAAGCACCTTCTTTGTGTTTTCATTAGTGGCACTTACCACGTCCCCTTTAGAATCGAGGGTACACATTTCTCCACAATCGTTTCAGCATTTATTGTTTGCAGCATTTATGCTAATGGCCCTTCTGGCTGCTGTGAGCTGATAGGTTTTTGTAATTTGGGTTTGCATGTCTCTGAAAATTCGTAAAACTCATCATTTTTCTCCGCCGTTTTCTTTTCTGTTAAAAAAAGGAAACAGTTGGGAGTACAATATAACTCTTGATATGGTCTTCTTGGAAGGTTGCCCTCTTTTGAATTTTTTGGTCAATTTTCCACCCCAGAATTTTTTTAGAGAGCAGGTGTCATTTACCGAACTGCAAGTTTGGTGAATATTTAGTGACCTTTAGCAATGGGTTTAAAGCTGATTTGTGGGAAGTGGCCTCAAGCAGGCAGCATTTCTCCATTCCCAAATCTGGGTACTAGGGCAGCAGAGCCTTTCTGGAAGTCGTGTTCCTAGGTTGTAAATTACGTTGGAATGTGCATGGAGAAACGCCCCTAAGTTTATGTCTCATTATTTCTTCTTGGTATAAAACATTTTTTAAATTGGAGTAAAGCTTAGAATATTGTTTGTCCTAGGTGTACACAATCTGGTTCATTTGTAGATTATATATGTCTATTCAAGTACAGATCCTCTTCCCATGTAAAATGTTACACAGGGTTCTGCAGACCTCCCTTGCTATATGGTCGGTAGTTTTGAGATATGTATATAATATGTGTTTGTATACATATAGTAACACTAATCTTAATTTATCCATTCCCCCCACCTTTCCTTTTAGATGAGCATAGTTTGTTTTCTAAGTCTGTGAGTGTCTATCTCTGTGGAAATATGTTCATTTGTGTCAGTTATTAGATAACGCCTATAAGTGATATCATAGAATATAGGTCTTTTGCTTTCCGACTTACCTCATGATTCATGATTATCTCCAGACTCATTTGTGGTGCCTCAGAGAGCAATGGTTCATTGTTTTCCATGGCTAATATTCCATTGTGTACATGGACCACTTCGTCTTTATCCATTCACCTCTTGTTGGATATTTTGATTGCTTCACTGTCTTGGCTATTGTGAATAAGGCTGCACTGCAGCTTTTGCGGCCTGTGTCTTCTCGATTCTTGTCTTCTCAGGTGAGAGGTCCAATGGTGTGCCTGCTGGATTGAATGGTACCTACATTTTTACTTTTAAACACAGCTCCTTTCTGTTCTCATTATTGGCTGTTATCCTTTTACGTCTCACCAGCAGGTTGAGGGTACACAGTTCTGTAAAACCCCTTCAGCATTTATTTTTTGTAGACTTTTTGCTGATGGTCAGTCGACTGGTGTAAGTTGAAACTTTTTGTAGATTAGATTGCATGCGTCTAACACTCCCTGAGGTTGAGCTTTTATCCATGTTCCTTTTTTTTAAAAAAACAGTGTAAAACTTAACTCTTCATAATCTCTTCTTGAAACATTTGCCTGTTTTGAATTTTTTTGTCCACTCCCTACTTCAGCACAATATTTTAGGGCAGGTGTTCTTTACAGCCCTGAGTCTTTGTGAATTTTAAGTGACCATTAGCTGTGAGTTTAAAGCTGCTCTTGCAGGTAACGGCCACAAGGTGGCATCATTTCTCCTTTACCAAATTTGGTTACGAGGGAAACAGAGCCTTAATGGAAGTGGTGTTCTAGGTTGTATATTAGAATGGAATATGCCAGGAAAAAGCCCTTTAAGTTTATGTCTCATTACTTCTTGTTCATATTTGTAATTTACGTTTTATTTTTTATCCCAGCAAATTTGATTACAATGGTTTGTTTGCTCTAGGTGTGCAAGATGTGGTTCTTTCACACATATACAGGTATCTATTTTTCCTCGCATCCTTTTCCCATGTAGGTTATGGCACAATGTTTAGTAGTCTTCTCCTGGTCTTCCGTACGTCTTTGGTGGTTATATATTTCACATGGTTTGTATATCTCTGTTAACCCCAATATGGTAATGTATCAAATCCTCATCCCTTTCTATTTGGTGAACCATACGGTTTTAAATGAATCTGCGATTGCCTCTCTCTGTGGAAATATCTTCATTGGTATCGATTTTTAAGTAACTCCTAAAAGTGATATCATAGGATATGTGTCTTTTGCTTTCTCACTTACTACAGGTGGCGTGATTACGTCTAGACTCATCTATGGTGCTGCAAATGGCATTGTTTCATTTTTTCACTAGCTCATATTCCATCTGTACATGTAGCAGTTCTTCTTTGTCCGCCCATCTGTCGGTGGACTTTTTGGTTACTTCGGTATCTTGGCTATTGTAATACTATGCAATGCAGATTTGCATACCTGTGTCCTTCCAATTCTGTCTTCTTAGTTTATAGGTCCAGGAATAGGTCTGCTGGATCCTATGGTAGCTCAATGTTTACCTTTTAAAGGCACCTCTATTCTGTTCTCTTTAGTGGCTCTTTCCAGGTTACGTCCCACATAAAGTTGAGGGTATGCATTTCTTCCCAGCACCTTCAGCATTTATTCTTTGTAGTTTTTGCTGATGGTTATTCTGAGTGGTGTGAGCTGATACCTCTTTGTGGTTGAATTTGCATGTGTCTCATAATGCGTTGAAATTGAGCTTTTAGACATGTCCTTTTTATTTTTCCAGCTATGATTAGAGCTTATTTCTTCAAAGTGTTTTCTTAAAGTATGTGTCACCATTTGAAATATTTTGGCCATTACCTCCCTCAAGACATTTTGAGGGCAAGTTTCATTTACAGTTCTGCAGTACTTGTTCCTATGAAATGGCCATTAGCACGGGCTTTAAAGCTGCTTTTGCAGGTAACTGCCAGAGGGCAGCAGCCTTTCTATGTTCCCCACCCTGGTAACTAGGGAAAAGCCCTTGCGGCCTGTGGTGTTTCTCGGTTAAAAATTAGAGTGGAGTGTGCCTGGAGAAACCCACACAAGCTGATGTCTCCTTACTTTTGTTGGATTTTTAAATGTAATTTTTATTTTTTATTGGAGTAATTTTCCACTGTGTACGTGGACCACTTCTACTTTGTGCATTCCTCGGTTGATGGACATTTTCATTTCTTCCAAGTGTTGGCTATGGTAAATATTGTTGGAGTGCAGGATTGCCAGCCTGTGACTTTTTGATTCTCATTTTCTCAGGTGATAGGCCCAGCAGTGGGTGTGATTCATTGACTGGTAGCACCGTGTTTCCCTTTTCAAAGCACCTCCTTTGTGTTTTC
Source organism: Eschrichtius robustus (assembly GCF_028021215.1). Taxonomy (NCBI): domain Eukaryota; kingdom Metazoa; phylum Chordata; class Mammalia; order Artiodactyla; family Eschrichtiidae; genus Eschrichtius; species Eschrichtius robustus. The sequence goes on along the minus strand of NC_090830.1, from coordinate 57,618,013 downwards.
ATTAGTGGCTCTTACCACGTCCCCCTTAGAATCGAGGGTACGCATTTCTCCACAATCGCTTCAGCATTTATTGTTTGCAGCATTTATGCTAATGGCCCTACTGGCTGCTGTGAGCTGATAGGTTTTTGTAATTTGGGTTTGCATGTCTTTGAAAATTCGTAAAACTCATTATTTTTCTCCTCCGTTTTCTTTTCTGTTACAAAAAGGAAACAAATGGGAGTACATTATAACTCTTGAAATTGTCTTCTTAGAAGGTTGCCCTCTTTTGAATTTTTTGGTCCATTTTCCACCCCAGAGTTTTTTTAGAGAGCAGGTGTCATTTCCCGAACTGCAAGTTTGGTGAATATTTATTGACCTTTAGAAATGGGTTTAAAGCTGCTGTTGTGGGAAGTGGCCTCAAGCAGGCAGCATTTCTCCATTCCCAAATCTGGTTTCTAGGGCAGCAGAGCCTTTCTGGAAGTCGTGTTCCTAGGTTGTAAATTACATTGGAATGTGCATGGAGAAACCCCCATAAGTTTATGTCTCATTATTTCTTCTTGGTTTTAAAATTTTTTTTAATTGTGGTAAAGCTTAGAATATTGTTTATCCTAGGTGTACACAATCTGGTTCATTTGTAGATTATATATGTCTATTCAAGTACAGATCCTCTTCCCATGTAAAATGTTACAGAATGTTCCGCAGACCTCCCTTGCTATATGGTCGGTCTTTCTGAGATATGTATATAATATGTGTTTGTATACATATAGTAACACTAATCTTAATTTATCCATTCACTCCACCTTTCCTTTTAGATGAGCATAGTTTTCTAAATCTGTGAGTGTCTTTCTCTGTGGAAATATGTTCATTTGTGTCAGTTATTAGACAACGCCTATAAGTGATATCATAGAATACAGGTCTTTTGCTTTCCGAGTTACCTCATGTTTCGTGATTATCTCCAGACTCATTTCTGGTGCGTCAAAGAGCAATGGTTCATTGTCTTCCATGGCTAATAATCCATTGTGTACATGGACCACTTCTTCTTTATCCATTCACCTCTTGTTGGATATTTTGATTGCTTCACGGTCTTGGCTATTGTGAATAAGGCTGCACTGCAGCTTTTGCGGCCTGTGTCTTCTCGATTCTTGTCTTCTCAGGTGAGAGATCCAATGGTGCGCCTGCTGGATTGAATGGTACCTCCATTTTTACTTTTAAACACAGCTCCTTTCGGTTGTCATTATTGGCTGTTACCGTTTTACGTCTCACCAGCAGGTAGAGGGCACACAGTTCTCTAAAACCCCTTCAGCATTTATTGTTTATAGACTTTTTGCTGATGGTCATTCGACTGATGTAAGTTGAAACTTTTTGTAGATTAGATTGCATGCGTCTAACACTCCCTGAGGTTGAGCTTTTATCCATTTTCCTTTTTTTTAAAAAGTGTGTGAGTAAAACTTAAGTCTTCATAATCTCTTCTTGAAACATTTGCCTGTTTTGAATTTTTTTGTCCATTCCCTACTTCAGCTCAATTTTTTAGGGCAGGTGTCCTTTACAGCCCTGAGTCCTTGTGAAAGTTAAGTGACCATTAGCTGTGACTTTAAAGCTGCTCTTGCAGGAAACGGCCACAAGGTGGCAGCATTTCTCCCTTACCAAATTTGGTTACTAGGGAAACAGAGCCTTAATGGAAGTGGTGTTCCAGGTTGTATATTAGAATGGAATATGCCAGGAAAAAGCCCTTTAAGTTTATGTCTCATTACTTCTTGTTCATATTTGTAATTTACTTTTTCTTTTTTATCCCAGCAAATTTGATTACAATGGTTTGTTTGCTCTAGGTGTGCAAGATGTGGTTCTTTCACACATATGCAGGTATCTATTTATCCTCGCATCCTTTTCCCATGTAGGTTATGGCACAATGTTGAGTAGTCTTCTCCTGGTCTTCCGTACGTCTTTGGTGGTTATATATTTCACATGGTTTGTATATCTCTGTTAACCCCAATATGGTAATGTATCCAATCCTCATCCCTTTCTATTTGGTGAACCATAAGTTTTTTAATGAATCTGCGATTGCCTCTCTCTGTGGAAATATCTTCATTGGTATCAATTTTTAAGTAACTCCTAAAAGTGATATGATAGGATATGTGTCTTTTGCTTTCTCACTTACTACAGGTGGCGTGATTACGTCTAGACTCATCTATGGTGCTGCAAATGGCATTGTTTCATTTTTTCACTACCTCATATTCCATCTGCACAGGTAGCAGTTCTTCTTTGTCCGCCCATCTGTCGGTGGACTTTTTGGTTACTTCCGTATCTTGGCTATTGTAATACTATGCAATTCAGATTTGCATACCTGTGTCCTTCCAATTCTGTCTTCTTAGTTTATAGGTCCAGGAATAGGTCTGCTGGATCGTATGGTAGCTCAATATTTACCTTTTAAAGGCACCTCTATTCTGTTCTCTTTAGTGGCTCTTTCCCGGTTACGTCCCACATAAAGTTGAGGGTATGCATTTCTTCCCAGCACCTTCAGCATATATTCTTGTAGTTTTTGCTGATGGTTATTCTGAGTGGTGTGAGCTGATACCTCTTTGTGGTTGAATTTGCATGTGTCTCATAATGCGTTGAAATTGAGCTTTTAGACATGTCCTTTTTATTTTTCCAGCTATGATTAGAGCTTATTTCTTCAAAGTGTTTTCTTAAAGTATGTGTCACCATTTGAAATATTTTGGCCATTACCTCCCTCAAGACATTTTGAGGGCAAGTTTCATTTACAGTTCTGCAGTACTTGTTCCTATGAAATGACCATTAGCACGGGCTTTAAAGCTGCTTTTGCAGGTAACTGCCAGAGGGCAGCAGCCTTTCTATGTTCCCCACCCTGGTAACTAGGGAAAAGCCCTTGCGGCCTGTGGTGTTTCTCGGTTAAAAATTAGAGTGGAGTGTGCCTGGAGAAACCCACACAAGCTGATGTCTCCTTACTTTTGTTGGATTTTTAAATGTAATTTTTATTTTTTATTGGAGTAATTTTCCACTGTGTACGTGGACCACTTCTACTTTGTGCATTCCTCGGTTGATGGACATTTTCATTTCTTCCAAGTGTTGGCTATGGTAAATATTGTTGGAGTGCAGGATTGCCAGCCTGTGACTTTTTGATTCTCATTTTCTCAGGTGATAGGCCCAGCAGTGGGTGAGATTCATTGACTGGTAGCACCGTGTTTCCCTTTTCAAAGCACCTCCTTTGTGTTTTCATTAGTGGCTCTTACCACGTCTCCCTTAGAATCGAGGGTACGCATTTCTCCACAATCGCTTCAGCATTTATTGTTTGCAGCATTTATGCTAATGGCCCCACTGGCTGCTGTGAGCTGATAGGTTTTTGTAATTTGGGTTTGCATGTCTTTGAAAATTCGTAAAACTCATTATTTTTCTCCGCCGTTTTCTTTTCTGTTACAAAAAGGAAACAAATGGGAGTACATTATAACTCTTGAAATTGTCTTCTTAGAAGGTTGCCCTCTTTTGAATTTTTTGGTCCATTTTCCACCCCAGAGTTTTTTTAGAGAGCAGGTGTCATTTCCCGAACTGCAAGTTTGGTGAATATTTATTGACCTTTAGAAATGGGTTTAAAGCTGCTGTTGTGGGAAGTGGCCTCAAGCAGGTAGCATTTCTCCATTCCCAAATCTGGTTTCTAGGGCAGCAGAGCCTTTCTGGAAGTCGTGTTCCTAGGTTGTAAATTACATTGGAATGTGCATGGAGAAACCCCCATAAGTTTATGTCTCATTATTTCTTCTTGGTTTTAAATTTTTTTTTCATTGTGGTAAAGCTTAGAATATTGTTTGTCCTAGGTGTACACAATCTGGTTCATTTGTAGATTATATATGTCTATTCAAGTACAGATCCTCTTCCCATGTAAAATGTTACAGAATGTTCCGCAGACCTCCCTTGCTATATGGTCGGTCTTTTTGAGATATGTATATAATATGTGTTTGTATACATATAGTAACACTAATCTTAATTTATCCATTCCCCCCACCTTTCCTTTTAGATGAGCATAGTTTGTTTTCTAAGTCTGTGAGTGTCTTTCTCTGTGGAAATATGTTCATTTGTGTCAGTTATTAGATAACGCCTATAAGTGATATCATAGAATATAGGTCTTTTGCTTTTGGACTTACCTTATGTTTCGTGATTATCTCCAGACTCATTTGTGGTGCCTCAGAGAGCAATGGTTCATTGTTTTCCATGGCTAATATTCCATTGTGTACATGGACCACTTCTTCTTTATCCATTCACCTCTTGTTGGATATTTTGATTGCTTCACGGTCTTGGCTATTGTGAATAAGGCTGCACTGCAGCTTTTGCGGCCTGTGTCTTCTCGATTCTTGTCTTCTCAGGTGAGAGGTCCAATGGCGTGCCTGCTGGATTGAATGGTATCTCCATTTTTACTTTTAAACACAGCTCCTTTCTATTCTCATTATTGGCTGTTACCCTTTTACGTCTCAACAGCAGGTAGAGGGTTCACAGTTCTCTAAAACCCCTTCAGCATTTATTGTTCGTAGACTTTTTGCGGATGGTCAGTCGATTGGTGTAAGTTGAAAACTTTTTGTAGATTAGATTGCATGGGTCTAACACTCCCTGAGGTTGAGCTTTTATCCATTTTCCTTTTTTTTTTTTTAAAGAGCGTCAGTAAAACGTAACTCTTCATATTCTCTTCTTGAAACATTTGCCTGTTTTGAAATTTTTTGTCCATTCCCTACTTCAGCACAATTTTTTATGGCAGGTGTCCTTACAGCCCTGAGTCCTTGTGAATGTTAAGTGACCATTAGCTGTGACTTTAAAGCTGCTCTTGCACTAAACGGCCACAAGGTGGCAGCATTTCTCCTTTACCAAATTTGGTTACTAGGGAAACAGAGCCTTAATGGAAGTGGTGTTCTAGGTTGTAAATTAAAATGGAATGTGCCAGGAAAAAGCCCTTTAAGTTTATGTCTCATTACTTCTTGTTCATATTTGTAATTTACTTTTAATTTTTTATCCCAGCAAATTTGATTACAATGGTTTGTTTCTTCTTGGTGTGCAAGATGTGGTTCTTTCACACATATATGTGTATCTATTCTTCCTCGCATCCTTTTCCCATTTAGGTTATGACAGAATGTTGAGTAGTCTTCTCCTGGTCTTCCGTACGTCTTTGGTGGTTATATATTTCACATGGTTTGTATATCTCTGTTAACCCCAATATGGTAATGTATCCAATCCTCATCCCTTTCTATTTGGTGAACCATAAGTTTTCAAATGAATCTGCGATTGCCTCTCTCTGTTGAAATATCTTCATTGGTATCAATTTTTAAGTAACTCCTAAAAGTGGTATGATAGGATATGTGTCTTTTGCTTTCTCACTTACTACAGGTGGCATGATTACGTCTAGACTCATCTATGGTGCTGCAAATGGCATTGTTTCATTTTTTTCACTAGCGAATATTCCATCTGTACATGGAGGTGTTCTTCTTTGTCCATCCATCTGTTGGTGGCCTTTTTGGTTACTTCCATATCTTGGCTATTGTAATACTGTGCAATGCAGATTTCCTGCCTCTGTCTTTCCAATTCTCTCCTCTTAGATTATAGGTCGAGGAGTGGGCCTGCTGGATCATATGGTAGCTCAATGTTTACCTTTTTAAGGCACCTCCATTCTGTTCTAGTTCGTGGCCCTTTCCAAGTTACGTCCCCCTTGAAGTTGAGGGTATGCATTTCTCTACAACACCTTCAGCATTTATTGTTTGTAGTTTTCTTGCTGGTGGTTATTCTGACAAGTGTGATCTGATACCTCTTTGTGGTTGAATTCGCACGTGCCTCATAATCCATTGAAAATGAGCTTGAAGGCATGTCCTTTTTTTATTTTTCAAGCTGTGATTACCCCTTAGTTCTTCAAAGTGTTCTCTTAAAGTATGTGTCACATTTTGAAATGTATTGGCCATTACCTCCCTCAAGACATTTTGAGGGCAGGTTTCATTTACAGTTCTGCAGTACTTCTTCCTATGAAATGACCATTAGCACAGGCTTAAAGCTGTTTTTGCAGGTAACTGCCAGAGGGCAGCAGCCTTTCTATGTTCCCCACCCTGGTAACTCGGGAAAAGCCCTTGCACCCTGTGGTGTTTCTCGGTTATAAATTAGCGTGGAGTGTGCCTGGACAAACCCACACAAGCTGATGTCTCCTTACTTTCGTTGGATTTTTAAATGTAAGTTTTATTTTTTATTGGAGTAATTTTCCACTGTGTACGTGGACCACTTCTACTTTGTGCATTCCTCGGTTGATGGACATTTTCATTGCTTCCAAGTGTTGGCTATGGTAAATATTGTTTTAGTGCAGGATTGCCAGCCTGTGACTTTTTGATTCTCATTTTCTCAGGTGATAGGCCAAGCAGTGGTTGTGATTGACTGACTGGTAGCACCGTGTTTCCCTTTTCAAAGCACCTTCTTTGTGTTTTCATTAGTGGCACTTACCACGTCCCCTTTAGAATCGAGGGTACACATTTCTCCACAATCGTTTCAGCATTTATTGTTTGCAGCATTTATGCTAATGGCCCTTCTGGCTGCTGTGAGCTGATAGGTTTTTGTAATTTGGGTTTGCATGTCTCTGAAAATTCGTAAAACTCATCATTTTTCTCCGCCGTTTTCTTTTCTGTTAAAAAAAGGAAACAGTTGGGAGTACAATATAACTCTTGATATGGTCTTCTTGGAAGGTTGCCCTCTTTTGAATTTTTTGGTCAATTTTCCACCCCAGAATTTTTTCAGAGAGCAGGTGTCATTTACCGAACTGCAAGTTTGGTGAATATTTAGTGACCTTTAGCAATGGGTTTAAAGCTGATTTGTGGGAAGTGGCCTCAAGCAGGCAGCATTTCTCCATTCCCAAATCTGGGTACTAGGGCAGCAGAGCCTTTCTGGAAGTCGTGTTCCTAGGTTGTAAATTACGTTGGAATGTGCATGGAGAAACGCCCCTAAGTTTATGTCTCATTATTTCTTCTTGGTATAATTTTTTTTTTTAAATTTGAGTAAAGCTTAGAATATTGTTTGTCCTAGGTGTACACAATCTGGTTCATTTGTAGATTATATATGTCTATTCAAGTACAGATCCTCTTCCCATGTAAAATGTTACACAGGGTTCTGCAGACCTCCCTTGCTATATGGTCGGTAGTTTTGAGATATGTATATAATATGTGTTTGTATACATATAGTAACACTAATCTTAATTTATCCATTCCCCCCACCTTTCCTTTTAGATGAGCATAGTTTGTTTTCTAAGTCTGTGAGTGTCTATCTCTGTGGAAATATGTTCATTTGTGTCAGTTATTAGATAACGCCTATAAGTGATATCATAGAATATAGGTCTTTTGCTTTCCGACTTACCTCATGATTCATGATTATCTAAAGACTCATTTGTGGTGCCTCAGAGAGCAATGGTTCATTGTTTTCCATGGCCAATATTCCATTGTGTACCTGGACCACTTCTTCTTTATCCATTCACCTCTTGTTGGATATTTTGATTGCTTCACGGTCTTGGCTATTGTGAATAAGGCTGCACTGCAGCTTTTGCGGCCTGTGTCTTCTCGATTCTTGTCTTCTCAGGTGAGAGGTCCAATGGTGTGCCTGCTGGATTGAATGGTACCTCCATTTTTACTTTTAAACACAGCTCCTTTCTGTTCTCATTATTGGCTGTTATCCTTTTACGTCTCACCAGCAGGTTGAGGGTACACAGTTCTGTAAAACCCCTTCAGCATTTATTTTTTGTAGACTTTTTGCTGATGGTCAGTCGACTGGTGTAAGTTGAAACTTTTTGTAGATTAGATTGCATGCGTCTAACACTCCCTGAGGTTGAGCTTTTATCCATGTTCCTTTTTTTTAAAAAAACAGTGTGAGTAAAACTTAACTCTTCATAATCTCTTCTTGAAACATTTGCCTGTTTTGAATTTTATTGTCCACTCCCTACTTCAGCACAATATTTTAGGGCAGGTGTCCTTTACAGCCCTGAGTCTTTGTGAATGTTAAGTGACCATTAGCTGTGAGTTTAAAGCTGCTCTTGCAGGTAACGGCCACAAGGTGGCATCATTTCTCCTTTACCAAATTTGGTTACGAGGGAAACAGAGCCTTAATGGAAGTGGTGTTCTAGGTTGTATATTAGAATGGAATATGCCAGGAAAAAGCCCTTTAAGTTTATGTCTCATTACTTCTTGTTCATATTTGTAATTTACGTTTTATTTTTTATCCCAGCAAATTTGATTACGATGGTTTGTTTGCTCTAGGTGTGCAAGATGTGGCTCTTTCACACATATACAGGTATCTATTCTTCCTCGCATCCTTTTCTCATGTAGGTTATGACGGAATGTTGAGTAGTCTTCTCCTGGTCTTCCGTACGTCTTTGGTGGTTATATATTTCACATGGTTTGTATATCTCTGTTAACCCCAATATGGTAATGTATCCAATCCTCATCCCTTTCTATTTGGTGAACCATAAGTTTTTAAATGAATCTGCGATTGCCTCTCTTTGTGGAAATATCTTCATTGGTATCGATTTTTAAGTAACTCCTAAAAGTGATATGATAGGATATGTGTCTTTTGCTTTCTCACTTACTACAGGTGGCGTGATTACGTCTAGACTCATCTATGGTGCTGCAAATGGCATTGTTTCATTTTTTCACTAGCTCATATTCCATCTGTACAGGTAGCAGTTCTTCTTTGTCCGCCCATCTGTCGGTGGACTTTTTGGTTACTTCCGTATCTTGGCTATTGTAATACTATGCAATGCAGATTTGCATACCTGTGTCCTTCCAATTCTGTCTTCTTAGTTTATAGGTCCAGGAATAGGTCTGCTGGATCCTATGGTAGCTCAATATTTACCTTTTAAAGGCACCTCTATTCTGTTCTCTTTAGTGGCTCTTTCCAGGTTACGTCCCACATAAAGTTGAGGGTATGCATTTCTTCCCAGCACCTTCAGCATTTATTCTTTGTAGTTTTTGCTGATGGTTCTTCTGAGTGGTGTGAGCTGATACCTCTTTGTGGTTCAATTTGCATGTGTCTCATAATGCGTTGAAATTGAGCTTTTAGACATGTCCTTTTTATTTTTCCAGCTATGATTAGAGCTTATTTCTTCAAAGTGTTTTCTTAAAGTATGTGTCACCATTTGAAATATTTTGGCCATTACCTCCCTCAAGACATTTTGAGGGCAAGTTTCATTTACAGTTCTGCAGTACTTGTTCCTATGAAATGACCATTAGCACGGGCTTTAAAGCTGCTTTTGCAGGTAACTGCCAGAGGGCAGCAGCCTTTCTATGTTCCCCACCCTGGTAACTAGGGAAAAGCCCTTGCGGCCTGTGGTGTTTCTCGGTTAAAAATTAGAGTGGAGTGTGCCTGGAGAAACCCACACAAGCTGATGTCTCCTTACTTTTGTTGGATTTTTAAATGTAATTTTTATTTTTTATTGGAGTAATTTTCCACTGTGTACGTGGACCACTTCTACTTTGTGCATTCCTCGGTTGATGGACATTTTCATTTCTTCCAAGTGTTGGCTATGGTAAATATTGTTGGAGTGCAGGATTGCCAGCCTGTGACTTTTTGATTCTCATTTTCTCAGGTGATAGGCCCAGCAGTGGGTGTGATTCATTGACTGGTAGCACCGTGTTTCCCCTTTCAAAGCACCTCCTTTGTGTTTTCATTAGTGGCTCTTACCACGTCCCCCTTAGAATCGAGGGTACGCATTTCTCCACAATCGCTTCAGCATTTATTGTTTGCAGCATTTATGCTAATGGCCCTACTGGCTGCTGTGAGCTGATAGGTTTTTGTAATTTGGGTTTGCATGTATTTGAAAATTCGTAAAACTCATTATTTTTCTCCGCCGTTTTCTTTTCTGTTACAAAAAGGAAACAAATGGGAGTACATTATAACTCTGGAAACTGTCTTCTTAGAAGGTTGCCCTCTTTTGAATTTTTTGGTCGATTTTCCACCCCAGAGTTTTTTTAGAGAGCAGGTGTCATTTCCCGAACTGCAAGTTTGGTGAATATTTATTGACCTTTAGAAATGGGTTTAAAGCTGCTGTTGTGGGAAGTGGCCTCAAGCAGGCAGCATTTCTCCATTCCCAAATCTGGTTTCTAGGGCAGCAGAGCCTTTCTGGAAGTCGTGTTCCTAGGTTGTAAATTACATTGGAATGTGCATGGAGAAACCCCCATAAGTTTATGTCTCATTATTTCTTCTTGGTTTTAAAAATTTATTAATTGTGGTAAAGCTTAGAATATTGTTTGTCCTAGGTGTACACAATCTGATTCATTTGTAGATTATATATGTCTATTCAAGTACAGATCCTCTTCCCATGTAAAATGTTACAGAATGTTCCGCAGACCTCCCTTGCTATATGGTCGGTCGTTTTGAGATATGTATATAATATGTGTTTGTATACATATAGTAACACTAATCTTAATTTATCCATTCCCCCCACCTTTCCTTTTAGATGAGCATAGTGTGTTTTCTAAGTCTGTGAGTGTCTTTCTCTGTGGAAATATGTTCATTTGTGTCAGTTATTAGATAACGCCTATAAGTGATATCATAGAATATAGGTCTTTTGCTTTCCGACTTACCTCATGTTTCATGATTATCTCCAGAGTCATTTGTGGTGCCTCAGAGAGCAATGGTTCATTGTTTTCCATGGCTAATATTCCATTGTGTACATGGACCACTTCTTCTTTATCCATTCACCTCTTGTTGGATATTTTGATTGCTTCACGGTCTTGGCTATTGTGAATAAGGCTGCACTGCAGCTTTTGCGGCCTGTGTCTTCTCGATTCTTGCCTTCTCAGGTGAGAGGTCCAATGGTGTGCCTGCTGGATTGAATGGTACCTCCATTTTTACTTTTAAACACAGCTCCTTTCTATTCTCATTATTGGCTGTTACCCTTTTACGTCTCAACAGCAGGTAGAGGGTTCACAGTTCTCTAAAACCCCTTCAGCATTTATTGTTCGTAGACTTTTTGCTGATGGTCAGTCGATTGGTGTAAGTTGAAAACTTTTTGTAGATTAGATTGCATGGGTCTAACACTCCCTGAGGTTGAGCTTTTATCCATTTTCCTTTTTTTTAAAAGAGCGTCAGTAAAACGTAACTCTTCATATTCTCTTCTTGAAACATTTGCCTGTTTTGAAATTTTTTGTCCATTCCCTACTTCAGCACAATTTTTTAGGGCAGGTGTCCTTACAGCCCTGAGTCCTTGTGAATGTTAAGTGACCATTAGCTGTGACTTTAAAGCTGCTCTTGCAGGAAACGGCCACAAGGTGGCAGCATTTCTCCTTTACCAAATTTGGTTACTAGGGAAACAGAGCCTTAATGGAAGTGGTGTTCTAGGTTGTAAATTAAAATGGAATGTGCCAGGAAAAAGCCCTTTAAGTTTATGTCTCATTACTTCTTGTTCATATTTGTAATTTACTTTTTATTTTTTATCCCAGCAAATTTGATTACAATGGTTTGTTTCTTCTTGGTGTGCAAGATGTGGTTCTTTCACACATATATGTGTATCTATTCTTCCTCGCATCCTTTTCCCATTTAGGTTATGACAGAATGTTGAGTATTCTTCTCCTGGTCTTCCGTACGCCTTTGGTGATTATATATTTCACATGGTATGTATATCTCTGTTAACCCCAATATGGTAATGTATCCAATCCTCATCCCTTTCTATTTGGTGAACCATAAGTTTTCAAATGAATCTGCGATTGCCTCTCTCTGTTGAAATATCTTCATTGGTATCAATTTTTAAGTAACTCCTAAAAGTGGTATGATAGGATATGTGTCTTTTGCTTTCTCACTTACTACAGGTGGCATGATTACGTCTAGACTCATCTATGGTGCTGCAAATGGCATTGTTTCATTTTTTTCTGTAGCGAATATTCCATCTGTACATGGAGGAGTTCTTCTTTGTCCATCCTTCTGTTGGTGGCCTTTTTGGTTACTTCCATATCTTGGCTATTGTAATACTGTGCAATGCAGATTTCCTGCCTCTGTCTTTCCAATTCTCTCCTCTTAGATTATAGGTCGAGGAGTGGGCCTGCTGGATCATATGGTAGCTCAATGTTTACCTTTTTAAGGCACCTCCATTCTGTTCTAGTTCGTGGCCCTTTCCAAGTTACGTCCCCCTTGAAGTTGAGGGTATGCATTTCTCTACAACACCTTCAGCATTTATTGTTTGTAGTTTTCTTGCTGGTGGTTATTCTGACAAGTGTGATCTGATACCTCTTTGTGGTTGAATTTGCACGTGCCTCATAATCCATTGAAAATGAGCTTGAAGGCATGTCCTTTTTTATTTTTCAAGCTGTGATTACCCCTTAGTTCTTCAAAGTGTTCTCTTAAAGTATGTGTCACATTTTGAAATGTATTGGCCATTACCTCCCTCAAGACATTTTGAGGGCAGGTTTCATTTGCAGTTCTGCAGTACTTGTTCCTATGAAATGACCATTAGCACAGGCTTAAAGCTGTTTTTGCAGGTAACTGCCAGAGGGCAGCAGCCTTTCTATGTTCCCCACCCTGGTAACTCGGGAAAAGCCCTTGCACCCTGTGGTGTTTCTCGGTTATAAATTAGCGTGGAGTGTGCCTGGACAAACCCACACAAGCTGATGTCTCCTTACTTTCGTTGGATTTTTAAATGTAAGTTTTATTTTTTATTGGAGTAATTTTCCACTGTGTACGTGGACCACTTCTACTTTGTGCATTACTCGGTTGATGGACATTTTCATTGCTTCCAAGTGTTGGCTATGGTAAATATTGTTTTAGTGCAGGATTGCCAGCCTGTGACTTTTTGATTCTCATTTTCTCAGGTGATAGGCCAAGCAGTGGTTGTGATTGACTGACTGGTAGCACCGTGTTTCCCTTTTCAAAGCACCTTCTTTGTGTTTTCATTAGTGGCACTTACCACGTCCCCTTTAGAATCGAGGGTACACATTTCTCCACAATCGTTTCAGCATTTATTGTTTGCAGCATTTATGCTAATGGCCCTTCTGGCTGCTGTGAGCTGATAGGTTTTTGTAATTTGGGTTTGCATGTCTCTGAAAATTCCTAAAACTCATCATTTTTCTCCGCCGTTTTCTTTTCTGTTAAAAAAAGGAAACAGTTGGGAGTACAATATAACTCTTGATATGGTCTTCTTGGAAGGTTGCCCTCTTTTGAATTTTTTGGTCAATTTTCCACCCCAGAATTTTTTCAGAGAGCAGGTGTCATTTACCGAACTGCAAGTTTGGTGAATATTTAGTGACCTTTAGCAATGGGTTTAAAGCTGATTTGTGGGAAGTGGCCTCAAGCAGGCAGCATTTCTCCATTCCCAAATCTGGGTACTAGGGCAGCAGAGCCTTTCTGGAAGTCGTGTTCCTAGGTTGTAAATTACGTTGGAATGTGCATGGAGAAACGCCCCTAAGTTTATGTCTCATTATTTCTTCTTGGTATAATTTTTTTTTTTAAATTTGAGTAAAGCTTAGAATATTGTTTGTCCTAGGTGTACACAATCTGGTTCATTTGTAGATTATATATGTCTATTCAAGTACAGATCCTCTTCCCATGTAAAATGTTACACAGGGTTCTGCAGACCTCCCTTGCTATATGGTCGGTAGTTTTGAGATATGTATATAATATGTGTTTGTATACATATAGTAACACTAATCTTAATTTATCCATTCCCCCCACCTTTCCTTTTAGATGAGCATAGTTTGTTTTCTAAGTCTGTGAGTGTGTATCTCTGTGGAAATATGTTCATTTGTGTCAGTTATTAGATAACGCCTATAAGTGATATCATAGAATATAGGTCTTTTGCTTTCCGACTTACCTCATGATTCATGATTATCTAAAGACTCATTTGTGGTGCCTCAGAGAGCAATGGTTCATTGTTTTCCATGGCCAATATTCCATTGTGTACCTGGACCACTTCTTCTTTATCCATTCACCTCTTGTTGGATATTTTGATTGCTTCACGGTCTTGGCTATTGTGAATAAGGCTGCACTGCAGCTTTTGCGGCCTGTGTCTTCTCGATTCTTGTCTTCTCAGGTGAGAGGTCCAATGGTGTGCCTGCTGGATTGAATGGTACCTCCATTTTTACTTTTAAACACAGCTCCTTTCTGTTCTCATTATTGGCTGTTATCCTTTTACGTCTCACCAGCAGGTTGAGGGTACACAGTTCTGTAAAACCCCTTCAGCATTTATTTTTTGTAGACTTTTTGCTGATGGTCAGTCGACTGGTGTAAGTTGAAACTTTTTGTAGATTAGATTGCATGCGTCTAACACTCCCTGAGGTTGAGCTTTTATCCATGTTCCTTTTTTTTAAAAAAACAGTGTGAGTAAAACTTAACTCTTCATAATCTCTTCTTGAAACATTTGCCTGTTTTGAATTTTATTGTCCACTCCCTACTTCAGCACAATATTTTAGGGCAGGTGTCCTTTACAGCCCTGAGTCTTTGTGAATGTTAAGTGACCATTAGCTGTGAGTTTAAAGCTGCTCTTGCAGGTAACGGCCACAAGGTGGCATCATTTCTCCTTTACCAAATTTGGTTACGAGGGAAACAGAGCCTTAATGGAAGTGGTGTTCTAGGTTGTATATTAGAATGGAATATGCCAGGAAAAAGCCCTTTAAGTTTATGTCTCATTACTTCTTGTTCATATTTGTAATTTACGTTTTATTTTTTATCCCAGCAAATTTGATTACGATGGTTTGTTTGCTCTAGGTGTGCAAGATGTGGCTCTTTCACACATATACAGGTATCTATTCTTCCTCGCATCCTTTTCTCATGTAGGTTATGACGGAATGTTGAGTAGTCTTCTCCTGGTCTTCCGTACGTCTTTGGTGGTTATATATTTCACATGGTTTGTATATCTCTGTTAACCCCAATATGGTAATGTATCCAATCCTCATCCCTTTCTATTTGGTGAACCATAAGTTTTTAAATGAATCTGCGATTGCCTCTCTTTGTGGAAATATCTTCATTGGTATCGATTTTTAAGTAACTCCTAAAAGTGATATGATAGGATATGTGTCTTTTGCTTTCTCACTTACTACAGGTGGCGTGATTACGTCTAGACTCATCTATGGTGCTGCAAATGGCATTGTTTCATTTTTTCACTAGCTCATATTCCATCTGTACAGGTAGCAGTTCTTCTTTGTCCGCCCATCTGTCGGTGGACTTTTTGGTTACTTCCGTATCTTGGCTATTGTAATACTATGCAATGCAGATTTGCATACCTGTGTCCTTCCAATTCTGTCTTCTTAGTTTATAGGTCCAGGAATAGGTCTGCTGGATCCTATGGTAGCTCAATATTTACCTTTTAAAGGCACCTCTATTCTGTTCTCTTTAGTGGCTCTTTCCAGGTTACGTCCCACATAAAGTTGAGGGTATGCATTTCTTCCCAGCACCTTCAGCATTTATTCTTTGTAGTTTTTGCTGATGGTTATTCTGAGTGGTGTGAGCTGATACCTCTTTGTGGTTGAATTTGCATGTGTCTCATAATGCGTTGAAATTGAGCTTTTAGACATGTCCTTTTTATTTTTCCAGCTATGATTAGAGCTTATTTCTTCAAAGTGTTTTCTTAAAGTATGTGTCACCATTTGAAATATTTTGGCCATTACCTCCCTCAAGACATTTTGAGGGCAAGTTTCATTTACAGTTCTGCAGTACTTGTTCCTATGAAATGACCATTAGCACGGGCTTTAAAGCTGCTTTTGCAGGTAACTGCCAGAGGGCAGCAGCCTTTCTATGTTCCCCACCCTGGTAACTAGGGAAAAGCCCTTGCGGCCTGTGGTGTTTCTCGGTTAAAAATTAGAGTGGAGTGTGCCTGGAGAAACCCACACAAGCTGATGTCTCCTTACTTTTGTTGGATTTTTAAATGTAATTTTTATTTTTTATTGGAGTAATTTTCCACTGTGTACGTGGACCACTTCTACTTTGTGCATTCCTCGGTTGATGGACATTTTCATTTCTTCCAAGTCTTGGCTATGGTAAATATTGTTGGAGTGCAGGATTGCCAGCCTGTGACTTTTTGATTCTCATTTTCTCAGGTGATAGGCCCAGCAGTGGGTGTGATTCATTGACTGGTAGCACCGTGTTTCCCCTTTCAAAGCACCTCCTTTGTGTTTTCATTAGTGGCTCTTACCACGTCCCCCTTAGAATCGAGGGTACGCATTTCTCCACAATCGCTTCAGCATTTATTGTTTGCAGCATTTATGCTAATGGCCCTACTGGCTGCTGTGAGCTGATAGGTTTTTGTAATTTGGGTTTGCATGTATTTGAAAATTCGTAAAACTCATTATTTTTCTCCGCCGTTTTCTTTTCTGTTACAAAAAGGAAACAAATGGGAGTACATTATAACTCTGGAAACTGTCTTCTTAGAAGGTTGCCCTCTTTTGAATTTTTTGGTCGATTTTCCACCCCAGAGTTTTTTTAGAGAGCAGGTGTCATTTCCCGAACTGCAAGTTTGGTGAATATTTATTGACCTTTAGAAATGGGTTTAAAGCTGCTGTTGTGGGAAGTGGCCTCAAGCAGGCAGCATTTCTCCATTCCCAAATCTGGTTTCTAGGGCAGCAGAGCCTTTCTGGAAGTCGTGTTCCTAGGTTGTAAATTACATTGGAATGTGCATGGAGAAACCCCCATAAGTTTATGTCTCATTATTTCTTCTTGGTTTTAAAAATTTATTAATTGTGGTAAAGCTTAGAATATTGTTTGTCCTAGGTGTACACAATCTGGTTCATTTGTAGATTATATATGTCTATTCAAGTACAGATCCTCTTCCCATGTAAAATGTTACAGAATGTTCCGCAGACCTCCCTTGCTATATGGTCGGTCGTTTTGAGATATGTATATAATATGTGTTTGTATACATATAGTAACACTAATCTTAATTTATCCATTCCCCCCACCTTTCCTTTTAGATGAGCATAGTTTGTTTTCTAAGTCTGTGAGTGTCTTTCTCTGTGGAAATATGTTCATTTGTGTCAGTTATTAGATAACGCCTATAAGTGATATCATAGAATATAGGTCTTTTGCTTTCCGACTTACCTCATGTTTCATGATTATCTCCAGAGTCATTTGTGGTGCCTCAGAGAGCAATGGTTCATTGTTTTCCATGGCTAATATTCCATTGTGTACATGGACCACTTCTTCTTTATCCATTCACCTCTTGTTGGATATTTTGATTGCTTCACGGTCTTGGCTATTGTGAATAAGGCTGCACTGCAGCTTTTGCGGCCTGTGTCTTCTCGATTCTTGCCTTCTCAGGTGAGAGGTCCAATGGTGTGCCTGCTGGATTGAATGGTACCTCCATTTTTACTTTTAAACACAGCTCCTTTCTATTCTCATTATTGGCTGTTACCCTTTTACGTCTCAACAGCAGGTAGAGGGTTCACAGTTCTCTAAAACCCCTTCAGCATTTATTGTTCGTAGACTTTTTGCTGATGGTCAGTCGATTGGTGTAAGTTGAAAACTTTTTGTAGATTAGATTGCATGGGTCTAACACTCCCTGAGGTTGAGCTTTTATCCATTTTCCTTTTTTTTAAAAGAGCGTCAGTAAAACGTAACTCTTCATATTCTCTTCTTGAAACATTTGCCTGTTTTGAAATTTTTTGTCCATTCCCTACTTCAGCACAATTTTTTAGGGCAGGTGTCCTTACAGCCCTGAGTCCTTGTGAATGTTAAGTGACCATTAGCTGTGACTTTAAAGCTGCTCTTGCAGGAAACGGCCACAAGGTGGCAGCATTTCTCCTTTACCAAATTTGGTTACTAGGGAAACAGAGCCTTAATGGAAGTGGTGTTCTAGGTTGTAAATTAAAATGGAATGTGCCAGGAAAAAGCCCTTTAAGTTTATGTCTCATTACTTCTTGTTCATATTTGTAATTTACTTTTTATTTTTTATCCCAGCAAATTTGATTACAATGGTTTGTTTCTTCTTGGTGTGCAAGATGTGGTTCTTTCACACATATATGTGTATCTATTCTTCCTCGCATCCTTTTCCCATTTAGGTTATGACAGAATGTTGAGTATTCTTCTCCTGGTCTTCCGTACGCCTTTGGTGATTATATATTTCACATGGTATGTATATCTCTGTTAACCCCAATATGGTAATGTATCCAATCCTCATCCCTTTCTATTTGGTGAACCATAAGTTTTCAAATGAATCTGCGATAGCCTCTCTCTGTTGAAATATCTTCATTGGTATCAATTTTTAAGTAACTCCTAAAAGTGGTATGATAGGATATGTGTCTTTTGCTTTCTCACTTACTACAGGTGGCATGATTACGTCTAGACTCATCTATGGTGCTGCAAATGGCATTGTTTCATTTTTTTCAGTAGTGAATATTCCATCTGTACATGGAGGAGTTCTTCTTTGTCCATCCTTCTGTTGGTGGCCTTTTTGGTTACTTCCATATCTTGGCTATTGTAATACTGTGCAATGCAGATTTCCTGCCTCTGTCTTTCCAATTCTCTCCTCTTAGATTATAGGTCGAGGAGTGGGCCTGCTGGATCATATGGTAGCTCAATGTTTACCTTTTTAAGGCACCTCCATTCTGTTCTAGTTCGTGGCCCTTTCCAAGTTACGTCCCCCTTGAAGTTGAGGGTATGCATTTCTCTACAACACCTTCAGCATTTATTGTTTGTAGTTTTCTTGCTGGTGGTTATTCTGACAAGTGTGATCTGATACCTCTTTGTGGTTGAATTCGCACGTGCCTCATAATCCATTGAAAATGAGCTTGAAGGCATGTCCTTTTTTATTTTTCAAGCTGTGATTACCCCTTAGTTCTTCAAAGTGTTCTCTTAAAGTATGTGTCACATTTTGAAATGTATTGGCCATTACCTCCCTCAAGACATTTTGAGGGCAGGTTTCATTTGCAGTTCTGCAGTACTTGTTCCTATGAAATGACCATTAGCACAGGCTTAAAGCTGTTTTTGCAGGTAACTGCCAGAGGGCAGCAGCCTTTCTATGTTCCCCACCCTGGTAACTCGGGAAAAGCCCTTGCACCCTGTGGTGTTTCTCGGTTATAAATTAGCGTGGAGTGTGCCTGGACAAACCCACACAAGCTGATGTCTCCTTACTTTCGTTGGATTTTTAAATGTAAGTTTTATTTTTTATTGGAGTAATTTTCCACTGTGTACGTGGACCACTTCTACTTTGTGCATTACTCGGTTGATGGACATTTTCATTGCTTCCAAGTGTTGGCTATGGTAAATATTGTTTTAGTGCAGGATTGCCAGCCTGTGACTTTTTGATTCTCATTTTCTCAGGTGATAGGCCAAGCAGTGGTTGTGATTGACTGACTGGTAGCACCGTGTTTCCCTTTTCAAAGCACCTTCTTTGTGTTTTCATTAGTGGCACTTACCACGTCCCCTTTAGAATCGAGGGTACACATTTCTCCACAATCGTTTCAGCATTTATTGTTTGCAGCATTTATGCTAATGGCCCTTCTGGCTGCTGTGAGCTGATAGGTTTTTGTAATTTGGGTTTGCATGTCTCTGAAAATTCCTAAAACTCATCATTTTTCTCCGCCGTTTTCTTTTCTGTTAAAAAAAGGAAACAGTTGGGAGTACAATATAACTCTTGATATGGTCTTCTTGGAAGGTTGCCCTCTTTTGAATTTTTTGGTCAATTTTCCACCCCAGAATTTTTTCAGAGAGCAGGTGTCATTTACCGAACTGCAAGTTTGGTGAATATTTAGTGACCTTTAGCAATGGGTTTAAAGCTGATTTGTGGGAAGTGGCCTCAAGCAGGCAGCATTTCTCCATTCCCAAATCTGGGTACTAGGGCAGCAGAGCCTTTCTGGAAGTCGTGTTCCTAGGTTGTAAATTACGTTGGAATGTGCATGGAGAAACGCCCCTAAGTTTATGTCTCATTATTTCTTCTTGGTATAATTTTTTTTTTTAAATTTGAGTAAAGCTTAGAATATTGTTTGTCCTAGGTGTACACAATCTGGTTCATTTGTAGATTATATATGTCTATTCAAGTACAGATCCTCTTCCCATGTAAAATGTTACACAGGGTTCTGCAGACCTCCCTTGCTATATGGTCGGTAGTTTTGAGATATGTATATAATATGTGTTTGTATACATATAGTAACACTAATCTTAATTTATCCATTCCCCCCACCTTTCCTTTTAGATGAGCATAGTTTGTTTTCTAAGTCTGTGAGTGTGTATCTCTGTGGAAATATGTTCATTTGTGTCAGTTATTAGATAACGCCTACAAGTGATATCATAGAATATAGGTCTTTTGCTTTCCGACTTACCTCATGATTCATGATTATCTAAAGACTCATTTGTGGTGCCTCAGAGAGCAATGGTTCATTGTTTTCCATGGCCAATATTCCATTGTGTACCTGGACCACTTCTTCTTTATCCATTCACCTCTTGTTGGATATTTTGATTGCTTCACGGTCTTGGCTATTGTGAATAAGGCTGCACTGCAGCTTTTGCGGCCTGTGTCTTCTCGATTCTTGTCTTCTCAGGTGAGAGGTCCAATGGTGTGCCTGCTGGATTGAATGGTACCTCCATTTTTACTTTTAAACACAGCTCCTTTCTGTTCTCATTATTGGCTGTTATCCTTTTACGTCTCACCAGCAGGTTGAGGGTACACAGTTCTGTAAAACCCCTTCAGCATTTATTTTTTGTAGACTTTTTGCTGATGGTCAGTCGACTGGTGTAAGTTGAAACTTTTTGTAGATTAGATTGCATGCGTCTAACACTCCCTGAGGTTGAGCTTTTATCCATGTTCCTTTTTTTTAAAAAAACAGTGTGAGTAAAACTTAACTCTTCATAATCTCTTCTTGAAACATTTGCCTGTTTTGAATTTTAGTGTCCACTCCCTACTTCAGCACAATATTTTAGGGCAGGTGTCCTTTACAGCCCTGAGTCTTTGTGAATGTTAAGTGACCATTAGCTGTGAGTTTAAAGCTGCTCTTGCAGGTAACGGCCACAAGGTGGCATCATTTCTCCTTTACCAAATTTGGTTACGAGGGAAACAGAGCCTTAATGGAAGTGGTGTTCTAGGTTGTATATTAGAATGGAATATGCCAGGAAAAAGCCCTTTAAGTTTATGTCTCATTACTTCTTGTTCATATTTGTAATTTACGTTTTATTTTTTATCCCAGCAAATTTGATTACGATGGTTTGTTTGCTCTAGGTGTGCAAGATGTGGCTCTTTCACACATATACAGGTATCTATTCTTCCTCGCATCCTTTTCTCATGTAGGTTATGACGGAATGTTGAGTAGTCTTCTCCTGGTCTTCCGTACGTCTTTGGTGGTTATATATTTCACATGGTTTGTATATCTCTGTTAACCCCTATATGGTAATGTATCCAATCCTCATCCCTTTCTATTTGGTGAACCATAAGTTTTTAAATGAATCTGCGATTGCCTCTCTTTGTGGAAATATCTTCATTGGTATCGATTTTTAAGTAACTCCTAAAAGTGATATGATAGGATATGTGTCTTTTGCTTTCTCACTTACTACAGGTGGCGTGATTACGTCTAGACTCATCTATGGTGCTGCAAATGGCATTGTTTCATTTTTTCACTAGCTCATATTCCATCTGTACAGGTAGCAGTTCTTCTTTGTCCGCCCATCTGTCGGTGGACTTTTTGGTTACTTCCGTATCTTGGCTATTGTAATACTATGCAATGCAGATTTGCATACCTGTGTCCTTCTAATTCTGTCTTCTTAGTTTATAGGTCCAGGAATAGGTCTGCTGGATCCTATGGTAGCTCAATATTTACCTTTTAAAGGCACCTCTATTCTGTTCTCTTTAGTGGCTCTTTCCAGGTTACGTCCCACATAAAGTTGAGGGTATGCATTTCTTCCCAGCACCTTCAGCATTTATTCTTTGTAGTTTTTGCTGATGGTTCTTCTGAGTGGTGTGAGCTGATACCTCTTTGTGGTTGAATTTGCATGTGTCTCATAATGCGTTGAAATTGAGCTTTTAGACATGTCCTTTTTATTTTTCCAGCTATGATTAGAGCTTATTTCTTCAAAGTGTTTTCTTAAAGTATGTGTCACCATTTGAAATATTTTGGCCATTACCTCCCTCAAGACATTTTGAGGGCAAGTTTCATTTACAGTTCTGCAGTACTTGTTCCTATGAAATGACCATTAGCACGGGCTTTAAAGCTGCTTTTGCAGGTAACTGCCAGAGGGCAGCAGCCTTTCTATGTTCCCCACCCTGGTAACTAGGGAAAAGCCCTTGCGGCCTGTGGTGTTTCTCGGTTAAAAATTAGAGTGGAGTGTGCCTGGAGAAACCCACACAAGCTGATGTCTCCTTACTTTTGTTGGATTTTTAAATGTAATTTTTATTTTTTATTGGAGTAATTTTCCACTGTGTACGTGGACCACTTCTACTTTGTGCATTCCTCGGTTGATGGACATTTTCATTTCTTCCAAGTCTTGGCTATGGTAAATATTGTTGGAGTGCAGGATTGCCAGCCTGTGACTTTTTGATTCTCATTTTCTCAGGTGATAGGCCCAGCAGTGGGTGTGATTCATTGACTGGTAGCACCGTGTTTCCCCTTTCAAAGCACCTCCTTTGTGTTTTCATTAGTGGCTCTTACCACGTCCCCCTTAGAATCGAGGGTACGCATTTCTCCACAATCGCTTCAGCATTTATTGTTTGCAGCATTTATGCTAATGGCCCTACTGGCTGCTGTGAGCTGATAGGTTTTTGTAATTTGGGTTTGCATGTATTTGAAAATTCGTAAAACTCATTATTTTTCTCCGCCGTTTTCTTTTCTGTTACAAAAAGGAAACAAATGGGAGTACATTATAACTCTGGAAACTGTCTTCTTAGAAGGTTGCCCTCTTTTGAATTTTTTGGTCGATTTTCCACCCCAGAGTTTTTTTAGAGAGCAGGTGTCATTTCCCGAACTGCAAGTTTGGTGAATATTTATTGACCTTTAGAAATGGGTTTAAAGCTGCTGTTGTGGGAAGTGGCCTCAAGCAGGCAGCATTTCTCCATTCCCAAATCTGGTTTCTAGGGCAGCAGAGCCTTTCTGGAAGTCGTGTTCCTAGGTTGTAAATTACATTGGAATGTGCATGGAGAAACCCCCATAAGTTTATGTCTCATTATTTCTTCTTGGTTTTAAAAATTTATTAATTGTGGTAAAGCTTAGAATATTGTTTGTCCTAGGTGTACACAATCTGGTTCATTTGTAGATTATATATGTCTATTCAAGTACAGATCCTCTTCCCATGTAAAATGTTACAGAATGTTCCGCAGACCTCCCTTGCTATATGGTCGGTCGTTTTGAGATATGTATATAATATGTGTTTGTATACATATAGTAACACTAATCTTAATTTATCCATTCCCCCCACCTTTCCTTTTAGATGAGCATAGTTTGTTTTCTAAGTCTGTGAGTGTCTTTCTCTGTGGAAATATGTTCATTTGTGTCAGTTATTAGATAACGCCTATAAGTGATATCATAGAATATAGGTCTTTTGCTTTCCGACTTACCTCATGTTTCATGATTATCTCCAGAGTCATTTGTGGTGCCTCAGAGAGCAATGGTTCATTGTTTTCCATGGCTAATATTCCATTGTGTACATGGACCACTTCTTCTTTATCCATTCACCTCTTGTTGGATATTTTGATTGCTTCACGGTCTTGGCTATTGTGAATAAGGCTGCACTGCAGCTTTTGCGGCCTGTGTCTTCTCGATTCTTGCCTTCTCAGGTGAGAGGTCCAATGGTGTGCCTGCTGGATTGAATGGTACCTCCATTTTTACTTTTAAACACAGCTCCTTTCTATTCTCATTATTGGCTGTTACCCTTTTACGTCTCAACAGCAGGTAGAGGGTTCACAGTTCTCTAAAACCCCTTCAGCATTTATTGTTCGTAGACTTTTTGCTGATGGTCAGTCGATTGGTGTAAGTTGAAAACTTTTTGTAGATTAGATTGCATGGGTCTAACACTCCCTGAGGTTGAGCTTTTATCCATTTTCCTTTTTTTTAAAAGAGCGTCAGTAAAACGTAACTCTTCATATTCTCTTCTTGAAACATTTGCCTGTTTTGAAATTTTTTGTCCATTCCCTACTTCAGCACAATTTTTTAGGGCAGGTGTCCTTACAGCCCTGAGTCCTTGTGAATGTTAAGTGACCATTAGCTGTGACTTTAAAGCTGCTCTTGCAGGAAACGGCCACAAGGTGGCAGCATTTCTCCTTTACCAAATTTGGTTACTAGGGAAACAGAGCCTTAATGGAAGTGGTGTTCTAGGTTGTAAATTAAAATGGAATGTGCCAGGAAAAAGCCCTTTAAGTTTATGTCTCATTACTTCTTGTTCATATTTGTAATTTACTTTTTATTTTTTATCCCAGCAAATTTGATTACAATGGTTTGTTTCTTCTTGGTGTGCAAGATGTGGTTCTTTCACACATATATGTGTATCTATTCTTCCTCGCATCCTTTTCCCATTTAGGTTATGACAGAATGTTGAGTATTCTTCTCCTGGTCTTCCGTACGCCTTTGGTGATTATATATTTCACATGGTATGTATATCTCTGTTAACCCCAATATGGTAATGTATCCAATCCTCATCCCTTTCTATTTGGTGAACCATAAGTTTTCAAATGAATCTGCGATTGCCTCTCTCTGTTGAAATATCTTCATTGGTATCAATTTTTAAGTAACTCCTAAAAGTGGTATGATAGGATATGTGTCTTTTGCTTTCTCACTTACTACAGGTGGCATGATTACGTCTAGACTCATCTTCTATGGTGCTGCAAATGGCATTGTTTCATTTTTTTCAGTAGCGAATATTCCATCTGTACATGGAGGAGTTCTTCTTTGTCCATCCTTCTGTTGGTGGCCTTTTTGGTTACTTCCATATCTTGGCTATTGTAATACTGTGCAATGCAGATTTCCTGCCTCTGTCTTTCCAATTCTCTCCTCTTAGATTATAGGTCGAGGAGTGGGCCTGCTGGATCATATGGTAGCTCAATGTTTACCTTTTTAAGGCACCTCCATTCTGTTCTAGTTCGTGGCCCTTTCCAAGTTACGTCCCCCTTGAAGTTGAGGGTATGCATTTCTCTACAACACCTTCAGCATTTATTGTTTGTAGTTTTCTTGCTGGTGGTTATTCTGACAAGTGTGATCTGATACCTCTTTGTGGTTGAATTCGCACGTGCCTCATAATCCATTGAAAATGAGCTTGAAGGCATGTCCTTTTTTATTTTTCAAGCTGTGATTACCCCTTAGTTCTTCAAAGTGTTCTCTTAAAGTATGTGTCACATTTTGAAATGTATTGGCCATTACCTCCCTCAAGACATTTTGAGGGCAGGTTTCATTTGCAGTTCTGCAGTACTTGTTCCTATGAAATGACCATTAGCACAGGCTTAAAGCTGTTTTTGCAGGTAACTGCCAGAGGGCAGCAGCCTTTCTATGTTCCCCACCCTGGTAACTCGGGAAAAGCCCTTGCACCCTGTGGTGTTTCTCGGTTATAAATTAGCGTGGAGTGTGCCTGGACAAACCCACACAAGCTGATGTCTCCTTACTTTCGTTGGATTTTTAAATGTAAGTTTTATTTTTTATTGGAGTAATTTTCCACTGTGTACGTGGACCACTTCTACTTTGTGCATTACTCGGTTGATGGACATTTTCATTGCTTCCAAGTGTTGGCTATGGTAAATATTGTTTTAGTGCAGGATTGCCAGCCTGTGACTTTTTGATTCTCATTTTCTCAGGTGATAGGCCAAGCAGTGGTTGTGATTGACTGACTGGTAGCACCGTGTTTCCCTTTTCAAAGCACCTTCTTTGTGTTTTCATTAGTGGCACTTACCACGTCCCCTTTAGAATCGAGGGTACACATTTCTCCACAATCGTTTCAGCATTTATTGTTTGCAGCATTTATGCTAATGGCCCTTCTGGCTGCTGTGAGCTGATAGGTTTTTGTAATTTGGGTTTGCATGTCTCTGAAAATTCCTAAAACTCATCATTTTTCTCCGCCGTTTTCTTTTCTGTTAAAAAAAGGAAACAGTTGGGAGTACAATATAACTCTTGATATGGTCTTCTTGGAAGGTTGCCCTCTTTTGAATTTTTTGGTCAATTTTCCACCCCAGAATTTTTTCAGAGAGCAGGTGTCATTTACCGAACTGCAAGTTTGGTGAATATTTAGTGACCTTTAGCAATGGGTTTAAAGCTGATTTGTGGGAAGTGGCCTCAAGCAGGCAGCATTTCTCCATTCCCAAATCTGGGTACTAGGGCAGCAGAGCCTTTCTGGAAGTCGTGTTCCTAGGTTGTAAATTACGTTGGAATGTGCATGGAGAAACGCCCCTAAGTTTATGTCTCATTATTTCTTCTTGGTATAATTTTTTTTTTTAAATTTGAGTAAAGCTTAGAATATTGTTTGTCCTAGGTGTACACAATCTGGTTCATTTGTAGATTATATATGTCTATTCAAGTACAGATCCTCTTCCCATGTAAAATGTTACACAGGGTTCTGCAGACCTCCCTTGCTATATGGTCGGTAGTTTTGAGATATGTATATAATATGTGTTTGTATACATATAGTAACACTAATCTTAATTTATCCATTCCCCCCACCTTTCCTTTTAGATGAGCATAGTTTGTTTTCTAAGTCTGTGAGTGTGTATCTCTGTGGAAATATGTTCATTTGTGTCAGTTATTAGATAACGCCTACAAGTGATATCATAGAATATAGGTCTTTTGCTTTCCGACTTACCTCATGATTCATGATTATCTAAAGACTCATTTGTGGTGCCTCAGAGAGCAATGGTTCATTGTTTTCCATGGCCAATATTCCATTGTGTACCTGGACCACTTCTTCTTTATCCATTCACCTCTTGTTGGATATTTTGATTGCTTCACGGTCTTGGCTATTGTGAATAAGGCTGCACTGCAGCTTTTGCGGCCTGTGTCTTCTCGATTCTTGTCTTCTCAGGTGAGAGGTCCAATGGTGTGCCTGCTGGATTGAATGGTACCTCCATTTTTACTTTTAAACACAGCTCCTTTCTGTTCTCATTATTGGCTGTTATCCTTTTACGTCTCACCAGCAGGTTGAGGGTACACAGTTCTGTAAAACCCCTTCAGCATTTATTTTTTGTAGACTTTTTGCTGATGGTCAGTCGACTGGTGTAAGTTGAAACTTTTTGTAGATTAGATTGCATGCGTCTAACACTCCCTGAGGTTGAGCTTTTATCCATGTTCCTTTTTTTTAAAAAAACAGTGTGAGTAAAACTTAACTCTTCATAATCTCTTCTTGAAACATTTGCCTGTTTTGAATTTTATTGTCCACTCCCTACTTCAGCACAATATTTTAGGGCAGGTGTCCTTTACAGCCCTGAGTCTTTGTGAATGTTAAGTGACCATTAGCTGTGAGTTTAAAGCTGCTCTTGCAGGTAACGGCCAGCAGGTGGCATCATTTCTCCTTTACCAAATTTGGTTACGAGGGAAACAGAGCCTTAATGGAAGTGGTGTTCTAGGTTGTATATTAGAATGGAATATGCCAGGAAAAAGCCCTTTAAGTTTATGTCTCATTACTTCTTGTTCATATTTGTAATTTACGTTTTATTTTTTATCCCAGCAAATTTGATTACGATGGTTTGTTTGCTCTAGGTGTGCAAGATGTGGCTCTTTCACACATATACAGGTATCTATTCTTCCTCGCATCCTTTTCTCATGTAGGTTATGACGGAATGTTGAGTAGTCTTCTCCTGGTCTTCCGTACGTCTTTGGTGGTTATATATTTCACATGGTTTGTATATCTCTGTTAACCCCAATATGGTAATGTATCCAATCCTCATCCCTTTCTATTTGGTGAACCATAAGTTTTTAAATGAATCTGCGATTGCCTCTCTTTGTGGAAATATCTTCATTGGTATCAATTTTTAAGTAACTCCTAAAAGTGATATGATAGGATATGTGTCTTTTGCTTTCTCACTTACTACAGGTGGCGTGATTACGTCTAGACTCATCTATGGTGCTGCAAATGGCATTGTTTCATTTTTTCACTAGCTCATATTCCATCTGTACAGGTAGCAGTTCTTCTTTGTCCGCCCATCTGTCGGTGGACTTTTTGGTTACTTCCGTATCTTGGCTATTGTAATACTATGCAATGCAGATTTGCATACCTGTGTCCTTCCAATTCTGTCTTCTTAGTTTATAGGTCCAGGAATAGGTCTGCTGGATCCTATGGTAGCTCAATATTTACCTTTTAAAGGCACCTCTATTCTGTTCTCTTTAGTGGCTCTTTCCAGGTTACGTCCCACATAAAGTTGAGGGTATGCATTTCTTCCCAGCACCTTCAGCATTTATTCTTTGTAGTTTTTGCTGATGGTTCTTCTGAGTGGTGTGAGCTGATACCTCTTTGTGGTTGAATTTGCATGTGTCTCATAATGCGTTGAAATTGAGCTTTTAGACATGTCCTTTTTATTTTTCCAGCTATGATTAGAGCTTATTTCTTCAAAGTGTTTTCTTAAAGTATGTGTCACCATTTGAAATATTTTGGCCATTACCTCCCTCAAGACATTTTGAGGGCAAGTTTCATTTACAGTTCTGCAGTACTTGTTCCTATGAAATGACCATTAGCACGGGCTTTAAAGCTGCTTTTGCAGGTAACTGCCAGAGGGCAGCAGCCTTTCTATGTTCCCCACCCTGGTAACTAGGGAAAAGCCCTTGCGGCCTGTGGTGTTTCTCGGTTAAAAATTAGAGTGGAGTGTGCCTGGAGAAACCCACACAAGCTGATGTCTCCTTACTTTTGTTGGATTTTTAAATGTAATTTTTATTTTTTATTGGAGTAATTTTCCACTGTGTACGTGGACCACTTCTACTTTGTGCATTCCTCGGTTGATGGACATTTTCATTTCTTCCAAGTGTTGGCTATGGTAAATATTGTTGGAGTGCAGGATTGCCAGCCTGTGACTTTTTGATTCTCATTTTCTCAGGTGATAGGCCCAGCAGTGGGTGTGATTCATTGACTGGTAGCACCGTGTTTCCCCTTTCAAAGCACCTCCTTTGTGTTTTCATTAGTGGCTCTTACCACGTCCCCCTTAGAATCGAGGGTACGCATTTCTCCACAATCGCTTCAGCATTTATTGTTTGCAGCATTTATGCTAATGGCCCTACTGGCTGCTGTGAGCTGATAGGTTTTTGTAATTTGGGTTTGCATGTATTTGAAAATTCGTAAAACTCATTATTTTTCTCCGCCGTTTTCTTTTCTGTTACAAAAAGGAAACAAATGGGAGTACATTATAACTCTGGAAACTGTCTTCTTAGAAGGTTGCCCTCTTTTGAATTTTTTGGTCGATTTTCCACCCCAGAGTTTTTTTAGAGAGCAGGTGTCATTTCCCGAACTGCAAGTTTGGTGAATATTTATTGACCTTTAGAAATGGGTTTAAAGCTGCTGTTGTGGGAAGTGGCCTCAAGCAGGCAGCATTTCTCCATTCCCAAATCTGGTTTCTAGGGCAGCAGAGCCTTTCTGGAAGTCGTGTTCCTAGGTTGTAAATTACATTGGAATGTGCATGGAGAAACCCCCATAAGTTTATGTCTCATTATTTCTTCTTGGTTTTAAAAATTTATTAATTGTGGTAAAGCTTAGAATATTGTTTGTCCTAGGTGTACACAATCTGGTTCATTTGTAGATTATATATGTCTATTCAAGTACAGATCCTCTTCCCATGTAAAATGTTACAGAATGTTCCGCAGACCTCCCTTGCTATATGGTCGGTCGTTTTGAGATATGTATATAATATGTGTTTGTATACATATAGTAACACTAATCTTAATTTATCCATTCCCCCCACCTTTCCTTTTAGATGAGCATAGTTTGTTTTCTAAGTCTGTGAGTGTCTTTCTCTGTGGAAATATGTTCATTTGTGTCAGTTATTAGATAACGCCTATAAGTGATATCATAGAATATAGGTCTTTTGCTTTCCGACTTACCTCATGTTTCATGATTATCTCCAGAGTCATTTGTGGTGCCTCAGAGAGCAATGGTTCATTGTTTTCCATGGCTAATATTCCATTGTGTACATGGACCACTTCTTCTTTATCCATTCACCTCTTGTTGGATATTTTGATTGCTTCACGGTCTTGGCTATTGTGAATAAGGCTGCACTGCAGCTTTTGCGGCCTGTGTCTTCTCGATTCTTGCCTTCTCAGGTGAGAGGTCCAATGGTGTGCCTGCTGGATTGAATGGTACCTCCATTTTTACTTTTAAACACAGCTCCTTTCTATTCTCATTATTGGCTGTTACTCTTTTACGTCTCAACAGCAGGTAGAGGGTTCACAGTTCTCTAAAACCCCTTCAGCATTTATTGTTCGTAGACTTTTTGCTGATGGTCAGTCGATTGGTGTAAGTTGAAAACTTTTTGTAGATTAGATTGCATGGGTCTAACACTCCCTGAGGTTGAGCTTTTATCCATTTTCCTTTTTTTTAAAATAGCGTCAGTAAAACGTAACTCTTCATATTCTCTTCTTGAAACATTTGCCTGTTTTGAAATTTTTTGTCCATTCCCTACTTCAGCACAATTTTTTAGGGCAGGTGTCCTTACAGCCCTGAGTCCTTGTGAATGTTAAGTGACCATTAGCTGTGACTTTAAAGCTGCTCTTGCAGGAAACGGCCACAAGGTGGCAGCATTTCTCCTTTACCAAATTTGGTTACTAGGGAAACAGAGCCTTAATGGAAGTGGTGTTCTAGGTTGTAAATTAAAATGGAATGTGCCAGGAAAAAGCCCTTTAAGTTTATGTCTCATTACTTCTTGTTCATATTTGTAATTTACTTTTTATTTTTTATCCCAGCAAATTTGATTACAATGGTTTGTTTCTTCTTGGTGTGCAAGATGTGGTTCTTTCACACATATATGTGTATCTATTCTTCCTCGCATCCTTTTCCCATTTAGGTTATGACAGAATGTTGAGTATTCTTCTCCTGGTCTTCCGTACGCCTTTGGTGATTATATATTTCACATGGTATGTATATCTCTGTTAACCCCAATATGGTAATGTATCCAATCCTCATCCCTTTCTATTTGGTGAACCATAAGTTTTCAAATGAATCTGCGATTGCCTCTCTCTGTTGAAATATCTTCATTGGTATCAATTTTTAAGTAACTCCTAAAAGTGGTATGATAGGATATGTGTCTTTTGCTTTCTCACTTACTACAGGTGGCATGATTACGTCTAGACTCATCTTCTATGGTGCTGCAAATGGCATTGTTTCATTTTTTTCAGTAGCGAATATTCCATCTGTACATGGAGGAGTTCTTCTTTGTCCATCCTTCTGTTGGTGGCCTTTTTGGTTACTTCCATATCTTGGCTATTGTAATACTGTGCAATGCAGATTTCCTGCCTCTGTCTTTCCAATTCTCTCCTCTTAGATTATAGGTCGAGGAGTGGGCCTGCTGGATCATATGGTAGCTCAATGTTTACCTTTTTAAGGCACCTCCATTCTGTTCTAGTTCGTGGCCCTTTCCAAGTTACGTCCCCCTTGAAGTTGAGGGTATGCATTTCTCTACAACACCTTCAGCATTTATTGTTTGTAGTTTTCTTGCTGGTGGTTATTCTGACAAGTGTGATCTGATACCTCTTTGTGGTTGAATTCGCACGTGCCTCATAATCCATTGAAAATGAGCTTGAAGGCATGTCCTTTTTTATTTTTCAAGCTGTGATTACCCCTTAGTTCTTCAAAGTGTTCTCTTAAAGTATGTGTCACATTTTGAAATGTATTGGCCATTACCTCCCTCAAGACATTTTGAGGGCAGGTTTCATTTGCAGTTCTGCAGTACTTGTTCCTATGAAATGACCATTAGCACAGGCTTAAAGCTGTTTTTGCAGGTAACTGCCAGAGGGCAGCAGCCTTTCTATGTTCCCCACCCTGGTAACTCGGGAAAAGCCCTTGCACCCTGTGGTGTTTCTCGGTTATAAATTAGCGTGGAGTTTGCCTGGACAAACCCACACAAGCTGATGTCTCCTTACTTTCGTTGGATTTTTAAATGTAAGTTTTATTTTTTATTGGAGTAATTTTCCACTGTGTACGTGGACCACTTCTACTTTGTGCATTACTCGGTTGATGGACATTTTCATTGCTTCCAAGTGTTGGCTATGGTAAATATTGTTTTAGTGCAGGATTGCCAGCCTGTGACTTTTTGATTCTCATTTTCTCAGGTGATAGGCCAAGCAGTGGTTGTGATTGACTGACTGGTAGCACCGTGTTTCCCTTTTCAAAGCACCTTCTTTGTGTTTTCATTAGTGGCACTTACCACGTCCCCTTTAGAATCGAGGGTACACATTTCTCCACAATCGTTTCAGCATTTATTGTTTGCAGCATTTATGCTAATGGCCCTTCTGGCTGCTGTGAGCTGATAGGTTTTTGTAATTTGGGTTTGCATGTCTCTGAAAATTCCTAAAACTCATCATTTTTCTCCGCCGTTTTCTTTTCTGTTAAAAAAAGGAAACAGTTGGGAGTACAATATAACTCTTGATATGGTCTTCTTGGAAGGTTGCCCTCTTTTGAATTTTTTGGTCAATTTTCCACCCCAGAATTTTTTCAGAGAGCAGGTGTCATTTACCGAACTGCAAGTTTGGTGAATATTTAGTGACCTTTAGCAATGGGTTTAAAGCTGATTTGTGGGAAGTGGCCTCAAGCAGGCAGCATTTCTCCATTCCCAAATCTGGGTACTAGGGCAGCAGAGCCTTTCTGGAAGTCGTGTTCCTAGGTTGTAAATTACGTTGGAATGTGCATGGAGAAACGCCCCTAAGTTTATGTCTCATTATTTCTTCTTGGTATAATTTTTTTTTTTTTAAATTTGAGTAAAGCTTAGAATATTGTTTGTCCTAGGTGTACACAATCTGGTTCATTTGTAGATTATATATGTCTATTCAAGTACAGATCCTCTTCCCATGTAAAATGTTACACAGGGTTCTGCAGACCTCCCTTGCTATATGGTCGGTAGTTTTGAGATATGTATATAATATGTGTTTGTATACATATAGTAACACTAATCTTAATTTATCCATTCCCCCCACCTTTCCTTTTAGATGAGCATAGTTTGTTTTCTAAGTCTGTGAGTGTGTATCTCTGTGGAAATATGTTCATTTGTGTCAGTTATTAGATAACGCCTATAAGTGATATCATAGAATATAGGTCTTTTGCTTTCCGACTTACCTCATGATTCATGATTATCTAAAGACTCATTTGTGGTGCCTCAGAGAGCAATGGTTCATTGTTTTCCATGGCCAATATTCCATTGTGTACCTGGACCACTTCTTCTTTATCCATTCACCTCTTGTTGGATATTTTGATTGCTTCACGGTCTTGGCTATTGTGAATAAGGCTGCACTGCAGCTTTTGCGGCCTGTGTCTTCTCGATTCTTGTCTTCTCAGGTGAGAGGTCCAATGGTGTGCCTGCTGGATTGAATGGTACCTCCATTTTTACTTTTAAACACAGCTCCTTTCTGTTCTCATTATTGGCTGTTATCCTTTTACGTCTCACCAGCAGGTTGAGGGTACACAGTTCTGTAAAACCCCTTCAGCATTTATTTTTTGTAGACTTTTTGCTGATGGTCAGTCGACTGGTGTAAGTTGAAACTTTTTGTAGATTAGATTGCATGCGTCTAACCCTCCCTGAGGTTGAGCTTTTATCCATGTTCCTTTTTTTTAAAAAAACAGTGTGAGTAAAACTTAACTCTTCATAATCTCTTCTTGAAACATTTGCCTGTTTTGAATTTTATTGTCCACTCCCTACTTCAGCACAATATTTTAGGGCAGGTGTCCTTTACAGCCCTGAGTCTTTGTGAATGTTAAGTGACCATTAGCTGTGAGTTTAAAGCTGCTCTTGCAGGTAACGGCCACAAGGTGGCATCATTTCTCCTTTACCAAATTTGGTTACGAGGGAAACAGAGCCTTAATGGAAGTGGTGTTCTAGGTTGTATATTAGAATGGAATATGCCAGGAAAAAGCCCTTTAAGTTTATGTCTCATTACTTCTTGTTCATATTTGTAATTTACGTTTTATTTTTTATCCCAGCAAATTTGATTACGATGGTTTGTTTGCTCTAGGTGTGCAAGATGTGGCTCTTTCACACATATACAGGTATCTATTCTTCCTCGCATCCTTTTCTCATGTAGGTTATGACGGAATGTTGAGTAGTCTTCTCCTGGTCTTCCGTACGTCTTTGGTGGTTATATATTTCACATGGTTTGTATATCTCTGTTAACCCCAATATGGTAATGTATCCAATCCTCGTCCCTTTCTATTTGGTGAACCATAAGTTTTTAAATGAATCTGCGATTGCCTCTCTTTGTGGAAATATCTTCATTGGTATCGATTTTTAAGTAACTCCTAAAAGTGATATGATAGGATATGTGTCTTTTGCTTTCTCACTTACTACAGGTGGCGTGATTACGTCTAGACTCATCTATGGTGCTGCAAATGGCATTGTTTCATTTTTTCACTAGCTCATATTCCATCTGTACAGGTAGCAGTTCTTCTTTGTCCGCCCATCTGTCGGTGGACTTTTTGGTTACTTCCGTATCTTGGCTATTGTAATACTATGCAATGCAGATTTGCATACCTGTGTCCTTCCAATTCTGTCTTCTTAGTTTATAGGTCCAGGAATAGGTCTGCTGGATCCTATGGTAGCTCAATATTTACCTTTTAAAGGCACCTCTATTCTGTTCTCTTTAGTGGCTCTTTCCAGGTTACGTCCCACATAAAGTTGAGGGTATGCATTTCTTCCCAGCACCTTCAGCATTTATTCTTTGTAGTTTTTGCTGATGGTTCTTCTGAGTGGTGTGAGCTGATACCTCTTTGTGGTTCAATTTGCATGTGTCTCATAATGCGTTGAAATTGAGCTTTTAGACATGTCCTTTTTATTTTTCCAGCTATGATTAGAGCTTATTTCTTCAAAGTGTTTTCTTAAAGTATGTGTCACCATTTGAAATATTTTGGCCATTACCTCCCTCAAGACATTTTGAGGGCAAGTTTCATTTACAGTTCTGCAGTACTTGTTCCTATGAAATGACCATTAGCACGGGCTTTAAAGCTGCTTTTGCAGGTAACTGCCAGAGGGCAGCAGCCTTTCTATGTTCCCCACCCTGGTAACTAGGGAAAAGCCCTTGCGGCCTGTGGTGTTTCTCGGTTAAAAATTAGAGTGGAGTGTGCCTGGAGAAACCCACACAAGCTGATGTCTCCTTACTTTTGTTGGATTTTTAAATGTAATTTTTATTTTTTATTGGAGTAATTTTCCACTGTGTACGTGGACCACTTCTACTTTGTGCATTCCTCGGTTGATGGACATTTTCATTTCTTCCAAGTCTTGGCTATGGTAAATATTGTTGGAGTGCAGGATTGCCAGCCTGTGACTTTTTGATTCTCATTTTCTCAGGTGATAGGCCCAGCAGTGGGTGTGATTCATTGACTGGTAGCACCGTGTTTCCCCTTTCAAAGCACCTCCTTTGTGTTTTCATTAGTGGCTCTTACCACGTCCCCCTTAGAATCGAGGGTACGCATTTCTCCACAATCGCTTCAGCATTTATTGTTTGCAGCATTTATGCTAATGGCCCTACTGGCTGCTGTGAGCTGATAGGTTTTTGTAATTTGGGTTTGCATGTATTTGAAAATTCGTAAAACTCATTATTTTTCTCCGCCGTTTTCTTTTCTGTTACAAAAAGGAAACAAATGGGAGTACATTATAACTCTGGAAACTGTCTTCTTAGAAGGTTGCCCTCTTTTGAATTTTTTGGTCGATTTTCCACCCCAGAGTTTTTTTAGAGAGCAGGTGTCATTTCCCGAACTGCAAGTTTGGTGAATATTTATTGACCTTTAGAAATGGGTTTAAAGCTGCTGTTGTGGGAAGTGGCCTCAAGCAGGCAGCATTTCTCCATTCCCAAATCTGGTTTCTAGGGCAGCAGAGCCTTTCTGGAAGTCGTGTTCCTAGGTTGTAAATTACATTGGAATGTGCATGGAGAAACCCCCATAAGTTTATGTCTCATTATTTCTTCTTGGTTTTAAAAATTTATTAATTGTGGTAAAGCTTAGAATATTGTTTGTCCTAGGTGTACACAATCTGGTTCATTTGTAGATTATATATGTCTATTCAAGTACAGATCCTCTTCCCATGTAAAATGTTACAGAATGTTCCGCAGACCTCCCTTGCTATATGGTCGGTCGTTTTGAGATATGTATATAATATGTGTTTGTATACATATAGTAACACTAATCTTAATTTATCCATTCCCCCCACCTTTCCTTTTAGATGAGCATAGTTTGTTTTCTAAGTCTGTGAGTGTCTTTCTCTGTGGAAATATGTTCATTTGTGTCAGTTATTAGATAACGCCTATAAGTGATATCATAGAATATAGGTCTTTTGCTTTCCGACTTACCTCATGTTTCATGATTATCTCCAGAGTCATTTGTGGTGCCTCAGAGAGCAATGGTTCATTGTTTTCCATGGCTAATATTCCATTGTGTACATGGACCACTTCTTCTTTATCCATTCACCTCTTGTTGGATATTTTGATTGCTTCACGGTCTTGGCTATTGTGAATAAGGCTGCACTGCAGCTTTTGCGGCCTGTGTCTTCTCGATTCTTGCCTTCTCAGGTGAGAGGTCCAATGGTGTGCCTGCTGGATTGAATGGTACCTCCATTTTTACTTTTAAACACAGCTCCTTTCTATTCTCATTATTGGCTGTTACCCTTTTACGTCTCAACAGCAGGTAGAGGGTTCACAGTTCTCTAAAACCCCTTCAGCATTTATTGTTCGTAGACTTTTTGCTGATGGTCAGTCGATTGGTGTAAGTTGAAAACTTTTTGTAGATTAGATTGCATGGGTCTAACACTCCCTGAGGTTGAGCTTTTATCCATTTTCCTTTTTTTTAAAAGAGCGTCAGTAAAACGTAACTCTTCATATTCTCTTCTTGAAACATTTGCCTGTTTTGAAATTTTTTGTCCATTCCCTACTTCAGCACAATTTTTTAGGGCAGGTGTCCTTACAGCCCTGAGTCCTTGTGAATGTTAAGTGACCATTAGCTGTGACTTTAAAGCTGCTCTTGCAGGAAACGGCCACAAGGTGGCAGCATTTCTCCTTTACCAAATTTGGTTACTAGGGAAACAGAGCCTTAATGGAAGTGGTGTTCTAGGTTGTAAATTAAAATGGAATGTGCCAGGAAAAAGCCCTTTAAGTTTATGTCTCATTACTTCTTGTTCATATTTGTAATTTACTTTTTATTTTTTATCCCAGCAAATTTGATTACAATGGTTTGTTTCTTCTTGGTGTGCAAGATGTGGTTCTTTCACACATATATGTGTATCTATTCTTCCTCGCATCCTTTTCCCATTTAGGTTATGACAGAATGTTGAGTATTCTTCTCCTGGTCTTCCGTACGCCTTTGGTGATTATATATTTCACATGGTATGTATATCTCTGTTAACCCCAATATGGTAATGTATCCAATCCTCATCCCTTTCTATTTGGTGAACCATAAGTTTTCAAATGAATCTGCGATTGCCTCTCTCTGTTGAAATATCTTCATTGGTATCAATTTTTAAGTAACTCCTAAAAGTGGTATGATAGGATATGTGTCTTTTGCTTTCTCACTTACTACAGGTGGCATGATTACGTCTAGACTCATCTTCTATGGTGCTGCAAATGGCATTGTTTCATTTTTTTCAGTAGCGAATATTCCATCTGTACATGGAGGAGTTCTTCTTTGTCCATCCTTCTGTTGGTGGCCTTTTTGGTTACTTCCATATCTTGGCTATTGTAATACTGTGCAATGCAGATTTCCTGCCTCTGTCTTTCCAATTCTCTCCTCTTAGATTATAGGTCGAGGAGTGGGCCTGCTGGATCATATGGTAGCTCAATGTTTACCTTTTTAAGGCACCTCCATTCTGTTCTAGTTCGTGGCCCTTTCCAAGTTACGTCCCCCTTGAAGTTGAGGGTATGCATTTCTCTACAACACCTTCAGCATTTATTGTTTGTAGTTTTCTTGCTGGTGGTTATTCTGACAAGTGTGATCTGATACCTCTTTGTGGTTGAATTCGCACGTGCCTCATAATCCATTGAAAATGAGCTTGAAGGCATGTCCTTTTTTATTTTTCAAGCTGTGATTACCCCTTAGTTCTTCAAAGTGTTCTCTTAAAGTATGTGTCACATTTTGAAATGTATTGGCCATTACCTCCCTCAAGACATTTTGAGGGCAGGTTTCATTTGCAGTTCTGCAGTACTTGTTCCTATGAAATGACCATTAGCACAGGCTTAAAGCTGTTTTTGCAGGTAACTGCCAGAGGGCAGCAGCCTTTCTATGTTCCCCACCCTGGTAACTCGGGAAAAGCCCTTGCACCCTGTGGTGTTTCTCGGTTATAAATTAGCGTGGAGTGTGCCTGGACAAACCCACACAAGCTGATGTCTCCTTACTTTCGTTGGATTTTTAAATGTAAGTTTTATTTTTTATTGGAGTAATTTTCCACTGTGTACGTGGACCACTTCTACTTTGTGCATTACTCGGTTGATGGACATTTTCATTGCTTCCAAGTGTTGGCTATGGTAAATATTGTTTTAGTGCAGGATTGCCAGCCTGTGACTTTTTGATTCTCATTTTCTCAGGTGATAGGCCAAGCAGTGGTTGTGATTGACTGACTGGTAGCACCGTGTTTCCCTTTTCAAAGCACCTTCTTTGTGTTTTCATTAGTGGCACTTACCACGTCCCCTTTAGAATCGAGGGTACACATTTCTCCACAATCGTTTCAGCATTTATTGTTTGCAGCATTTATGCTAATGGCCCTTCTGGCTGCTGTGAGCTGATAGGTTTTTGTAATTTGGGTTTGCATGTCTCTGAAAATTCCTAAAACTCATCATTTTTCTCCGCCGTTTTCTTTTCTGTTAAAAAAAGGAAACAGTTGGGAGTACAATATAACTCTTGATATGGTCTTCTTGGAAGGTTGCCCTCTTTTGAATTTTTTGGTCAATTTTCCACCCCAGAATTTTTTCAGAGAGCAGGTGTCATTTACCGAACTGCAAGTTTGGTGAATATTTAGTGACCTTTAGCAATGGGTTTAAAGCTGATTTGTGGGAAGTGGCCTCAAGCAGGCAGCATTTCTCCATTCCCAAATCTGGGTACTAGGGCAGCAGAGCCTTTCTGGAAGTCGTGTTCCTAGGTTGTAAATTACGTTGGAATGTGCATGGAGAAACGCCCCTAAGTTTATGTCTCATTATTTCTTCTTGGTATAATTTTTTTTTTTAAATTTGAGTAAAGCTTAGAATATTGTTTGTCCTAGGTGTACACAATCTGGTTCATTTGTAGATTATATATGTCTATTCAAGTACAGATCCTCTTCCCATGTAAAATGTTACACAGGGTTCTGCAGACCTCCCTTGCTATATGGTCGGTAGTTTTGAGATATGTATATAATATGTGTTTGTATACATATAGTAACACTAATCTTAATTTATCCATTCCCCCCACCTTTCCTTTTAGATGAGCATAGTTTGTTTTCTAAGTCTGTGAGTGTGTATCTCTGTGGAAATATGTTCATTTGTGTCAGTTATTAGATAACGCCTATAAGTGATATCATAGAATATAGGTCTTTTGCTTTCCGACTTACCTCATGATTCATGATTATCTAAAGACTCATTTGTGGTGCCTCAGAGAGCAATGGTTCATTGTTTTCCATGGCCAATATTCCATTGTGTACCTGGACCACTTCTTCTTTATCCATTCACCTCTTGTTGGATATTTTGATTGCTTCACGGTCTTGGCTATTGTGAATAAGGCTGCACTGCAGCTTTTGCGGCCTGTGTCTTCTCGATTCTTGTCTTCTCAGGTGAGAGGTCCAATGGTGTGCCTGCTGGATTGAATGGTACCTCCATTTTTACTTTTAAACACAGCTCCTTTCTGTTCTCATTATTGGCTGTTATCCTTTTACGTCTCACCAGCAGGTTGAGGGTACACAGTTCTGTAAAACCCCTTCAGCATTTATTTTTTGTAGACTTTTTGCTGATGGTCAGTCGACTGGTGTAAGTTGAAACTTTTTGTAGATTAGATTGCATGCGTCTAACACTCCCTGAGGTTGAGCTTTTATCCATGTTCCTTTTTTTTAAAAAAACAGTGTGAGTAAAACTTAACTCTTCATAATCTCTTCTTGAAACATTTGCCTGTTTTGAATTTTATTGTCCACTCCCTACTTCAGCACAATATTTTAGGGCAGGTGTCCTTTACAGCCCTGAGTCTTTGTGAATGTTAAGTGACCATTAGCTGTGAGTTTAAAGCTGCTCTTGCAGGTAACGGCCACAAGGTGGCATCATTTCTCCTTTACCAAATTTGGTTACGAGGGAAACAGAGCCTTAATGGAAGTGGTGTTCTAGGTTGTATATTAGAATGGAATATGCCAGGAAAAAGCCCTTTAAGTTTATGTCTCATTACTTCTTGTTCATATTTGTAATTTACGTTTTATTTTTTATCCCAGCAAATTTGATTACGATGGTTTGTTTGCTCTAGGTGTGCAAGATGTGGCTCTTTCACACATATACAGGTATCTATTCTTCCTCGCATCCTTTTCTCATGTAGGTTATGACGGAATGTTGAGTAGTCTTCTCCTGGTCTTCCGTACGTCTTTGGTGGTTATATATTTCACATGGTTTGTATATCTCTGTTAACCCCAATATGGTAATGTATCCAATCCTCATCCCTTTCTATTTGGTGAACCATAAGTTTTTAAATGAATCTGCGATTGCCTCTCTTTGTGGAAATATCTTCATTGGTATCGATTTTTAAGTAACTCCTAAAAGTGATATGATAGGATATGTGTCTTTTGCTTTCTCACTTACTACAGGTGGCGTGATTACGTCTAGACTCATCTATGGTGCTGCAAATGGCATTGTTTCATTTTTTCACTAGCTCATATTCCATCTGTACAGGTAGCAGTTCTTCTTTGTCCGCCCATCTGTCGGTGGACTTTTTGGTTACTTCCGTATCTTGGCTATTGTAATACTATGCAATGCAGATTTGCATACCTGTGTCCTTCCAATTCTGTCTTCTTAGTTTATAGGTCCAGGAATAGGTCTGCTGGATCCTATGGTAGCTCAATATTTACCTTTTAAAGGCACCTCTATTCTGTTCTCTTTAGTGGCTCTTTCCAGGTTACGTCCCACATAAAGTTGAGGGTATGCATTTCTTCCCAGCACCTTCAGCATTTATTCTTTGTAGTTTTTGCTGATGGTTCTTCTGAGTGGTGTGAGCTGATACCTCTTTGTGGTTCAATTTGCATGTGTCTCATAATGCGTTGAAATTGAGCTTTTAGACATGTCCTTTTTATTTTTCCAGCTATGATTAGAGCTTATTTCTTCAAAGTGTTTTCTTAAAGTATGTGTCACCATTTGAAATATTTTGGCCATTACCTCCCTCAAGACATTTTGAGGGCAAGTTTCATTTACAGTTCTGCAGTACTTGTTCCTATGAAATGACCATTAGCACGGGCTTTAAAGCTGCTTTTGCAGGTAACTGCCAGAGGGCAGCAGCCTTTCTATGTTCCCCACCCTGGTAACTAGGGAAAAGCCCTTGCGGCCTGTGGTGTTTCTCGGTTAAAAATTAGAGTGGAGTGTGCCTGGAGAAACCCACACAAGCTGATGTCTCCTTACTTTTGTTGGATTTTTAAATGTAATTTTTATTTTTTATTGGAGTAATTTTCCACTGTGTACGTGGACCACTTCTACTTTGTGCATTCCTCGGTTGATGGACATTTTCATTTCTTCCAAGTCTTGGCTATGGTAAATATTGTTGGAGTGCAGGATTGCCAGCCTGTGACTTTTTGATTCTCATTTTCTCAGGTGATAGGCCCAGCAGTGGGTGTGATTCATTGACTGGTAGCACCGTGTTTCCCCTTTCAAAGCACCTCCTTTGTGTTTTCATTAGTGGCTCTTACCACGTCCCCCTTAGAATCGAGGGTACGCATTTCTCCACAATCGCTTCAGCATTTATTGTTTGCAGCATTTATGCTAATGGCCCTACTGGCTGCTGTGAGCTGATAGGTTTTTGTAATTTGGGTTTGCATGTATTTGAAAATTCGTAAAACTCATTATTTTTCTCCGCCGTTTTCTTTTCTGTTACAAAAAGGAAACAAATGGGAGTACATTATAACTCTGGAAACTGTCTTCTTAGAAGGTTGCCCTCTTTTGAATTTTTTGGTCGATTTTCCACCCCAGAGTTTTTTTAGAGAGCAGGTGTCATTTCCCGAACTGCAAGTTTGGTGAATATTTATTGACCTTTAGAAATGGGTTTAAAGCTGCTGTTGTGGGAAGTGGCCTCAAGCAGGCAGCATTTCTCCATTCCCAAATCTGGTTTCTAGGGCAGCAGAGCCTTTCTGGAAGTCGTGTTCCTAGGTTGTAAATTACATTGGAATGTGCATGGAGAAACCCCCATAAGTTTATGTCTCATTATTTCTTCTTGGTTTTAAAAATTTATTAATTGTGGTAAAGCTTAGAATATTGTTTGTCCTAGGTGTACACAATCTGGTTCATTTGTAGATTATATATGTCTATTCAAGTACAGATCCTCTTCCCATGTAAAATGTTACAGAATGTTCCGCAGACCTCCCTTGCTATATGGTCGGTCGTTTTGAGATATGTATATAATATGTGTTTGTATACATATAGTAACACTAATCTTAATTTATCCATTCCCCCCACCTTTCCTTTTAGATGAGCATAGTTTGTTTTCTAAGTCTGTGAGTGTCTTTCTCTGTGGAAATATGTTCATTTGTGTCAGTTATTAGATAACGCCTATAAGTGATATCATAGAATATAGGTCTTTTGCTTTCCGACTTACCTCATGTTTCATGATTATCTCCAGAGTCATTTGTGGTGCCTCAGAGAGCAATGGTTCATTGTTTTCCATGGCTAATATTCCATTGTGTACATGGACCACTTCTTCTTTATCCATTCACCTCTTGTTGGATATTTTGATTGCTTCACGGTCTTGGCTATTGTGAATAAGGCTGCACTGCAGCTTTTGCGGCCTGTGTCTTCTCGATTCTTGCCTTCTCAGGTGAGAGGTCCAATGGTGTGCCTGCTGGATTGAATGGTACCTCCATTTTTACTTTTAAACACAGCTCCTTTCTATTCTCATTATTGGCTGTTACCCTTTTACGTCTCAACAGCAGGTAGAGGGTTCACAGTTCTCTAAAACCCCTTCAGCATTTATTGTTCGTAGACTTTTTGCTGATGGTCAGTCGATTGGTGTAAGTTGAAAACTTTTTGTAGATTAGATTGCATGGGTCTAACACTCCCTGAGGTTGAGCTTTTATCCATTTTCCTTTTTTTTAAAAGAGCGTCAGTAAAACGTAACTCTTCAT
This sequence comes from Eschrichtius robustus, assembly GCF_028021215.1. Classification (NCBI taxonomy): domain Eukaryota; kingdom Metazoa; phylum Chordata; class Mammalia; order Artiodactyla; family Eschrichtiidae; genus Eschrichtius; species Eschrichtius robustus. The sequence goes on along the minus strand of NC_090830.1, from coordinate 57,574,725 downwards.
ATTCTCTTCTTGAAACATTTGCCTGTTTTGAAATTTTTTGTCCATTCCCTACTTCAGCACAATTTTTTAGGGCAGGTGTCCTTACAGCCCTGAGTCCTTGTGAATGTTAAGTGACCATTAGCTGTGACTTTAAAGCTGCTCTTGCAGGAAACGGCCACAAGGTGGCAGCATTTCTCCTTTACCAAATTTGGTTACTAGGGAAACAGAGCCTTAATGGAAGTGGTGTTCTAGGTTGTAAATTAAAATGGAATGTGCCAGGAAAAAGCCCTTTAAGTTTATGTCTCATTACTTCTTGTTCATATTTGTAATTTACTTTTTATTTTTTATCCCAGCAAATTTGATTACAATGGTTTGTTTCTTCTTGGTGTGCAAGATGTGGTTCTTTCACACATATATGTGTATCTATTCTTCCTCGCATCCTTTTCCCATTTAGGTTATGACAGAATGTTGAGTATTCTTCTCCTGGTCTTCCGTACGCCTTTGGTGATTATATATTTCACATGGTATGTATATCTCTGTTAACCCCAATATGGTAATGTATCCAATCCTCATCCCTTTCTATTTGGTGAACCATAAGTTTTCAAATGAATCTGCGATTGCCTCTCTCTGTTGAAATATCTTCATTGGTATCAATTTTTAAGTAACTCCTAAAAGTGGTATGATAGGATATGTGTCTTTTGCTTTCTCACTTACTACAGGTGGCATGATTACGTCTAGACTCATCTATGGTGCTGCAAATGGCATTGTTTCATTTTTTTCAGTAGCGAATATTCCATCTGTACATGGAGGAGTTCTTCTTTGTCCATCCTTCTGTTGGTGGCCTTTTTGGTTACTTCCATATCTTGGCTATTGTAATACTGTGCAATGCAGATTTCCTGCCTCTGTCTTTCCAATTCTCTCCTCTTAGATTATAGGTCGAGGAGTGGGCCTGCTGGATCATATGGTAGCTCAATGTTTACCTTTTTAAGGCACCTCCATTCTGTTCTAGTTCGTGGCCCTTTCCAAGTTACGTCCCCCTTGAAGTTGAGGGTATGCATTTCTCTACAACACCTTCAGCATTTATTGTTTGTAGTTTTCTTGCTGGTGGTTATTCTGACAAGTGTGATCTGATACCTCTTTGTGGTTGAATTTGCACGTGCCTCATAATCCATTGAAAATGAGCTTGAAGGCATGTCCTTTTTTATTTTTCAAGCTGTGATTACCCCTTAGTTCTTCAAAGTGTTCTCTTAAAGTATGTGTCACATTTTGAAATGTATTGGCCATTACCTCCCTCAAGACATTTTGAGGGCAGGTTTCATTTACAGTTCTGCAGTACTTGTTCCTATGAAATGACCATTAGCACAGGCATAAAGCTGTTTTTGCAGGTAACTGCCAGAGGGCAGCAGCCTTTCTATGTTCCCCACCCTGGTAACTCGGGAAAAGCCCTTGCACCCTGTGGTGTTTCTCGGTTATAAATTAGCGTGGAGTGTGCCTGGACAAACCCACACAAGCTGATGTCTCCTTACTTTCGTTGGATTTTTAAATGTAAGTTTTATTTTTTATTGGAGTAATTTTCCACTGTGTACGTGGACCACTTCTACTTTGTGCATTCCTCGGTTGATGGACATTTTCATTGCTTCCAAGTGTTGGCTATGGTAAATATTGTTTTAGTGCAGGATTGCCAGCCTGTGACTTTTTGATTCTCATTTTCTCAGGTGATAGGCCAAGCAGTGGTTGTGATTGACTGACTGGTAGCACCGTGTTTCCCTTTTCAAAGCACCTTCTTTGTGTTTTCATTAGTGGCACTTACCACGTCCCCTTTAGAATCGAGGGTACACATTTCTCCACAATCGTTTCAGCATTTATTGTTTGCAGCATTTATGCTAATGGCCCTTCTGGCTGCTGTGAGCTGATAGGTTTTTGTAATTTGGGTTTGCATGTCTCTGAAAATTCCTAAAACTCATCATTTTTCTCCGCCGTTTTCTTTTCTGTTAAAAAAAGGAAACAGTTGGGAGTACAATATAACTCTTGATATGGTCTTCTTGGAAGGTTGCCCTCTTTTGAATTTTTTGGTCAATTTTCCACCCCAGAATTTTTTTAGAGAGCAGGTGTCATTTACCGAACTGCAAGTTTGGTGAATATTTAGTGACCTTTAGCAATGGGTTTAAAGCTGATTTGTGGGAAGTGGCCTCAAGCAGGCAGCATTTCTCCATTCCCAAATCTGGGTACTAGGGCAGCAGAGCCTTTCTGGAAGTCGTGTTCCTAGGTTGTAAATTACGTTGGAATGTGCATGGAGAAACGCCCCTAAGTTTATGTCTCATTATTTCTTCTTGGTATAATTTTTTTTTTAAATTTGAGTAAAGCTTAGAATATTGTTTGTCCTAGGTGTACACAATCTGGTTCATTTGTAGATTATATATGTCTATTCAAGTACAGATCCTCTTCCCATGTAAAATGTTACACAGGGTTCTGCAGACCTCCCTTGCTATATGGTCGGTAGTTTTGAGATATGTATATAATATGTGTTTGTATACATATAGTAACACTAATCTTAATTTATCCATTCCCCCCACCTTTCCTTTTAGATGAGCATAGTTTGTTTTCTAAGTCTGTGAGTGTGTATCTCTGTGGAAATATGTTCATTTGTGTCAGTTATTAGATAACGCCTACAAGTGATATCATAGAATATAGGTCTTTTGCTTTCCGACTTACCTCATGATTCATGATTATCTAAAGACTCATTTGTGGTGCCTCAGAGAGCAATGGTTCATTGTTTTCCATGGCCAATATTCCATTGTGTACCTGGACCACTTCTTCTTTATCCATTCACCTCTTGTTGGATATTTTGATTGCTTCACGGTCTTGGCTATTGTGAATAAGGCTGCACTGCAGCTTTTGCGGCCTGTGTCTTCTCGATTCTTGTCTTCTCAGGTGAGAGGTCCAATGGTGTGCCTGCTGGATTGAATGGTACCTCCATTTTTACTTTTAAACACAGCTCCTTTCTGTTCTCATTATTGGCTGTTATCCTTTTACGTCTCACCAGCAGGTTGAGGGTACACAGTTCTGTAAAACCCCTTCAGCATTTATTTTTTGTAGACTTTTTGCTGATGGTCAGTCGACTGGTGTAAGTTGAAACTTTTTGTAGATTAGATTGCATGCGTCTAACACTCCCTGAGGTTGAGCTTTTATCCATGTTCCTTTTTTTTAAAAAAACAGTGTGAGTAAAACTTAACTCTTCATAATCTCTTCTTGAAACATTTGCCTGTTTTGAATTTTATTGTCCACTCCCTACTTCAGCACAATATTTTAGGGCAGGTGTCCTTTACAGCCCTGAGTCTTTGTGAATGTTAAGTGACCATTAGCTGTGAGTTTAAAGCTGCTCTTGCAGGTAACGGCCACAAGGTGGCATCATTTCTCCTTTACCAAATTTGGTTACGAGGGAAACAGAGCCTTAATGGAAGTGGTGTTCTAGGTTGTATATTAGAATGGAATATGCCAGGAAAAAGCCCTTTAAGTTTATGTCTCATTCCTTCTTGTTCATATTTGTAATTTACGTTTTATTTTTTATCCCAGCAAATTTGATTACGATGGTTTGTTTGCTCTAGGTGTGCAAGATGTGGCTCTTTCACACATATACAGGTATCTATTCTTCCTCGCATCCTTTTCTCATGTAGGTTATGACGGAATGTTGAGTAGTCTTCTCCTGGTCTTCCGTACGTCTTTGGTGGTTATATATTTCACATGGTTTGTATATCTCTGTTAACCCCAATATGGTAATGTATCCAATCCTCATCCCTTTCTATTTGGTGAACCATAAGTTTTTAAATGAATCTGCGATTGCCTCTCTTTGTGGAAATATCTTCATTGGTATCGATTTTTAAGTAACTCCTAAAAGTGATATGATAGGATATGTGTCTTTTGCTTTCTCACTTACTACAGGTGGCGTGATTACGTCTAGACTCATCTATGGTGCTGCAAATGGCATTGTTTCATTTTTTCACTAGCTCATATTCCATCTGTACAGGTAGCAGTTCTTCTTTGTCCGCCCATCTGTCGGTGGACTTTTTGGTTACTTCCGTATCTTGGCTATTGTAATACTATGCAATGCAGATTTGCATACCTGTGTCCTTCCAATTCTGTCTTCTTAGTTTATAGGTCCAGGAATAGGTCTGCTGGATCCTATGGTAGCTCAATATTTACCTTTTAAAGGCACCTCTATTCTGTTCTCTTTAGTGGCTCTTTCCAGGTTACGTCCCACATAAAGTTGAGGGTATGCATTTCTTCCCAGCACCTTCAGCATTTATTCTTTGTAGTTTTTGCTGATGGTTCTTCTGAGTGGTGTGAGCTGATACCTCTTTGTGGTTGAATTTGCATGTGTCTCATAATGCGTTGAAATTGAGCTTTTAGACATGTCCTTTTTATTTTTCCAGCTATGATTAGAGCTTATTTCTTCAAAGTGTTTTCTTAAAGTATGTGTCACCATTTGAAATATTTTGGCCATTACCTCCCTCAAGACATTTTGAGGGCAAGTTTCATTTACAGTTCTGCAGTACTTGTTCCTATGAAATGACCATTAGCACGGGCTTTAAAGCTGCTTTTGCAGGTAACTGCCAGAGGGCAGCAGCCTTTCTATGTTCCCCACCCTGGTAACTAGGGAAAAGCCCTTGCGGCCTGTGGTGTTTCTCGGTTAAAAATTAGAGTGGAGTGTGCCTGGAGAAACCCACACAAGCTGATGTCTCCTTACTTTTGTTGGATTTTTAAATGTAATTTTTATTTTTTATTGGAGTAATTTTCCACTGTGTACGTGGACCACTTCTACTTTGTGCATTCCTCGGTTGATGGACATTTTCATTTCTTCCAAGTGTTGGCTATGGTAAATATTGTTGGAGTGCAGGATTGCCAGCCTGTGACTTTTTGATTCTCATTTTCTCAGGTGATAGGCCCAGCAGTGGGTGTGATTCATTGACTGGTAGCACCGTGTTTCCCCTTTCAAAGCACCTCCTTTGTGTTTTCATTAGTGGCTCTTACCACGTCCCCCTTAGAATCGAGGGTACGCATTTCTCCACAATCGCTTCAGCATTTATTGTTTGCAGCATTTATGCTAATGGCCCTACTGGCTGCTGTGAGCTGATAGGTTTTTGTAATTTGGGTTTGCATGTATTTGAAAATTCGTAAAACTCATTATTTTTCTCCGCCGTTTTCTTTTCTGTTACAAAAAGGAAACAAATGGGAGTACATTATAACTCTGGAAACTGTCTTCTTAGAAGGTTGCCCTCTTTTGAATTTTTTGGTCGATTTTCCACCCCAGAGTTTTTTTAGAGAGCAGGTGTCATTTCCCGAACTGCAAGTTTGGTGAATATTTATTGACCTTTAGAAATGGGTTTAAAGCTGCTGTTGTGGGAAGTGGCCTCAAGCAGGCAGCATTTCTCCATTCCCAAATCTGGTTTCTAGGGCAGCAGAGCCTTTCTGGAAGTCGTGTTCCTAGGTTGTAAATTACATTGGAATGTGCATGGAGAAACCCCCGTAAGTTTATGTCTCATTATTTCTTCTTGGTTTTAAAAATTTATTAATTGTGGTAAAGCTTAGAATATTGTTTGTCCTAGGTGTACACAATCTGGTTCATTTGTAGATTATATATGTCTATTCAAGTACAGATCCTCTTCCCATGTAAAATGTTACAGAATGTTCCGCAGACCTCCCTTGCTATATGGTCGGTCGTTTTGAGATATGTATATAATATGTGTTTGTATACATATAGTAACACTAATCTTAATTTATCCATTCCCCCCACCTTTCCTTTTAGATGAGCATAGTTTGTTTTCTAAGTCTGTGAGTGTCTTTCTCTGTGGAAATATGTTCATTTGTGTCAGTTATTAGATAACGCCTATAAGTGATATCATAGAATATAGGTCTTTTGCTTTCCGACTTACCTCATGTTTCATGATTATCTCCAGAGTCATTTGTGGTGCCTCAGAGAGCAATGGTTCATTGTTTTCCATGGCTAATATTCCATTGTGTACATGGACCACTTCTTCTTTATCCATTCACCTCTTGTTGGATATTTTGATTGCTTCACGGTCTTGGCTATTGTGAATAAGGCTGCACTGCAGCTTTTGCGGCCTGTGTCTTCTCGATTCTTGCCTTCTCAGGTGAGAGGTCCAATGGTGTGCCTGCTGGATTGAATGGTACCTCCATTTTTACTTTTAAACACAGCTCCTTTCTATTCTCATTATTGGCTGTTACCCTTTTACGTCTCAACAGCAGGTAGAGGGTTCACAGTTCTCTAAAACCCCTTCAGCATTTATTGTTCGTAGACTTTTTGCTGATGGTCAGTCGATTGGTGTAAGTTGAAAACTTTTTGTAGATTAGATTGCATGGGTCTAACACTCCCTGAGGTTGAGCTTTTATCCATTTTCCTTTTTTTTAAAAGAGCGTCAGTAAAACGTAACTCTTCATATTCTCTTCTTGAAACATTTGCCTGTTTTGAAATTTTTTGTCCATTCCCTACTTCAGCACAATTTTTTAGGGCAGGTGTCCTTACAGCCCTGAGTCCTTGTGAATGTTAAGTGACCATTAGCTGTGACTTTAAAGCTGCTCTTGCAGGAAACGGCCACAAGGTGGCAGCATTTCTCCTTTACCAAATTTGGTTACTAGGGAAACAGAGCCTTAATGGAAGTGGTGTTCTAGGTTGTAAATTAAAATGGAATGTGCCAGGAAAAAGCCCTTTAAGTTTATGTCTCATTACTTCTTGTTCATATTTGTAATTTACTTTTTATTTTTTATCCCAGCAAATTTGATTACAATGGTTTGTTTCTTCTTGGTGTGCAAGATGTGGTTCTTTCACACATATATGTGTATCTATTCTTCCTCGCATCCTTTTCCCATTTAGGTTATGACAGAATGTTGAGTATTCTTCTCCTGGTCTTCCGTACGCCTTTGGTGATTATATATTTCACATGGTATGTATATCTCTGTTAACCCCAATATGGTAATGTATCCAATCCTCATCCCTTTCTATTTGGTGAACCATAAGTTTTCAAATGAATCTGCGATTGCCTCTCTCTGTTGAAATATCTTCATTGGTATCAATTTTTAAGTAACTCCTAAAAGTGGTATGATAGGATATGTGTCTTTTGCTTTCTCACTTACTACAGGTGGCATGATTACGTCTAGACTCATCTATGGTGCTGCAAATGGCATTGTTTCATTTTTTTCAGTAGCGAATATTCCATCTGTACATGGAGGAGTTCTTCTTTGTCCATCCTTCTGTTGGTGGCCTTTTTGGTTACTTCCATATCTTGGCTATTGTAATACTGTGCAATGCAGATTTCCTGCCTCTGTCTTTCCAATTCTCTCCTCTTAGATTATAGGTCGAGGAGTGGGCCTGCTGGATCATATGGTAGCTCAATGTTTACCTTTTTAAGGCACCTCCATTCTGTTCTAGTTCGTGGCCCTTTCCAAGTTACGTCCCCCTTGAAGTTGAGGGTATGCATTTCTCTACAACACCTTCAGCATTTATTGTTTGTAGTTTTCTTGCTGGTGGTTATTCTGACAAGTGTGATCTGATACCTCTTTGTGGTTGAATTCGCACGTGCCTCATAATCCATTGAAAATGAGCTTGAAGGCATGTCCTTTTTTATTTTTCAAGCTGTGATTACCCCTTAGTTCTTCAAAGTGTTCTCTTAAAGTATGTGTCACATTTTGAAATGTATTGGCCATTACCTCCCTCAAGACATTTTGAGGGCAGGTTTCATTTGCAGTTCTGCAGTACTTGTTCCTATGAAATGACCATTAGCACAGGCTTAAAGCTGTTTTTGCAGGTAACTGCCAGAGGGCAGCAGCCTTTCTATGTTCCCCACCCTGGTAACTCGGGAAAAGCCCTTGCACCCTGTGGTGTTTCTCGGTTATAAATTAGCGTGGAGTGTGCCTGGACAAACCCACACAAGCTGATGTCTCCTTACTTTCGTTGGATTTTTAAATGTAAGTTTTATTTTTTATTGGAGTAATTTTCCACTGTGTACGTGGACCACTTCTACTTTGTGCATTACTCGGTTGATGGACATTTTCATTGCTTCCAAGTGTTGGCTATGGTAAATATTGTTTTAGTGCAGGATTGCCAGCCTGTGACTTTTTGATTCTCATTTTCTCAGGTGATAGGCCAAGCAGTGGTTGTGATTGACTGACTGGTAGCACCGTGTTTCCCTTTTCAAAGCACCTTCTTTGTGTTTTCATTAGTGGCACTTACCACGTCCCCTTTAGAATCGAGGGTACACATTTCTCCACAATCGTTTCAGCATTTATTGTTTGCAGCATTTATGCTAATGGCCCTTCTGGCTGCTGTGAGCTGATAGGTTTTTGTAATTTGGGTTTGCATGTCTCTGAAAATTCCTAAAACTCATCATTTTTCTCCGCCGTTTTCTTTTCTGTTAAAAAAAGGAAACAGTTGGGAGTACAATATAACTCTTGATATGGTCTTCTTGGAAGGTTGCCCTCTTTTGAATTTTTTGGTCAATTTTCCACCCCAGAATTTTTTCAGAGAGCAGGTGTCATTTACCGAACTGCAAGTTTGGTGAATATTTAGTGACCTTTAGCAATGGGTTTAAAGCTGATTTGTGGGAAGTGGCCTCAAGCAGGCAGCATTTCTCCATTCCCAAATCTGGGTACTAGGGCAGCAGAGCCTTTCTGGAAGTCGTGTTCCTAGGTTGTAAATTACGTTGGAATGTGCATGGAGAAACGCCCCTAAGTTTATGTCTCATTATTTCTTCTTGGTATAATTTTTTTTTTTTAAATTTGAGTAAAGCTTAGAATATTGTTTGTCCTAGGTGTACACAATCTGGTTCATTTGTAGATTATATATGTCTATTCAAGTACAGATCCTCTTCCCATGTAAAATGTTACACAGGGTTCTGCAGACCTCCCTTGCTATATGGTCGGTAGTTTTGAGATATGTATATAATATGTGTTTGTATACATATAGTAACACTAATCTTAATTTATCCATTCCCCCCACCTTTCCTTTTAGATGAGCATAGTTTGTTTTCTAAGTCTGTGAGTGTGTATCTCTGTGGAAATATGTTCATTTGTGTCAGTTATTAGATAACGCCTATAAGTGATATCATAGAATATAGGTCTTTTGCTTTCCGACTTACCTCATGATTCATGATTATCTAAAGACTCATTTGTGGTGCCTCAGAGAGCAATGGTTCATTGTTTTCCATGGCCAATATTCCATTGTGTACCTGGACCACTTCTTCTTTATCCATTCACCTCTTGTTGGATATTTTGATTGCTTCACGGTCTTGGCTATTGTGAATAAGGCTGCACTGCAGCTTTTGCGGCCTGTGTCTTCTCGATTCTTGTCTTCTCAGGTGAGAGGTCCAATGGTGTGCCTGCTGGATTGAATGGTACCTCCATTTTTACTTTTAAACACAGCTCCTTTCTGTTCTCATTATTGGCTGTTATCCTTTTACGTCTCACCAGCAGGTTGAGGGTACACAGTTCTGTAAAACCCCTTCAGCATTTATTTTTTGTAGACTTTTTGCTGATGGTCAGTCGACTGGTGTAAGTTGAAACTTTTTGTAGATTAGATTGCATGCGTCTAACACTCCCTGAGGTTGAGCTTTTATCCATGTTCCTTTTTTTTAAAAAAACAGTGTGAGTAAAACTTAACTCTTCATAATCTCTTCTTGAAACATTTGCCTGTTTTGAATTTTATTGTCCACTCCCTACTTCAGCACAATATTTTAGGGCAGGTGTCCTTTACAGCCCTGAGTCTTTGTGAATGTTAAGTGACCATTAGCTGTGAGTTTAAAGCTGCTCTTGCAGGTAACGGCCACAAGGTGGCATCATTTCTCCTTTACCAAATTTGGTTACGAGGGAAACAGAGCCTTAATGGAAGTGGTGTTCTAGGTTGTATATTAGAATGGAATATGCCAGGAAAAAGCCCTTTAAGTTTATGTCTCATTACTTCTTGTTCATATTTGTAATTTACGTTTTATTTTTTATCCCAGCAAATTTGATTACGATGGTTTGTTTGCTCTAGGTGTGCAAGATGTGGCTCTTTCACACATATACAGGTATCTATTCTTCCTCGCATCCTTTTCTCATGTAGGTTATGACGGAATGTTGAGTAGTCTTCTCCTGGTCTTCCGTACGTCTTTGGTGGTTATATATTTCACATGGTTTGTATATCTCTGTTAACCCCAATATGGTAATGTATCCAATCCTCATCCCTTTCTATTTGGTGAACCATAAGTTTTTAAATGAATCTGCGATTGCCTCTCTTTGTGGAAATATCTTCATTGGTATCAATTTTTAAGTAACTCCTAAAAGTGATATGATAGGATATGTGTCTTTTGCTTTCTCACTTACTACAGGTGGCGTGATTACGTCTAGACTCATCTATGGTGCTGCAAATGGCATTGTTTCATTTTTTCACTAGCTCATATTCCATCTGTACAGGTAGCAGTTCTTCTTTGTCCGCCCATCTGTCGGTGGACTTTTTGGTTACTTCCGTATCTTGGCTATTGTAATACTATGCAATGCAGATTTGCATACCTGTGTCCTTCCAATTCTGTCTTCTTAGTTTATAGGTCCAGGAATAGGTCTGCTGGATCCTATGGTAGCTCAATATTTACCTTTTAAAGGCACCTCTATTCTGTTCTCTTTAGTGGCTCTTTCCAGGTTACGTCCCACATAAAGTTGAGGGTATGCATTTCTTCCCAGCACCTTCAGCATTTATTCTTTGTAGTTTTTGCTGATGGTTCTTCTGAGTGGTGTGAGCTGATACCTCTTTGTGGTTGAATTTGCATGTGTCTCATAATGCGTTGAAATTGAGCTTTTAGACATGTCCTTTTTATTTTTCCAGCTATGATTAGAGCTTATTTCTTCAAAGTGTTTTCTTAAAGTATGTGTCACCATTTGAAATATTTTGGCCATTACCTCCCTCAAGACATTTTGAGGGCAAGTTTCATTTACAGTTCTGCAGTACTTGTTCCTATGAAATGACCATTAGCACGGGCTTTAAAGCTGCTTTTGCAGGTAACTGCCAGAGGGCAGCAGCCTTTCTATGTTCCCCACCCTGGTAACTAGGGAAAAGCCCTTGCGGCCTGTGGTGTTTCTCGGTTAAAAATTAGAGTGGAGTGTGCCTGGAGAAACCCACACAAGCTGATGTCTCCTTACTTTTGTTGGATTTTTAAATGTAATTTTTATTTTTTATTGGAGTAATTTTCCACTGTGTACGTGGACCACTTCTACTTTGTGCATTCCTCGGTTGATGGACATTTTCATTTCTTCCAAGTCTTGGCTATGGTAAATATTGTTGGAGTGCAGGATTGCCAGCCTGTGACTTTTTGATTCTCATTTTCTCAGGTGATAGGCCCAGCAGTGGGTGTGATTCATTGACTGGTAGCACCGTGTTTCCCCTTTCAAAGCACCTCCTTTGTGTTTTCATTAGTGGCTCTTACCACGTCCCCCTTAGAATCGAGGGTACGCATTTCTCCACAATCGCTTCAGCATTTATTGTTTGCAGCATTTATGCTAATGGCCCTACTGGCTGCTGTGAGCTGATAGGTTTTTGTAATTTGGGTTTGCATGTATTTGAAAATTCGTAAAACTCATTATTTTTCTCCGCCGTTTTCTTTTCTGTTACAAAAAGGAAACAAATGGGAGTACATTATAACTCTGGAAACTGTCTTCTTAGAAGGTTGCCCTCTTTTGAATTTTTTGGTCGATTTTCCACCCCAGAGTTTTTTTAGAGAGCAGGTGTCATTTCCCGAACTGCAAGTTTGGTGAATATTTATTGACCTTTAGAAATGGGTTTAAAGCTGCTGTTGTGGGAAGTGGCCTCAAGCAGGCAGCATTTCTCCATTCCCAAATCTGGTTTCTAGGGCAGCAGAGCCTTTCTGGAAGTCGTGTTCCTAGGTTGTAAATTACATTGGAATGTGCATGGAGAAACCCCCATAAGTTTATGTCTCATTATTTCTTCTTGGTTTTAAAAATTTATTAATTGTGGTAAAGCTTAGAATATTGTTTGTCCTAGGTGTACACAATCTGGTTCATTTGTAGATTATATATGTCTATTCAAGTACAGATCCTCTTCCCATGTAAAATGTTACAGAATGTTCCGCAGACCTCCCTTGCTATATGGTCGGTCGTTTTGAGATATGTATATAATATGTGTTTGTATACATATAGTAACACTAATCTTAATTTATCCATTCCCCCCACCTTTCCTTTTAGATGAGCATAGTTTGTTTTCTAAGTCTGTGAGTGTCTTTCTCTGTGGAAATATGTTCATTTGTGTCAGTTATTAGATAACGCCTATAAGTGATATCATAGAATATAGGTCTTTTGCTTTCCGACTTACCTCATGTTTCATGATTATCTCCAGAGTCATTTGTGGTGCCTCAGAGAGCAATGGTTCATTGTTTTCCATGGCTAATATTCCATTGTGTACATGGACCACTTCTTCTTTATCCATTCACCTCTTGTTAGATATTTTGATTGCTTCACGGTCTTGGCTATTGTGAATAAGGCTGCACTGCAGCTTTTGCGGCCTGTGTCTTCTCGATTCTTGCCTTCTCAGGTGAGAGGTCCAATGGTGTGCCTGCTGGATTGAATGGTACCTCCATTTTTACTTTTAAACACAGCTCCTTTCTATTCTCATTATTGGCTGTTACCCTTTTACGTCTCAACAGCAGGTAGAGGGTTCACAGTTCTCTAAAACCCCTTCAGCATTTATTGTTCGTAGACTTTTTGCTGATGGTCAGTCGATTGGTGTAAGTTGAAAACTTTTTGTAGATTAGATTGCATGGGTCTAACACTCCCTGAGGTTGAGCTTTTATCCATTTTCCTTTTTTTTAAAAGAGCGTCAGTAAAACGTAACTCTTCATATTCTCTTCTTGAAACATTTGCCTGTTTTGAAATTTTTTGTCCATTCCCTACTTCAGCACAATTTTTTAGGGCAGGTGTCCTTACAGCCCTGAGTCCTTGTGAATGTTAAGTGACCATTAGCTGTGACTTTAAAGCTGCTCTTGCAGGAAACGGCCACAAGGTGGCAGCATTTCTCCTTTACCAAATTTGGTTACTAGGGAAACAGAGCCTTAATGGAAGTGGTGTTCTAGGTTGTAAATTAAAATGGAATGTGCCAGGAAAAAGCCCTTTAAGTTTATGTCTCATTACTTCTTGTTCATATTTGTAATTTACTTTTTATTTTTTATCCCAGCAAATTTGATTACAATGGTTTGTTTCTTCTTGGTGTGCAAGATGTGGTTCTTTCACACATATATGTGTATCTATTCTTCCTCGCATCCTTTTCCCATTTAGGTTATGACAGAATGTTGAGTATTCTTCTCCTGGTCTTCCGTACGCCTTTGGTGATTATATATTTCACATGGTATGTATATCTCTGTTAACCCCAATATGGTAATGTATCCAATCCTCATCCCTTTCTATTTGGTGAACCATAAGTTTTCAAATGAATCTGCGATTGCCTCTCTCTGTTGAAATATCTTCATTGGTATCAATTTTTAAGTAACTCCTAAAAGTGGTATGATAGGATATGTGTCTTTTGCTTTCTCACTTACTACAGGTGGCATGATTACGTCTAGACTCATCTATGGTGCTGCAAATGGCAGTTTCATTTTTTTCAGTAGCGAATATTCCATCTGTACATGGAGGAGTTCTTCTTTGTCCATCCTTCTGTTGGTGGCCTTTTTGGTTACTTCCATATCTTGGCTATTGTAATACTGTGCAATGCAGATTTCCTGCCTCTGTCTTTCCAATTCTCTCCTCTTAGATTATAGGTCGAGGAGTGGGCCTGCTGGATCATATGGTAGCTCAATGTTTACCTTTTTAAGGCACCTCCATTCTGTTCTAGTTCGTGGCCCTTTCCAAGTTACGTCCCCCTTGAAGTTGAGGGTATGCATTTCTCTACAACACCTTCAGCATTTATTGTTTGTAGTTTTCTTGCTGGTGGTTATTCTGACAAGTGTGATCTGATACCTCTTTGTGGTTGAATTCGCACGTGCCTCATAATCCATTGAAAATGAGCTTGAAGGCATGTCCTTTTTTTATTTTTCAAGCTGTGATTACCCCTTAGTTCTTCAAAGTGTTCTCTTAAAGTATGTGTCACATTTTGAAATGTATTGGCCATTACCTCCCTCAAGACATTTTGAGGGCAGGTTTCATTTACAGTTCTGCAGTACTTGTTCCTATGAAATGACCATTAGCACAGGCTTAAAGCTGTTTTTGCAGGTAACTGCCAGAGGGCAGCAGCCTTTCTATGTTCCCCACCCTGGTAACTCGGGAAAAGCCCTTGCACCCTGTGGTGTTTCTCGGTTATAAATTAGCGTGGAGTGTGCCTGGACAAACCCACACAAGCTGATGTCTCCTTACTTTCGTTGGATTTTTAAATGTAAGTTTTATTTTTTATTGGAGTAATTTTCCACTGTGTACGTGGACCACTTCTACTTTGTGCATTACTCGGTTGATGGACATTTTCATTGCTTCCAAGTGTTGGCTATGGTAAATATTGTTTTAGTGCAGGATTGCCAGCCTGTGACTTTTTGATTCTCATTTTCTCAGGTGATAGGCCAAGCAGTGGTTGTGATTGACTGACTGGTAGCACCGTGTTTCCCTTTTCAAAGCACCTTCTTTGTGTTTTCATTAGTGGCACTTACCACGTCCCCTTTAGAATCGAGGGTACACATTTCTCCACAATCGTTTCAGCATTTATTGTTTGCAGCATTTATGCTAATGGCCCTTCTGGCTGCTGTGAGCTGATAGGTTTTTGTAATTTGGGTTTGCATGTCTCTGAAAATTCCTAAAACTCATCATTTTTCTCCGCCGTTTTCTTTTCTGTTAAAAAAAGGAAACAGTTGGGAGTACAATATAACTCTTGATATGGTCTTCTTGGAAGGTTGCCCTCTTTTGAATTTTTTGGTCAATTTTCCACCCCAGAATTTTTTCAGAGAGCAGGTGTCATTTACCGAACTGCAAGTTTGGTGAATATTTAGTGACCTTTAGCAATGGGTTTAAAGCTGATTTGTGGGAAGTGGCCTCAAGCAGGCAGCATTTCTCCATTCCCAAATCTGGGTACTAGGGCAGCAGAGCCTTTCTGGAAGTCGTGTTCCTAGGTTGTAAATTACGTTGGAATGTGCATGGAGAAACGCCCCTAAGTTTATGTCTCATTATTTCTTCTTGGTATAATTTTTTTTTTTAAATTTGAGTAAAGCTTAGAATATTGTTTGTCCTAGGTGTACACAATCTGGTTCATTTGTAGATTATATATGTCTATTCAAGTACAGATCCTCTTCCCATGTAAAATGTTACACAGGGTTCTGCAGACCTCCCTTGCTATATGGTCGGTAGTTTTGAGATATGTATATAATATGTGTTTGTATACATATAGTAACACTAATCTTAATTTATCCATTCCCCCCACCTTTCCTTTTAGATGAGCATAGTTTGTTTTCTAAGTCTGTGAGTGTGTATCTCTGTGGAAATATGTTCATTTGTGTCAGTTATTAGATAACGCCTACAAGTGATATCATAGAATATAGGTCTTTTGCTTTCCGACTTACCTCATGATTCATGATTATCTAAAGACTCATTTGTGGTGCCTCAGAGAGCAATGGTTCATTATTTTCCATGGCCAATATTCCATTGTGTACCTGGACACTTCTTCTTTATCCATTCACCTCTTGTTGGATATTTTGATTGCTTCACGGTCTTGGCTATTGTGAATAAGGCTGCACTGCAGCTTTTGCGGCCTGTGTCTTCTCGATTCTTGTCTTCTCAGGTGAGAGGTCCAATGGTGTGCCTGCTGGATTGAATGGTACCTCCATTTTTACTTTTAAACACAGCTCCTTTCTGTTCTCATTATTGGCTGTTATCCTTTTACGTCTCACCAGCAGGTTGAGGGTACACAGTTCTGTAAAACCCCTTCAGCATTTATTTTTTGTAGACTTTTTGCTGATGGTCAGTCGACTGGTGTAAGTTGAAACTTTTTGTAGATTAGATTGCATGCGTCTAACACTCCCTGAGGTTGAGCTTTTATCCATGTTCCTTTTTTTTAAAAAAACAGTGTGAGTAAAACTTAACTCTTCATAATCTCTTCTTGAAACATTTGCCTGTTTTGAATTTTATTGTCCACTCCCTACTTCAGCACAATATTTTAGGGCAGGTGTCCTTTACAGCCCTGAGTCTTTGTGAATGTTAAGTGACCATTAGCTGTGAGTTTAAAGCTGCTCTTGCAGGTAACGGCCACAAGGTGGCATCATTTCTCCTTTACCAAATTTGGTTACGAGGGAAACAGAGCCTTAATGGAAGTGGTGTTCTAGGTTGTATATTAGAATGGAATATGCCAGGAAAAAGCCCTTTAAGTTTATGTCTCATTACTTCTTGTTCATATTTGTAATTTACGTTTTATTTTTTATCCCAGCAAATTTGATTACGATGGTTTGTTTGCTCTAGGTGTGCAAGATGTGGCTCTTTCACACATATACAGGTATCTATTCTTCCTCGCATCCTTTTCTCATGTAGGTTATGACAGAATGTTGAGTAGTCTTCTCCTGGTCTTCCGTACGTCTTTGGTGGTTATATATTTCACATGGTTTGTATATCTCTGTTAACCCCAATATGGTAATGTATCCAATCCTCATCCCTTTCTATTTGGTGAACCATAAGTTTTTAAATGAATCTGCGATTGCCTCTCTTTGTGGAAATATCTTCATTGGTATCAATTTTTAAGTAACTCCTAAAAGTGATATGATAGGATATGTGTCTTTTGCTTTCTCACTTACTACAGGTGGCGTGATTACGTCTAGACTCATCTATGGTGCTGCAAATGGCATTGTTTCATTTTTTCACTAGCTCATATTCCATCTGTACAGGTAGCAGTTCTTCTTTGTCCGCCCATCTGTCGGTGGACTTTTTGGTTACTTCCGTATCTTGGCTATTGTAATACTATGCAATGCAGATTTGCATACCTGTGTCCTTCCAATTCTGTCTTCTTAGTTTATAGGTCCAGGAATAGGTCTGCTGGATCCTATGGTAGCTCAATATTTACCTTTTAAAGGCACCTCTATTCTGTTCTCTTTAGTGGCTCTTTCCAGGTTACGTCCCACATAAAGTTGAGGGTATGCATTTCTTCCCAGCACCTTCAGCATTTATTCTTTGTAGTTTTTGCTGATGGTTCTTCTGAGTGGTGTGAGCTGATACCTCTTTGTGGTTGAATTTGCATGTGTCTCATAATGCGTTGAAATTGAGCTTTTAGACATGTCCTTTTTATTTTTCCAGCTATGATTAGAGCTTATTTCTTCAAAGTGTTTTCTTAAAGTATGTGTCACCATTTGAAATATTTTGGCCATTACCTCCCTCAAGACATTTTGAGGGCAAGTTTCATTTACAGTTCTGCAGTACTTGTTCCTATGAAATGACCATTAGCACGGGCTTTAAAGCTGCTTTTGCAGGTAACTGCCAGAGGGCAGCAGCCTTTCTATGTTCCCCACCCTGGTAACTAGGGAAAAGCCCTTGCGGCCTGTGGTGTTTCTCGGTTAAAAATTAGAGTGGAGTGTGCCTGGAGAAACCCACACAAGCTGATGTCTCCTTACTTTTGTTGGATTTTTAAATGTAATTTTTATTTTTTATTGGAGTAATTTTCCACTGTGTACGTGGACCACTTCTACTTTGTGCATTCCTCGGTTGATGGACATTTTCATTTCTTCCAAGTCTTGGCTATGGTAAATATTGTTGGAGTGCAGGATTGCCAGCCTGTGACTTTTTGATTCTCATTTTCTCAGGTGATAGGCCCAGCAGTGGGTGTGATTCATTGACTGGTAGCACCGTGTTTCCCCTTTCAAAGCACCTCCTTTGTGTTTTCATTAGTGGCTCTTACCACGTCCCCCTTAGAATCGAGGGTACGCATTTCTCCACAATCGCTTCAGCATTTATTGTTTGCAGCATTTATGCTAATGGCCCTACTGGCTGCTGTGAGCTGATAGGTTTTTGTAATTTGGGTTTGCATGTATTTGAAAATTCGTAAAACTCATTATTTTTCTCCGCCGTTTTCTTTTCTGTTACAAAAAGGAAACAAATGGGAGTACATTATAACTCTGGAAACTGTCTTCTTAGAAGGTTGCCCTCTTTTGAATTTTTTGGTCGATTTTCCACCCCAGAGTTTTTTTAGAGAGCAGGTGTCATTTCCCGAACTGCAAGTTTGGTGAATATTTATTGACCTTTAGAAATGGGTTTAAAGCTGCTGTTGTGGGAAGTGGCCTCAAGCAGGCAGCATTTCTCCATTCCCAAATCTGGTTTCTAGGGCAGCAGAGCCTTTCTGGAAGTCGTGTTCCTAGGTTGTAAATTACATTGGAATGTGCATGGAGAAACCCCCATAAGTTTATGTCTCATTATTTCTTCTTGGTTTTAAAAATTTATTAATTGTGGTAAAGCTTAGAATATTGTTTGTCCTAGGTGTACACAATCTGGTTCATTTGTAGATTATATATGTCTATTCAAGTACAGATCCTCTTCCCATGTAAAATGTTACAGAATGTTCCGCAGACCTCCCTTGCTATATGGTCGGTCGTTTTGAGATATGTATATAATATGTGTTTGTATACATATAGTAACACTAATCTTAATTTATCCATTCCCCCCACCTTTCCTTTTAGATGAGCATAGTTTGTTTTCTAAGTCTGTGAGTGTCTTTCTCTGTGGAAATATGTTCATTTGTGTCAGTTATTAGATAACGCCTATAAGTGATATCATAGAATATAGGTCTTTTGCTTTCCGACTTACCTCATGTTTCATGATTATCTCCAGAGTCATTTGTGGTGCCTCAGAGAGCAATGGTTCATTGTTTTCCATGGCTAATATTCCATTGTGTACATGGACCACTTCTTCTTTATCCATTCACCTCTTGTTGGATATTTTGATTGCTTCACGGTGTTGGCTATTGTGAATAAGGCTGCACTGCAGCTTTTGCGGCCTGTGTCTTCTCGATTCTTGCCTTCTCAGGTGAGAGGTCCAATGGTGTGCCTGCTGGATTGAATGGTACCTCCATTTTTACTTTTAAACACAGCTCCTTTCTATTCTCATTATTGGCTGTTACCCTTTTACGTCTCAACAGCAGGTAGAGGGTTCACAGTTCTCTAAAACCCCTTCAGCATTTATTGTTCGTAGACTTTTTGCTGATGGTCAGTCGATTGGTGTAAGTTGAAAACTTTTTGTAGATTAGATTGCATGGGTCTAACACTCCCTGAGGTTGAGCTTTTATCCATTTTCCTTTTTTTTAAAAGAGCGTCAGTAAAACGTAACTCTTCATATTCTCTTCTTGAAACATTTGCCTGTTTTGAAATTTTTTGTCCATTCCCTACTTCAGCACAATTTTTTAGGGCAGGTGTCCTTACAGCCCTGAGTCCTTGTGAATGTTAAGTGACCATTAGCTGTGACTTTAAAGCTGCTCTTGCAGGAAACGGCCACAAGGTGGCAGCATTTCTCCTTTACCAAATTTGGTTACTAGGGAAACAGAGCCTTAATGGAAGTGGTGTTCTAGGTTGTAAATTAAAATGGAATGTGCCAGGAAAAAGCCCTTTAAGTTTATGTCTCATTACTTCTTGTTCATATTTGTAATTTACTTTTTATTTTTTATCCCAGCAAATTTGATTACAATGGTTTGTTTCTTCTTGGTGTGCAAGATGTGGTTCTTTCACACATATATGTGTATCTATTCTTCCTCGCATCCTTTTCCCATTTAGGTTATGACAGAATGTTGAGTATTCTTCTCCTGGTCTTCCGTACGCCTTTGGTGATTATATATTTCACATGGTATGTATATCTCTGTTAACCCCAATATGGTAATGTATCCAATCCTCATCCCTTTCTATTTGGTGAACCATAAGTTTTCAAATGAATCTGCGATTGCCTCTCTCTGTTGAAATATCTTCATTGGTATCAATTTTTAAGTAACTCCTAAAAGTGGTATGATAGGATATGTGTCTTTTGCTTTCTCACTTACTACAGGTGGCATGATTACGTCTAGACTCATCTATGGTGCTGCAAATGGCATTGTTTCATTTTTTTCAGTAGCGAATATTCCATCTGTACATGGAGGAGTTCTTCTTTGTCCATCCTTCTGTTGGTGGCCTTTTTGGTTACTTCCATATCTTGGCTATTGTAATACTGTGCAATGCAGATTTCCTGCCTCTGTCTTTCCAATTCTCTCCTCTTAGATTATAGGTCGAGGAGTGGGCCTGCTGGATCATATGGTAGCTCAATGTTTACCTTTTTAAGGCACCTCCATTCTGTTCTAGTTCGTGGCCCTTTCCAAGTTACGTCCCCCTTGAAGTTGAGGGTATGCATTTCTCTACAACACCTTCAGCATTTATTGTTTGTAGTTTTCTTGCTGGTGGTTATTCTGACAAGTGTGATCTGATACCTCTTTGTGGTTGAATTCGCACGTGCCTCATAATCCATTGAAAATGAGCTTGAAGGCATGTCCTTTTTTATTTTTCAAGCTGTGATTACCCCTTAGTTCTTCAAAGTGTTCTCTTAAAGTATGTGTCACATTTTGAAATGTATTGGCCATTACCTCCCTCAAGACATTTTGAGGGCAGGTTTCATTTGCAGTTCTGCAGTACTTGTTCCTATGAAATGACCATTAGCACAGGCTTAAAGCTGTTTTTGCAGGTAACTGCCAGAGGGCAGCAGCCTTTCTATGTTCCCCACCCTGGTAACTCGGGAAAACCCCTTGCACCCTGTGGTGTTTCTCGGTTATAAATTAGCGTGGAGTGTGCCTGGACAAACCCACACAAGCTGATGTCTCCTTACTTTCGTTGGATTTTTAAATGTAAGTTTTATTTTTTATTGGAGTAATTTTCCACTGTGTACGTGGACCACTTCTACTTTGTGCATTACTCGGTTGATGGACATTTTCATTGCTTCCAAGTGTTGGCTATGGTAAATATTGTTTTAGTGCAGGATTGCCAGCCTGTGACTTTTTGATTCTCATTTTCTCAGGTGATAGGCCAAGCAGTGGTTGTGATTGACTGACTGGTAGCACCGTGTTTCCCTTTTCAAAGCACCTTCTTTGTGTTTTCATTAGTGGCACTTACCACGTCCCCTTTAGAATCGAGGGTACACATTTCTCCACAATCGTTTCAGCATTTATTGTTTGCAGCATTTATGCTAATGGCCCTTCTGGCTGCTGTGAGCTGATAGGTTTTTGTAATTTGGGTTTGCATGTCTCTGAAAATTCCTAAAACTCATCATTTTTCTCCGCCGTTTTCTTTTCTGTTAAAAAAAGGAAACAGTTGGGAGTACAATATAACTCTTGATATGGTCTTCTTGGAAGGTTGCCCTCTTTTGAATTTTTTGGTCAATTTTCCACCCCAGAATTTTTTCAGAGAGCAGGTGTCATTTACCGAACTGCAAGTTTGGTGAATATTTAGTGACCTTTAGCAATGGGTTTAAAGCTGATTTGTGGGAAGTGGCCTCAAGCAGGCAGCATTTCTCCATTCCCAAATCTGG
This sequence comes from Eschrichtius robustus, assembly GCF_028021215.1. Taxonomy (NCBI): domain Eukaryota; kingdom Metazoa; phylum Chordata; class Mammalia; order Artiodactyla; family Eschrichtiidae; genus Eschrichtius; species Eschrichtius robustus. The sequence goes on along the minus strand of NC_090830.1, from coordinate 57,553,215 downwards.
GTACTAGGGCAGCAGAGCCTTTCTGGAAGTCGTGTTCCTAGGTTGTAAATTACGTTGGAATGTGCATGGAGAAACGCCCCTAAGTTTATGTCTCATTATTTCTTCTTGGTATAATTTTTTTTTTTAAATTTGAGTAAAGCTTAGAATATTGTTTGTCCTAGGTGTACACAATCTGGTTCATTTGTAGATTATATATGTCTATTCAAGTACAGATCCTCTTCCCATGTAAAATGTTACACAGGGTTCTGCAGACCTCCCTTGCTATATGGTCGGTAGTTTTGAGATATGTATATAATATGTGTTTGTATACATATAGTAACACTAATCTTAATTTATCCATTCCCCCCACCTTTCCTTTTAGATGAGCATAGTTTGTTTTCTAAGTCTGTGAGTGTGTATCTCTGTGGAAATATGTTCATTTGTGTCAGTTATTAGATAACGCCTATAAGTGATATCATAGAATATAGGTCTTTTGCTTTCCGACTTACCTCATGATTCATGATTATCTAAAGACTCATTTGTGGTGCCTCAGAGAGCAATGGTTCATTGTTTTCCATGGCCAATATTCCATTGTGTACCTGGACCACTTCTTCTTTATCCATTCACCTCTTGTTGGATATTTTGATTGCTTCACGGTCTTGGCTATTGTGAATAAGGCTGCACTGCAGCTTTTGCGGCCTGTGTCTTCTCGATTCTTGTCTTCTCAGGTGAGAGGTCCAATGGTGTGCCTGCTGGATTGAATGGTACCTCCATTTTTACTTTTAAACACAGCTCCTTTCTGTTCTCATTATTGGCTGTTATCCTTTTACGTCTCACCAGCAGGTTGAGGGTACACAGTTCTGTAAAACCCCTTCAGCATTTATTTTTTGTAGACTTTTTGCTGATGGTCAGTCGACTGGTGTAAGTTGAAACTTTTTGTAGATTAGATTGCATGCGTCTAACACTCCCTGAGGTTGAGCTTTTATCCATGTTCCTTTTTTTAAAAAAAACAGTGTGAGTAAAACTTAACTCTTCATAATCTCTTCTTGAAACATTTGCCTGTTTTGAATTTTATTGTCCACTCCCTACTTCAGCACAATATTTTAGGGCAGGTGTCCTTTACAGCCCTGAGTCTTTGTGAATGTTAAGTGACCATTAGCTGTGAGTTTAAAGCTGCTCTTGCAGGTAACGGCCACAAGGTGGCATCATTTCTCCTTTACCAAATTTGGTTACGAGGGAAACAGAGCCTTAATGGAAGTGGTGTTCTAGGTTGTATATTAGAATGGAATATGCCAGGAAAAAGCCCTTTAAGTTTATGTCTCATTACTTCTTGTTCATATTTGTAATTTACGTTTTATTTTTTATCCCAGCAAATTTGATTACGATGGTTTGTTTGCTCTAGGTGTGCAAGATGTGGCTCTTTCACACATATACAGGTATCTATTCTTCCTCGCATCCTTTTCTCATGTAGGTTATGACGGAATGTTGAGTAGTCTTCTCCTGGTCTTCCGTACGTCTTTGGTGGTTATATATTTCACATGGTTTGTATATCTCTGTTAACCCCAATATGGTAATGTATCCAATCCTCATCCCTTTCTATTTGGTGAACCATAAGTTTTTAAATGAATCTGCGATTGCCTCTCTTTGTGGAAATATCTTCATTGGTATCAATTTTTAAGTAACTCCTAAAAGTGATATGATAGGATATGTGTCTTTTGCTTTCTCACTTACTACAGGTGGCGTGATTACGTCTAGACTCATCTATGGTGCTGCAAATGGCATTGTTTCATTTTTTCACTAGCTCATATTCCATCTGTACAGGTAGCAGTTCTTCTTTGTCCGCCCATCTGTCGGTGGACTTTTTGGTTACTTCCGTATCTTGGCTATTGTAATACTATGCAATGCAGATTTGCATACCTGTGTCCTTCCAATTCTGTCTTCTTAGTTTATAGGTCCAGGAATAGGTCTGCTGGATCCTATGGTAGCTCAATATTTACCTTTTAAAGGCACCTCTATTCTGTTCTCTTTAGTGGCTCTTTCCAGGTTACGTCCCACATAAAGTTGAGGGTATGCATTTCTTCCCAGCACCTTCAGCATTTATTCTTTGTAGTTTTTGCTGATGGTTCTTCTGAGTGGTGTGAGCTGATACCTCTTTGTGGTTGAATTTGCATGTGTCTCATAATGCGTTGAAATTGAGCTTTTAGACATGTCCTTTTTATTTTTCCAGCTATGATTAGAGCTTATTTCTTCAAAGTGTTTTCTTAAAGTATGTGTCACCATTTGAAATATTTTGGCCATTACCTCCCTCAAGACATTTTGAGGGCAAGTTTCATTTACAGTTCTGCAGTACTTGTTCCTATGAAATGACCATTAGCACGGGCTTTAAAGCTGCTTTTGCAGGTAACTGCCAGAGGGCAGCAGCCTTTCTATGTTCCCCACCCTGGTAACTAGGGAAAAGCCCTTGCGGCCTGTGGTGTTTCTCGGTTAAAAATTAGAGTGGAGTGTGCCTGGAGAAACCCACACAAGCTGATGTCTCCTTACTTTTGTTGGATTTTTAAATGTAATTTTTATTTTTTATTGGAGTAATTTTCCACTGTGTACGTGGACCACTTCTACTTTGTGCATTCCTCGGTTGATGGACATTTTCATTTCTTCCAAGTCTTGGCTATGGTAAATATTGTTGGAGTGCAGGATTGCCAGCCTGTGACTTTTTGATTCTCATTTTCTCAGGTGATAGGCCCAGCAGTGGGTGTGATTCATTGACTGGTAGCACCGTGTTTCCCCTTTCAAAGCACCTCCTTTGTGTTTTCATTAGTGGCTCTTACCACGTCCCCCTTAGAATCGAGGGTACGCATTTCTCCACAATCGCTTCAGCATTTATTGTTTGCAGCATTTATGCTAATGGCCCTACTGGCTGCTGTGAGCTGATAGGTTTTTGTAATTTGGGTTTGCATGTATTTGAAAATTCGTAAAACTCATTATTTTTCTCCGCCGTTTTCTTTTCTGTTACAAAAAGGAAACAAATGGGAGTACATTATAACTCTGGAAACTGTCTTCTTAGAAGGTTGCCCTCTTTTGAATTTTTTGGTCGATTTTCCACCCCAGAGTTTTTTTAGAGAGCAGGTGTCATTTCCCGAACTGCAAGTTTGGTGAATATTTATTGACCTTTAGAAATGGGTTTAAAGCTGCTGTTGTGGGAAGTGGCCTCAAGCAGGCAGCATTTCTCCATTCCCAAATCTGGTTTCTAGGGCAGCAGAGCCTTTCTGGAAGTCGTGTTCCTAGGTTGTAAATTACATTGGAATGTGCATGGAGAAACCCCCATAAGTTTATGTCTCATTATTTCTTCTTGGTTTTAAAAATTTATTAATTGTGGTAAAGCTTAGAATATTGTTTGTCCTAGGTGTACACAATCTGGTTCATTTGTAGATTATATATGTCTATTCAAGTACAGATCCTCTTCCCATGTAAAATGTTACAGAATGTTCCGCAGACCTCCCTTGCTATATGGTCGGTCGTTTTGAGATATGTATATAATATGTGTTTGTATACATATAGTAACACTAATCTTAATTTATCCATTCCCCCCACCTTTCCTTTTAGATGAGCATAGTTTGTTTTCTAAGTCTGTGAGTGTCTTTCTCTGTGGAAATATGTTCATTTGTGTCAGTTATTAGATAACGCCTATAAGTGATATCATAGAATATAGGTCTTTTGCTTTCCGACTTACCTCATGTTTCATGATTATCTCCAGAGTCATTTGTGGTGCCTCAGAGAGCAATGGTTCATTGTTTTCCATGGCTAATATTCCATTGTGTACATGGACCACTTCTTCTTTATCCATTCACCTCTTGTTGGATATTTTGATTGCTTCACGGTCTTGGCTATTGTGAATAAGGCTGCACTGCAGCTTTTGCGGCCTGTGTCTTCTCGATTCTTGCCTTCTCAGGTGAGAGGTCCAATGGTGTGCCTGCTGGATTGAATGGTACCTCCATTTTTACTTTTAAACACAGCTCCTTTCTATTCTCATTATTGGCTGTTACCCTTTTACGTCTCAACAGCAGGTAGAGGGTTCACAGTTCTCTAAAACCCCTTCAGCATTTATTGTTCGTAGACTTTTTGCGGATGGTCAGTCGATTGGTGTAAGTTGAAAACTTTTTGTAGATTAGATTGCATGGGTCTAACACTCCCTGAGGTTGAGCTTTTATCCATTTTCCTTTTTTTTAAAAGAGCGTCAGTAAAACGTAACTCTTCATATTCTCTTCTTGAAACATTTGCCTGTTTTGAAATTTTTTGTCCATTCCCTACTTCAGCACAATTTTTTAGGGCAGGTGTCCTTACAGCCCTGAGTCCTTGTGAATGTTAAGTGACCATTAGCTGTGACTTTAAAGCTGCTCTTGCAGGAAACGGCCACAAGGTGGCAGCATTTCTCCTTTACCAAATTTGGTTACTAGGGAAACAGAGCCTTAATGGAAGTGGTGTTCTAGGTTGTAAATTAAAATGGAATGTGCCAGGAAAAAGCCCTTTAAGTTTATGTCTCATTACTTCTTGTTCATATTTGTAATTTACTTTTTATTTTTTATCCCAGCAAATTTGATTACAATGGTTTGTTTCTTCTTGGTGTGCAAGATGTGGTTCTTTCACACATATATGTGTATCTATTCTTCCTCGCATCCTTTTCCCATTTAGGTTATGACAGAATGTTGAGTATTCTTCTCCTGGTCTTCCGTACGCCTTTGGTGATTATATATTTCACATGGTATGTATATCTCTGTTAACCCCAATATGGTAATGTATCCAATCCTCATCCCTTTCTATTTGGTGAACCATAAGTTTTCAAATGAATCTGCGATTGCCTCTCTCTGTTGAAATATCTTCATTGGTATCAATTTTTAAGTAACTCCTAAAAGTGGTATGATAGGATATGTGTCTTTTGCTTTCTCACTTACTACAGGTGGCATGATTACGTCTAGACTCATCTATGGTGCTGCAAATGGCATTGTTTCATTTTTTTCAGTAGCGAATATTCCATCTGTACATGGAGGAGTTCTTCTTTGTCCATCCTTCTGTTGGTGGCCTTTTTGGTTACTTCCATATCTTGGCTATTGTAATACTGTGCAATGCAGATTTCCTGCCTCTGTCTTTCCAATTCTCTCCTCTTAGATTATAGGTCGAGGAGTGGGCCTGCTGGATCATATGGTAGCTCAATGTTTACCTTTTTAAGGCACCTCCATTCTGTTCTAGTTCGTGGCCCTTTCCAAGTTACGTCCCCCTTGAAGTTGAGGGTATGCATTTCTCTACAACACCTTCAGCATTTATTGTTTGTAGTTTTCTTGCTGGTGGTTATTCTGACAAGTGTGATCTGATACCTCTTTGTGGTTGAATTCGCACGTGCCTCATAATCCATTGAAAATGAGCTTGAAGGCATGTCCTTTTTTATTTTTCAAGCTGTGATTACCCCTTAGTTCTTCAAAGTGTTCTCTTAAAGTATGTGTCACATTTTGAAATGTATTGGCCATTACCTCCCTCAAGACATTTTGAGGGCAGGTTTCATTTGCAGTTCTGCAGTACTTGTTCCTATGAAATGACCATTAGCACAGGCTTAAAGCTGTTTTTGCAGGTAACTGCCAGAGGGCAGCAGCCTTTCTATGTTCCCCACCCTGGTAACTCGGGAAAAGCCCTTGCACCCTGTGGTGTTTCTCGGTTATAAATTAGCGTGGAGTGTGCCTGGACAAACCCACACAAGCTGATGTCTCCTTACTTTCGTTGGATTTTTAAATGTAAGTTTTATTTTTTATTGGAGTAATTTTCCACTGTGTACGTGGACCACTTCTACTTTGTGCATTACTCGGTTGATGGACATTTTCATTGCTTCCAAGTGTTGGCTATGGTAAATATTGTTTTAGTGCAGGATTGCCAGCCTGTGACTTTTTGATTCTCATTTTCTCAGGTGATAGGCCAAGCAGTGGTTGTGATTGACTGACTGGTAGCACCGTGTTTCCCTTTTCAAAGCACCTTCTTTGTGTTTTCATTAGTGGCACTTACCACGTCCCCTTTAGAATCGAGGGTACACATTTCTCCACAATCGTTTCAGCATTTATTGTTTGCAGCATTTATGCTAATGGCCCTTCTGGCTGCTGTGAGCTGATAGGTTTTTGTAATTTGGGTTTGCATGTCTCTGAAAATTCCTAAAACTCATCATTTTTCTCCGCCGTTTTCTTTTCTGTTAAAAAAAGGAAACAGTTGGGAGTACAATATAACTCTTGATATGGTCTTCTTGGAAGGTTGCCCTCTTTTGAATTTTTTGGTCAATTTTCCACCCCAGAATTTTTTCAGAGAGCAGGTGTCATTTACCGAACTGCAAGTTTGGTGAATATTTAGTGACCTTTAGCAATGGGTTTAAAGCTGATTTGTGGGAAGTGGCCTCAAGCAGGCAGCATTTCTCCATTCCCAAATCTGGGTACTAGGGCAGCAGAGCCTTTCTGGAAGTCGTGTTCCTAGGTTGTAAATTACGTTGGAATGTGCATGGAGAAACGCCCCTAAGTTTATGTCTCATTATTTCTTCTTGGTATAATTTTTTTTTTTAAATTTGAGTAAAGCTTAGAATATTGTTTGTCCTAGGTGTACACAATCTGGTTCATTTGTAGATTATATATGTCTATTCAAGTACAGATCCTCTTCCCATGTAAAATGTTACACAGGGTTCTGCAGACCTCCCTTGCTATATGGTCGGTAGTTTTGAGATATGTATATAATATGTGTTTGTATACATATAGTAACACTAATCTTAATTTATCCATTCCCCCCACCTTTCCTTTTAGATGAGCATAGTTTGTTTTCTAAGTCTGTGAGTGTGTATCTCTGTGGAAATATGTTCATTTGTGTCAGTTATTAGATAACGCCTATAAGTGATATCATAGAATATAGGTCTTTTGCTTTCCGACTTACCTCATGATTCATGATTATCTAAAGACTCATTTGTGGTGCCTCAGAGAGCAATGGTTCATTGTTTTCCATGGCCAATATTCCATTGTGTACCTGGACCACTTCTTCTTTATCCATTCACCTCTTGTTGGATATTTTGATTGCTTCACGGTCTTGGCTATTGTGAATAAGGCTGCACTGCAGCTTTTGCGGCCTGTGTCTTCTCGATTCTTGTCTTCTCAGGTGAGAGGTCCAATGGTGTGCCTGCTGGATTGAATGGTACCTCCATTTTTACTTTTAAACACAGCTCCTTTCTGTTCTCATTATTGGCTGTTATCCTTTTACGTCTCACCAGCAGGTTGAGGGTACACAGTTCTGTAAAACCCCTTCAGCATTTATTTTTTGTAGACTTTTTGCTGATGGTCAGTCGACTGGTGTAAGTTGAAACTTTTTGTAGATTAGATTGCATGCGTCTAACACTCCCTGAGGTTGAGCTTTTATCCATGTTCCTTTTTTTTAAAAAAACAGTGTGAGTAAAACTTAACTCTTCATAATCTCTTCTTGAAACATTTGCCTGTTTTGAATTTTATTGTCCACTCCCTACTTCAGCACAATATTTTAGGGCAGGTGTCCTTTACAGCCCTGAGTCTTTGTGAATGTTAAGTGACCATTAGCTGTGAGTTTAAAGCTGCTCTTGCAGGTAACGGCCACAAGGTGGCATCATTTCTCCTTTACCAAATTTGGTTACGAGGGAAACAGAGGCTTAATGGAAGTGGTGTTCTAGGTTGTATATTAGAATGGAATATGCCAGGAAAAAGCCCTTTAAGTTTATGTCTCATTACTTCTTGTTCATATTTGTAATTTACGTTTTATTTTTTATCCCAGCAAATTTGATTACGATGGTTTGTTTGCTCTAGGTGTGCAAGATGTGGCTCTTTCACACATATACAGGTATCTATTCTTCCTCGCATCCTTTTCTCATGTAGGTTATGACGGAATGTTGAGTAGTCTTCTCCTGGTCTTCCGTACGTCTTTGGTGGTTATATATTTCACATGGTTTGTATATCTCTGTTAACCCCAATATGGTAATGTATCCAATCCTCATCCCTTTCTATTTGGTGAACCATAAGTTTTTAAATGAATCTGCGATTGCCTCTCTTTGTGGAAATATCTTCATTGGTATCGATTTTTAAGTAACTCCTAAAAGTGATATGATAGGATATGTGTCTTTTGCTTTCTCACTTACTACAGGTGGCGTGATTACGTCTAGACTCATCTATGGTGCTGCAAATGGCATTGTTTCATTTTTTCACTAGCTCATATTCCATCTGTACAGGTAGCAGTTCTTCTTTGTCCGCCCATCTGTCGGTGGACTTTTTGGTTACTTCCGTATCTTGGCTATTGTAATACTATGCAATGCAGATTTGCATACCTGTGTCCTTCCAATTCTGTCTTCTTAGTTTATAGGTCCAGGAATAGGTCTGCTGGATCCTATGGTAGCTCAATATTTACCTTTTAAAGGCACCTCTATTCTGTTCTCTTTAGTGGCTCTTTCCAGGTTACGTCCCACATAAAGTTGAGGGTATGCATTTCTTCCCAGCACCTTCAGCATTTATTCTTTGTAGTTTTTGCTGATGGTTCTTCTGAGTGGTGTGAGCTGATACCTCTTTGTGGTTGAATTTGCATGTGTCTCATAATGCGTTGAAATTGAGCTTTTAGACATGTCCTTTTTATTTTTCCAGCTATGATTAGAGCTTATTTCTTCAAAGTGTTTTCTTAAAGTATGTGTCACCATTTGAAATATTTTGGCCATTACCTCCCTCAAGACATTTTGAGGGCAAGTTTCATTTACAGTTCTGCAGTACTTGTTCCTATGAAATGACCATTAGCACGGGCTTTAAAGCTGCTTTTGCAGGTAACTGCCAGAGGGCAGCAGCCTTTCTATGTTCCCCACCCTGGTAACTAGGGAAAAGCCCTTGCGGCCTGTGGTGTTTCTCGGTTAAAAATTAGAGTGGAGTGTGCCTGGAGAAACCCACACAAGCTGATGTCTCCTTACTTTTGTTGGATTTTTAAATGTAATTTTTATTTTTTATTGGAGTAATTTTCCACTGTGTACGTGGACCACTTCTACTTTGTGCATTCCTCGGTTGATGGACATTTTCATTTCTTCCAAGTCTTGGCTATGGTAAATATTGTTGGAGTGCAGGATTGCCAGCCTGTGACTTTTTGATTCTCATTTTCTCAGGTGATAGGCCCAGCAGTGGGTGTGATTCATTGACTGGTAGCACCGTGTTTCCCCTTTCAAAGCACCTCCTTTGTGTTTTCATTAGTGGCTCTTACCACGTCCCCCTTAGAATCGAGGGTACGCATTTCTCCACAATCGCTTCAGCATTTATTGTTTGCAGCATTTATGCTAATGGCCCTACTGGCTGCTGTGAGCTGATAGGTTTTTGTAATTTGGGTTTGCATGTATTTGAAAATTCGTAAAACTCATTATTTTTCTCCGCCGTTTTCTTTTCTGTTACAAAAAGGAAACAAATGGGAGTACATTATAACTCTGGAAACTGTCTTCTTAGAAGGTTGCCCTCTTTTGAATTTTTTGGTCGATTTTCCACCCCAGAGTTTTTTTAGAGAGCAGGTGTCATTTCCCGAACTGCAAGTTTGGTGAATATTTATTGACCTTTAGAAATGGGTTTAAAGCTGCTGTTGTGGGAAGTGGCCTCAAGCAGGCAGCATTTCTCCATTCCCAAATCTGGTTTCTAGGGCAGCAGAGCCTTTCTGGAAGTCGTGTTCCTAGGTTGTAAATTACATTGGAATGTGCATGGAGAAACCCCCATAAGTTTATGTCTCATTATTTCTTCTTGGTTTTAAAAATTTATTAATTGTGGTAAAGCTTAGAATATTGTTTGTCCTAGGTGTACACAATCTGGTTCATTTGTAGATTATATATGTCTATTCAAGTACAGATCCTCTTCCCATGTAAAATGTTACAGAATGTTCCGCAGACCTCCCTTGCTATATGGTCGGTCGTTTTGAGATATGTATATAATATGTGTTTGTATACATATAGTAACACTAATCTTAATTTATCCATTCCCCCCACCTTTCCTTTTAGATGAGCATAGTTTGTTTTCTAAGTCTGTGAGTGTCTTTCTCTGTGGAAATATGTTCATTTGTGTCAGTTATTAGATAACGCCTATAAGTGATATCATAGAATATAGGTCTTTTGCTTTCCGACTTACCTCATGTTTCATGATTATCTCCAGAGTCATTTGTGGTGCCTCAGAGAGCAATGGTTCATTGTTTTCCATGGCTAATATTCCATTGTGTACATGGACCACTTCTTCTTTATCCATTCACCTCTTGTTGGATATTTTGATTGCTTCACGGTGTTGGCTATTGTGAATAAGGCTGCACTGCAGCTTTTGCGGCCTGTGTCTTCTCGATTCTTGCCTTCTCAGGTGAGAGGTCCAATGGTGTGCCTGCTGGATTGAATGGTACCTCCATTTTTACTTTTAAACACAGCTCCTTTCTATTCTCATTATTGGCTGTTACCCTTTTACGTCTCAACAGCAGGTAGAGGGTTCACAGTTCTCTAAAACCCCTTCAGCATTTATTGTTCGTAGACTTTTTGCTGATGGTCAGTCGATTGGTGTAAGTTGAAAACTTTTTGTAGATTAGATTGCATGGGTCTAACACTCCCTGAGGTTGAGCTTTTATCCATTTTCCTTTTTTTTAAAAGAGCGTCAGTAAAACGTAACTCTTCATATTCTCTTCTTGAAACATTTGCCTGTTTTGAAATTTTTTGTCCATTCCCTACTTCAGCACAATTTTTTAGGGCAGGTGTCCTTACAGCCCTGAGTCCTTGTGAATGTTAAGTGACCATTAGCTGTGACTTTAAAGCTGCTCTTGCAGGAAACGGCCACAAGGTGGCAGCATTTCTCCTTTACCAAATTTGGTTACTAGGGAAACAGAGCCTTAATGGAAGTGGTGTTCTAGGTTGTAAATTAAAATGGAATGTGCCAGGAAAAAGCCCTTTAAGTTTATGTCTCATTACTTCTTGTTCATATTTGTAATTTACTTTTTATTTTTTATCCCAGCAAATTTGATTACAATGGTTTGTTTCTTCTTGGTGTGCAAGATGTGGTTCTTTCACACATATATGTGTATCTATTCTTCCTCGCATCCTTTTCCCATTTAGGTTATGACAGAATGTTGAGTATTCTTCTCCTGGTCTTCCGTACGCCTTTGGTGATTATATATTTCACATGGTATGTATATCTCTGTTAACCCCAATATGGTAATGTATCCAATCCTCATCCCTTTCTATTTGGTGAACCATAAGTTTTCAAATGAATCTGCGATTGCCTCTCTCTGTTGAAATATCTTCATTGGTATCAATTTTTAAGTAACTCCTAAAAGTGGTATGATAGGATATGTGTCTTTTGCTTTCTCACTTACTACAGGTGGCATGATTACGTCTAGACTCATCTTCTATGGTGCTGCAAATGGCATTGTTTCATTTTTTTCAGTAGCGAATATTCCATCTGTACATGGAGGAGTTCTTCTTTGTCCATCCTTCTGTTGGTGGCCTTTTTGGTTACTTCCATATCTTGGCTATTGTAATACTGTGCAATGCAGATTTCCTGCCTCTGTCTTTCCAATTCTCTCCTCTTAGATTATAGGTCGAGGAGTGGGCCTGCTGGATCATATGGTAGCTCAATGTTTACCTTTTTAAGGCACCTCCATTCTGTTCTAGTTCGTGGCCCTTTCCAAGTTACGTCCCCCTTGAAGTTGAGGGTATGCATTTCTCTACAACACCTTCAGCATTTATTGTTTGTAGTTTTCTTGCTGGTGGTTATTCTGACAAGTGTGATCTGATACCTCTTTGTGGTTGAATTCGCACGTGCCTCATAATCCATTGAAAATGAGCTTGAAGGCATGTCCTTTTTTATTTTTCAAGCTGTGATTACCCCTTAGTTCTTCAAAGTGTTCTCTTAAAGTATGTGTCACATTTTGAAATGTATTGGCCATTACCTCCCTCAAGACATTTTGAGGGCAGGTTTCATTTGCAGTTCTGCAGTACTTGTTCCTATGAAATGACCATTAGCACAGGCTTAAAGCTGTTTTTGCAGGTAACTGCCAGAGGGCAGCAGCCTTTCTATGTTCCCCACCCTGGTAACTCGGGAAAAGCCCTTGCACCCTGTGGTGTTTCTCGGTTATAAATTAGCGTGGAGTGTGCCTGGACAAACCCACACAAGCTGATGTCTCCTTACTTTCGTTGGATTTTTAAATGTAAGTTTTATTTTTTATTGGAGTAATTTTCCACTGTGTACGTGGACCACTTCTACTTTGTGCATTACTCGGTTGATGGACATTTTCATTGCTTCCAAGTGTTGGCTATGGTAAATATTGTTTTAGTGCAGGATTGCCAGCCTGTGACTTTTTGATTCTCATTTTCTCAGGTGATAGGCCAAGCAGTGGTTGTGATTGACTGACTGGTAGCACCGTGTTTCCCTTTTCAAAGCACCTTCTTTGTGTTTTCATTAGTGGCACTTACCACGTCCCCTTTAGAATCGAGGGTACACATTTCTCCACAATCGTTTCAGCATTTATTGTTTGCAGCATTTATGCTAATGGCCCTTCTGGCTGCTGTGAGCTGATAGGTTTTTGTAATTTGGGTTTGCATGTCTCTGAAAATTCCTAAAACTCATCATTTTTCTCCGCCGTTTTCTTTTCTGTTAAAAAAAGGAAACAGTTGGGAGTACAATATAACTCTTGATATGGTCTTCTTGGAAGGTTGCCCTCTTTTGAATTTTTTGGTCAATTTTCCACCCCAGAATTTTTTCAGAGAGCAGGTGTCATTTACCGAACTGCAAGTTTGGTGAATATTTAGTGACCTTTAGCAATGGGTTTAAAGCTGATTTGTGGGAAGTGGCCTCAAGCAGGCAGCATTTCTCCATTCCCAAATCTGGGTACTAGGGCAGCAGAGCCTTTCTGGAAGTCGTGTTCCTAGGTTGTAAATTACGTTGGAATGTGCATGGAGAAACGCCCCTAAGTTTATGTCTCATTATTTCTTCTTGGTATAATTTTTTTTTTTTAAATTTGAGTAAAGCTTAGAATATTGTTTGTCCTAGGTGTACACAATCTGGTTCATTTGTAGATTATATATGTCTATTCAAGTACAGATCCTCTTCCCATGTAAAATGTTACACAGGGTTCTGCAGACCTCCCTTGCTATATGGTCGGTAGTTTTGAGATATGTATATAATATGTGTTTGTATACATATAGTAACACTAATCTTAATTTATCCATTCCCCCCACCTTTCCTTTTAGATGAGCATAGTTTGTTTTCTAAGTCTGTGAGTGTGTATCTCTGTGGAAATATGTTCATTTGTGTCAGTTATTAGATAACGCCTACAAGTGATATCATAGAATATAGGTCTTTTGCTTTCCGACTTACCTCATGATTCATGATTATCTAAAGACTCATTTGTGGTGCCTCAGAGAGCAATGGTTCATTGTTTTCCATGGCCAATATTCCATTGTGTACCTGGACCACTTCTTCTTTATCCATTCACCTCTTGTTGGATATTTTGATTGCTTCACGGTCTTGGCTATTGTGAATAAGGCTGCACTGCAGCTTTTGCGGCCTGTGTCTTCTCGATTCTTGTCTTCTCAGGTGAGAGGTCCAATGGTGTGCCTGCTGGATTGAATGGTACCTCCATTTTTACTTTTAAACACAGCTCCTTTCTGTTCTCATTATTGGCTGTTATCCTTTTACGTCTCACCAGCAGGTTGAGGGTACACAGTTCTGTAAAACCCCTTCAGCATTTATTTTTTGTAGACTTTTTGCTGATGGTCAGTCGACTGGTGTAAGTTGAAACTTTTTGTAGATTAGATTGCATGCGTCTAACACTCCCTGAGGTTGAGCTTTTATCCATGTTCCTTTTTTTTAAAAAAACAGTGTGAGTAAAACTTAACTCTTCATAATCTCTTCTTGAAACATTTGCCTGTTTTGAATTTTATTGTCCACTCCCTACTTCAGCACAATATTTTAGGGCAGGTGTCCTTTACAGCCCTGAGTCTTTGTGAATGTTAAGTGACCATTAGCTGTGAGTTTAAAGCTGCTCTTGCAGGTAACGGCCACAAGGTGGCATCATTTCTCCTTTACCAAATTTGGTTACGAGGGAAACAGAGCCTTAATGGAAGTGGTGTTCTAGGTTGTATATTAGAATGGAATATGCCAGGAAAAAGCCCTTTAAGTTTATGTCTCATTACTTCTTGTTCATATTTGTAATTTACGTTTTATTTTTTATCCCAGCAAATTTGATTACGATGGTTTGTTTGCTCTAGGTGTGCAAGATGTGGCTCTTTCACACATATACAGGTATCTATTCTTCCTCGCATCCTTTTCTCATGTAGGTTATGACGGAATGTTGAGTAGTCTTCTCCTGGTCTTCCGTACGTCTTTGGTGGTTATATATTTCACATGGTTTGTATATCTCTGTTAACCCCAATATGGTAATGTATCCAATCCTCATCCCTTTCTATTTGGTGAACCATAAGTTTTTAAATGAATCTGCGATTGCCTCTCTTTGTGGAAATATCTTCATTGGTATCGATTTTTAAGTAACTCCTAAAAGTGATATGATAGGATATGTGTCTTTTGCTTTCTCACTTACTACAGGTGGCGTGATTACGTCTAGACTCATCTATGGTGCTGCAAATGGCATTGTTTCATTTTTTCACTAGCTCATATTCCATCTGTACAGGTAGCAGTTCTTCTTTGTCCGCCCATCTGTCGGTGGACTTTTTGGTTACTTCCGTATCTTGGCTATTGTAATACTATGCAATGCAGATTTGCATACCTGTGTCCTTCCAATTCTGTCTTCTTAGTTTATAGGTCCAGGAATAGGTCTGCTGGATCCTATGGTAGCTCAATATTTACCTTTTAAAGGCACCTCTATTCTGTTCTCTTTAGTGGCTCTTTCCAGGTTACGTCCCACATAAAGTTGAGGGTATGCATTTCTTCCCAGCACCTTCAGCATTTATTCTTTGTAGTTTTTGCTGATGGTTCTTCTGAGTGGTGTGAGCTGATACCTCTTTGTGGTTGAATTTGCATGTGTCTCATAATGCGTTGAAATTGAGCTTTTAGACATGTCCTTTTTATTTTTCCAGCTATGATTAGAGCTTATTTCTTCAAAGTGTTTTCTTAAAGTATGTGTCACCATTTGAAATATTTTGGCCATTACCTCCCTCAAGACATTTTGAGGGCAAGTTTCATTTACAGTTCTGCAGTACTTGTTCCTATGAAATGACCATTAGCACGGGCTTTAAAGCTGCTTTTGCAGGTAACTGCCAGAGGGCAGCAGCCTTTCTATGTTCCCCACCCTGGTAACTAGGGAAAAGCCCTTGCGGCCTGTGGTGTTTCTCGGTTAAAAATTAGAGTGGAGTGTGCCTGGAGAAACCCACACAAGCTGATGTCTCCTTACTTTTGTTGGATTTTTAAATGTAATTTTTATTTTTTATTGGAGTAATTTTCCACTGTGTACGTGGACCACTTCTACTTTGTGCATTCCTCGGTTGATGGACATTTTCATTTCTTCCAAGTCTTGGCTATGGTAAATATTGTTGGAGTGCAGGATTGCCAGCCTGTGACTTTTTGATTCTCATTTTCTCAGGTGATAGGCCCAGCAGTGGGTGTGATTCATTGACTGGTAGCACCGTGTTTCCCCTTTCAAAGCACCTCCTTTGTGTTTTCATTAGTGGCTCTTACCACGTCCCCCTTAGAATCGAGGGTACGCATTTCTCCACAATCGCTTCAGCATTTATTGTTTGCAGCATTTATGCTAATGGCCCTACTGGCTGCTGTGAGCTGATAGGTTTTTGTAATTTGGGTTTGCATGTATTTGAAAATTCGTAAAACTCATTATTTTTCTCCGCCGTTTTCTTTTCTGTTACAAAAAGGAAACAAATGGGAGTACATTATAACTCTGGAAACTGTCTTCTTAGAAGGTTGCCCTCTTTTGAATTTTTTGGTCGATTTTCCACCCCAGAGTTTTTTTAGAGAGCAGGTGTCATTTCCCGAACTGCAAGTTTGGTGAATATTTATTGACCTTTAGAAATGGGTTTAAAGCTGCTGTTGTGGGAAGTGGCCTCAAGCAGGCAGCATTTCTCCATTCCCAAATCTGGTTTCTAGGGCAGCAGAGCCTTTCTGGAAGTCGTGTTCCTAGGTTGTAAATTACATTGGAATGTGCATGGAGAAACCCCCATAAGTTTATGTCTCATTATTTCTTCTTGGTTTTAAAAATTTATTAATTGTGGTAAAGCTTAGAATATTGTTTGTCCTAGGTGTACACAATCTGGTTCATTTGTAGATTATATATGTCTATTCAAGTACAGATCCTCTTCCCATGTAAAATGTTACAGAATGTTCCGCAGACCTCCCTTGCTATATGGTCGGTCGTTTTGAGATATGTATATAATATGTGTTTGTATACATATAGTAACACTAATCTTAATTTATCCATTCCCCCCACCTTTCCTTTTAGATGAGCATAGTTTGTTTTCTAAGTCTGTGAGTGTCTTTCTCTGTGGAAATATGTTCATTTGTGTCAGTTATTAGATAACGCCTATAAGTGATATCATAGAATATAGGTCTTTTGCTTTCCGACTTACCTCATGTTTCATGATTATCTCCAGAGTCATTTGTGGTGCCTCAG
Source organism: Eschrichtius robustus (assembly GCF_028021215.1). Lineage (NCBI taxonomy): Eukaryota > Metazoa > Chordata > Mammalia > Artiodactyla > Eschrichtiidae > Eschrichtius > Eschrichtius robustus. Next base: position 57,536,589 of record NC_090830.1, on the reverse strand, counting down.
AGAGCAATGGTTCATTGTTTTCCATGGCTAATATTCCATTGTGTACATGGACCACTTCTTCTTTATCCATTCACCTCTTGTTGGATATTTTGATTGCTTCACGGTCTTGGCTATTGTGAATAAGGCTGCACTGCAGCTTTTGCGGCCTGTGTCTTCTCGATTCTTGCCTTCTCAGGTGAGAGGTCCAATGGTGTGCCTGCTGGATTGAATGGTACCTCCATTTTTACTTTTAAACACAGCTCCTTTCTATTCTCATTATTGGCTGTTACCCTTTTACGTCTCAACAGCAGGTAGAGGGTTCACAGTTCTCTAAAACCCCTTCAGCATTTATTGTTCGTAGACTTTTTGCTGATGGTCAGTCGATTGGTGTAAGTTGAAAACTTTTTGTAGATTAGATTGCATGGGTCTAACACTCCCTGAGGTTGAGCTTTTATCCATTTTCCTTTTTTTTTAAAAGAGCGTCAGTAAAACGTAACTCTTCATATTCTCTTCTTGAAACATTTGCCTGTTTTGAAATTTTTTGTCCATTCCCTACTTCAGCACAATTTTTTAGGGCAGGTGTCCTTACAGCCCTGAGTCCTTGTGAATGTTAAGTGACCATTAGCTGTGACTTTAAAGCTGCTCTTGCAGGAAACGGCCACAAGGTGGCAGCATTTCTCCTTTACCAAATTTGGTTACTAGGGAAACAGAGCCTTAATGGAAGTGGTGTTCTAGGTTGTAAATTAAAATGGAATGTGCCAGGAAAAAGCCCTTTAAGTTTATGTCTCATTACTTCTTGTTCATATTTGTAATTTACTTTTTATTTTTTATCCCAGCAAATTTGATTACAATGGTTTGTTTCTTCTTGGTGTGCAAGATGTGGTTCTTTCACACATATATGTGTATCTATTCTTCCTCGCATCCTTTTCCCATTTAGGTTATGACAGAATGTTGAGTATTCTTCTCCTGGTCTTCCGTACGCCTTTGGTGATTATATATTTCACATGGTATGTATATCTCTGTTAACCCCAATATGGTAATGTATCCAATCCTCATCCCTTTCTATTTGGTGAACCATAAGTTTTCAAATGAATCTGCGATTGCCTCTCTCTGTTGAAATATCTTCATTGGTATCAATTTTTAAGTAACTCCTAAAAGTGGTATGATAGGATATGTGTCTTTTGCTTTCTCACTTACTACAGGTGGCATGATTACGTCTAGACTCATCTTCTATGGTGCTGCAAATGGCATTGTTTCATTTTTTTCAGTAGCGAATATTCCATCTGTACATGGAGGAGTTCTTCTTTGTCCATCCTTCTGTTGGTGGCCTTTTTGGTTACTTCCATATCTTGGCTATTGTAATACTGTGCAATGCAGATTTCCTGCCTCTGTCTTTCCAATTCTCTCCTCTTAGATTATAGGTCGAGGAGTGGGCCTGCTGGATCATATGGTAGCTCAATGTTTACCTTTTTAAGGCACCTCCATTCTGTTCTAGTTCGTGGCCCTTTCCAAGTTACGTCCCCCTTGAAGTTGAGGGTATGCATTTCTCTACAACACCTTCAGCATTTATTGTTTGTAGTTTTCTTGCTGGTGGTTATTCTGACAAGTGTGATCTGATACCTCTTTGTGGTTGAATTCGCACGTGCCTCATAATCCATTGAAAATGAGCTTGAAGGCATGTCCTTTTTTATTTTTCAAGCTGTGATTACCCCTTAGTTCTTCAAAGTGTTCTCTTAAAGTATGTGTCACATTTTGAAATGTATTGGCCATTACCTCCCTCAAGACATTTTGAGGGCAGGTTTCATTTGCAGTTCTGCAGTACTTGTTCCTATGAAATGACCATTAGCACAGGCTTAAAGCTGTTTTTGCAGGTAACTGCCAGAGGGCAGCAGCCTTTCTATGTTCCCCACCCTGGTAACTCGGGAAAAGCCCTTGCACCCTGTGGTGTTTCTCGGTTATAAATTAGCGTGGAGTGTGCCTGGACAAACCCACACAAGCTGATGTCTCCTTACTTTCGTTGGATTTTTAAATGTAAGTTTTATTTTTTATTGGAGTAATTTTCCACTGTGTACGTGGACCACTTCTACTTTGTGCATTACTCGGTTGATGGACATTTTCATTGCTTCCAAGTGTTGGCTATGGTAAATATTGTTTTAGTGCAGGATTGCCAGCCTGTGACTTTTTGATTCTCATTTTCTCAGGTGATAGGCCAAGCAGTGGTTGTGATTGACTGACTGGTAGCACCGTGTTTCCCTTTTCAAAGCACCTTCTTTGTGTTTTCATTAGTGGCACTTACCACGTCCCCTTTAGAATCGAGGGTACACATTTCTCCACAATCGTTTCAGCATTTATTGTTTGCAGCATTTATGCTAATGGCCCTTCTGGCTGCTGTGAGCTGATAGGTTTTTGTAATTTGGGTTTGCATGTCTCTGAAAATTCCTAAAACTCATCATTTTTCTCCGCCGTTTTCTTTTCTGTTAAAAAAAGGAAACAGTTGGGAGTACAATATAACTCTTGATATGGTCTTCTTGGAAGGTTGCCCTCTTTTGAATTTTTTGGTCAATTTTCCACCCCAGAATTTTTTCAGAGAGCAGGTGTCATTTACCGAACTGCAAGTTTGGTGAATATTTAGTGACCTTTAGCAATGGGTTTAAAGCTGATTTGTGGGAAGTGGCCTCAAGCAGGCAGCATTTCTCCATTCCCAAATCTGGGTACTAGGGCAGCAGAGCCTTTCTGGAAGTCGTGTTCCTAGGTTGTAAATTACGTTGGAATGTGCATGGAGAAACGCCCCTAAGTTTATGTCTCATTATTTCTTCTTGGTATAATTTTTTTTTTTAAATTTGAGTAAAGCTGAATATTGTTTGTCCTAGGTGTACACAATCTGGTTCATTTGTAGATTATATATGTCTATTCAAGTACAGATCCTCTTCCCATGTAAAATGTTACACAGGGTTCTGCAGACCTCCCTTGCTATATGGTCGGTAGTTTTGAGATATGTATATAATATGTGTTTGTATACATATAGTAACACTAATCTTAATTTATCCATTCCCCCCACCTTTCCTTTTAGATGAGCATAGTTTGTTTTCTAAGTCTGTGAGTGTGTATCTCTGTGGAAATATGTTCATTTGTGTCAGTTATTAGATAACGCCTACAAGTGATATCATAGAATATAGGTCTTTTGCTTTCCGACTTACCTCATGATTCATGATTATCTAAAGACTCATTTGTGGTGCCTCAGAGAGCAATGGTTCATTGTTTTCCATGGCCAATATTCCATTGTGTACCTGGACCACTTCTTCTTTATCCATTCACCTCTTGTTGGATATTTTGATTGCTTCACGGTCTTGGCTATTGTGAATAAGGCTGCACTGCAGCTTTTGCGGCCTGTGTCTTCTCGATTCTTGTCTTCTCAGGTGAGAGGTCCAATGGTGTGCCTGCTGGATTGAATGGTACCTCCATTTTTACTTTTAAACACAGCTCCTTTCTGTTCTCATTATTGGCTGTTATCCTTTTACGTCTCACCAGCAGGTTGAGGGTACACAGTTCTGTAAAACCCCTTCAGCATTTATTTTTTGTAGACTTTTTGCTGATGGTCAGTCGACTGGTGTAAGTTGAAACTTTTTGTAGATTAGATTGCATGCGTCTAACACTCCCTGAGGTTGAGCTTTTATCCATGTTCCTTTTTTTTAAAAAAACAGTGTGAGTAAAACTTAACTCTTCATAATCTCTTCTTGAAACATTTGCCTGTTTTGAATTTTATTGTCCACTCCCTACTTCAGCACAATATTTTAGGGCAGGTGTCCTTTACAGCCCTGAGTCTTTGTGAATGTTAAGTGACCATTAGCTGTGAGTTTAAAGCTGCTCTTGCAGGTAACGGCCACAAGGTGGCATCATTTCTCCTTTACCAAATTTGGTTACGAGGGAAACAGAGCCTTAATGGAAGTGGTGTTCTAGGTTGTATATTAGAATGGAATATGCCAGGAAAAAGCCCTTTAAGTTTATGTCTCATTACTTCTTGTTCATATTTGTAATTTACGTTTTATTTTTTATCCCAGCAAATTTGATTACGATGGTTTGTTTGCTCTAGGTGTGCAAGATGTGGCTCTTTCACACATATACAGGTATCTATTCTTCCTCGCATCCTTTTCTCATGTAGGTTATGACGGAATGTTGAGTAGTCTTCTCCTGGTCTTCCGTACGTCTTTGGTGGTTATATATTTCACATGGTTTGTATATCTCTGTTAACCCCAATATGGTAATGTATCCAATCCTCATCCCTTTCTATTTGGTGAACCATAAGTTTTTAAATGAATCTGCGATTGCCTCTCTTTGTGGAAATATCTTCATTGGTATCGATTTTTAAGTAACTCCTAAAAGTGATATGATAGGATATGTGTCTTTTGCTTTCTCACTTACTACAGGTGGCGTGATTACGTCTAGACTCATCTATGGTGCTGCAAATGGCATTGTTTCATTTTTTCACTAGCTCATATTCCATCTGTACAGGTAGCAGTTCTTCTTTGTCCGCCCATCTGTCGGTGGACTTTTTGGTTACTTCCGTATCTTGGCTATTGTAATACTATGCAATGCAGATTTGCATACCTGTGTCCTTCCAATTCTGTCTTCTTAGTTTATAGGTCCAGGAATAGGTCTGCTGGATCCTATGGTAGCTCAATATTTACCTTTTAAAGGCACCTCTATTCTGTTCTCTTTAGTGGCTCTTTCCAGGTTACGTCCCACATAAAGTTGAGGGTATGCATTTCTTCCCAGCACCTTCAGCATTTATTCTTTGTAGTTTTTGCTGATGGTTCTTCTGAGTGGTGTGAGCTGATACCTCTTTGTGGTTGAATTTGCATGTGTCTCATAATGCGTTGAAATTGAGCTTTTAGACATGTCCTTTTTATTTTTCCAGCTATGATTAGAGCTTATTTCTTCAAAGTGTTTTCTTAAAGTATGTGTCACCATTTGAAATATTTTGGCCATTACCTCCCTCAAGACATTTTGAGGGCAAGTTTCATTTACAGTTCTGCAGTACTTGTTCCTATGAAATGACCATTAGCACGGGCTTTAAAGCTGCTTTTGCAGGTAACTGCCAGAGGGCAGCAGCCTTTCTATGTTCCCCACCCTGGTAACTAGGGAAAAGCCCTTGCGGCCTGTGGTGTTTCTCGGTTAAAAATTAGAGTGGAGTGTGCCTGGAGAAACCCACACAAGCTGATGTCTCCTTACTTTTGTTGGATTTTTAAATGTAATTTTTATTTTTTATTGGAGTAATTTTCCACTGTGTACGTGGACCACTTCTACTTTGTGCATTCCTCGGTTGATGGACATTTTCATTTCTTCCAAGTCTTGGCTATGGTAAATATTGTTGGAGTGCAGGATTGCCAGCCTGTGACTTTTTGATTCTCATTTTCTCAGGTGATAGGCCCAGCAGTGGGTGTGATTCATTGACTGGTAGCACCGTGTTTCCCCTTTCAAAGCACCTCCTTTGTGTTTTCATTAGTGGCTCTTACCACGTCCCCCTTAGAATCGAGGGTACGCATTTCTCCACAATCGCTTCAGCATTTATTGTTTGCAGCATTTATGCTAATGGCCCTACTGGCTGCTGTGAGCTGATAGGTTTTTGTAATTTGGGTTTGCATGTATTTGAAAATTCGTAAAACTCATTATTTTTCTCCGCCGTTTTCTTTTCTGTTACAAAAAGGAAACAAATGGGAGTACATTATAACTCTGGAAACTGTCTTCTTAGAAGGTTGCCCTCTTTTGAATTTTTTGGTCGATTTTCCACCCCAGAGTTTTTTTAGAGAGCAGGTGTCATTTCCCGAACTGCAAGTTTGGTGAATATTTATTGACCTTTAGAAATGGGTTTAAAGCTGCTGTTGTGGGAAGTGGCCTCAAGCAGGCAGCATTTCTCCATTCCCAAATCTGGTTTCTAGGGCAGCAGAGCCTTTCTGGAAGTCGTGTTCCTAGGTTGTAAATTACATTGGAATGTGCATGGAGAAACCCCCATAAGTTTATGTCTCATTATTTCTTCTTGGTTTTAAAAATTTATTAATTGTGGTAAAGCTTAGAATATTGTTTGTCCTAGGTGTACACAATCTGGTTCATTTGTAGATTATATATGTCTATTCAAGTACAGATCCTCTTCCCATGTAAAATGTTACAGAATGTTCCGCAGACCTCCCTTGCTATATGGTCGGTCGTTTTGAGATATGTATATAATATGTGTTTGTATACATATAGTAACACTAATCTTAATTTATCCATTCCCCCCACCTTTCCTTTTAGATGAGCATAGTTTGTTTTCTAAGTCTGTGAGTGTCTTTCTCTGTGGAAATATGTTCATTTGTGTCAGTTATTAGATAACGCCTATAAGTGATATCATAGAATATAGGTCTTTTGCTTTCCGACTTACCTCATGTTTCATGATTATCTCCAGAGTCATTTGTGGTGCCTCAGAGAGCAATGGTTCATTGTTTTCCATGGCTAATATTCCATTGTGTACATGGACCACTTCTTCTTTATCCATTCACCTCTTGTTGGATATTTTGATTGCTTCACGGTCTTGGCTATTGTGAATAAGGCTGCACTGCAGCTTTTGCGGCCTGTGTCTTCTCGATTCTTGCCTTCTCAGGTGAGAGGTCCAATGGTGTGCCTGCTGGATTGAATGGTACCTCCATTTTTACTTTTAAACACAGCTCCTTTCTATTCTCATTATTGGCTGTTACCCTTTTACGTCTCAACAGCAGGTAGAGGGTTCACAGTTCTCTAAAACCCCTTCAGCATTTATTGTTCGTAGACTTTTTGCTGATGGTCAGTCGATTGGTGTAAGTTGAAAACTTTTTGTAGATTAGATTGCATGGGTCTAACACTCCCTGAGGTTGAGCTTTTATCCATTTTCCTTTTTTTTAAAAGAGCGTCAGTAAAACGTAACTCTTCATATTCTCTTCTTGAAACATTTGCCTGTTTTGAAATTTTTTGTCCATTCCCTACTTCAGCACAATTTTTTAGGGCAGGTGTCCTTACAGCCCTGAGTCCTTGTGAATGTTAAGTGACCATTAGCTGTGACTTTAAAGCTGCTCTTGCAGGAAACGGCCACAAGGTGGCAGCATTTCTCCTTTACCAAATTTGGTTACTAGGGAAACAGAGCCTTAATGGAAGTGGTGTTCTAGGTTGTAAATTAAAATGGAATGTGCCAGGAAAAAGCCCTTTAAGTTTATGTCTCATTACTTCTTGTTCATATTTGTAATTTACTTTTTATTTTTTATCCCAGCAAATTTGATTACAATGGTTTGTTTCTTCTTGGTGTGCAAGATGTGGTTCTTTCACACATATATGTGTATCTATTCTTCCTCGCATCCTTTTCCCATTTAGGTTATGACAGAATGTTGAGTATTCTTCTCCTGGTCTTCCGTACGCCTTTGGTGATTATATATTTCACATGGTATGTATATCTCTGTTAACCCCAATATGGTAATGTATCCAATCCTCATCCCTTTCTATTTGGTGAACCATAAGTTTTCAAATGAATCTGCGATTGCCTCTCTCTGTTGAAATATCTTCATTGGTATCAATTTTTAAGTAACTCCTAAAAGTGGTATGATAGGATATGTGTCTTTTGCTTTCTCACTTACTACAGGTGGCATGATTACGTCTAGACTCATCTTCTATGGTGCTGCAAATGGCATTGTTTCATTTTTTTCAGTAGCGAATATTCCATCTGTACATGGAGGAGTTCTTCTTTGTCCATCCTTCTGTTGGTGGCCTTTTTGGTTACTTCCATATCTTGGCTATTGTAATACTGTGCAATGCAGATTTCCTGCCTCTGTCTTTCCAATTCTCTCCTCTTAGATTATAGGTCGAGGAGTGGGCCTGCTGGATCATATGGTAGCTCAATGTTTACCTTTTTAAGGCACCTCCATTCTGTTCTAGTTCGTGGCCCTTTCCAAGTTACGTCCCCCTTGAAGTTGAGGGTATGCATTTCTCTACAACACCTTCAGCATTTATTGTTTGTAGTTTTCTTGCTGGTGGTTATTCTGACAAGTGTGATCTGATACCTCTTTGTGGTTGAATTCGCACGTGCCTCATAATCCATTGAAAATGAGCTTGAAGGCATGTCCTTTTTTATTTTTCAAGCTGTGATTACCCCTTAGTTCTTCAAAGTGTTCTCTTAAAGTATGTGTCACATTTTGAAATGTATTGGCCATTACCTCCCTCAAGACATTTTGAGGGCAGGTTTCATTTGCAGTTCTGCAGTACTTGTTCCTATGAAATGACCATTAGCACAGGCTTAAAGCTGTTTTTGCAGGTAACTGCCAGAGGGCAGCAGCCTTTCTATGTTCCCCACCCTGGTAACTCGGGAAAAGCCCTTGCACCCTGTGGTGTTTCTCGGTTATAAATTAGCGTGGAGTGTGCCTGGACAAACCCACACAAGCTGATGTCTCCTTACTTTCGTTGGATTTTTAAATGTAAGTTTTATTTTTTATTGGAGTAATTTTCCACTGTGTACGTGGACCACTTCTACTTTGTGCATTACTCGGTTGATGGACATTTTCATTGCTTCCAAGTGTTGGCTATGGTAAATATTGTTTTAGTGCAGGATTGCCAGCCTGTGACTTTTTGATTCTCATTTTCTCAGGTGATAGGCCAAGCAGTGGTTGTGATTGACTGACTGGTAGCACCGTGTTTCCCTTTTCAAAGCACCTTCTTTGTGTTTTCATTAGTGGCACTTACCACGTCCCCTTTAGAATCGAGGGTACACATTTCTCCACAATCGTTTCAGCATTTATTGTTTGCAGCATTTATGCTAATGGCCCTTCTGGCTGCTGTGAGCTGATAGGTTTTTGTAATTTGGGTTTGCATGTCTCTGAAAATTCCTAAAACTCATCATTTTTCTCCGCCGTTTTCTTTTCTGTTAAAAAAAGGAAACAGTTGGGAGTACAATATAACTCTTGATATGGTCTTCTTGGAAGGTTGCCCTCTTTTGAATTTTTTGGTCAATTTTCCACCCCAGAATTTTTTCAGAGAGCAGGTGTCATTTACCGAACTGCAAGTTTGGTGAATATTTAGTGACCTTTAGCAATGGGTTTAAAGCTGATTTGTGGGAAGTGGCCTCAAGCAGGCAGCATTTCTCCATTCCCAAATCTGGGTACTAGGGCAGCAGAGCCTTTCTGGAAGTCGTGTTCCTAGGTTGTAAATTACGTTGGAATGTGCATGGAGAAACGCCCCTAAGTTTATGTCTCATTATTTCTTCTTGGTATAATTTTTTTTTTTAAATTTGAGTAAAGCTTAGAATATTGTTTGTCCTAGGTGTACACAATCTGGTTCATTTGTAGATTATATATGTCTATTCAAGTACAGATCCTCTTCCCATGTAAAATGTTACACAGGGTTCTGCAGACCTCCCTTGCTATATGGTCGGTAGTTTTGAGATATGTATATAATATGTGTTTGTATACATATAGTAACACTAATCTTAATTTATCCATTCCCCCCACCTTTCCTTTTAGATGAGCATAGTTTGTTTTCTAAGTCTGTGAGTGTGTATCTCTGTGGAAATATGTTCATTTGTGTCAGTTATTAGATAACGCCTACAAGTGATATCATAGAATATAGGTCTTTTGCTTTCCGACTTACCTCATGATTCATGATTATCTAAAGACTCATTTGTGGTGCCTCAGAGAGCAATGGTTCATTGTTTTCCATGGCCAATATTCCATTGTGTACCTGGACCACTTCTTCTTTATCCATTCACCTCTTGTTGGATATTTTGATTGCTTCACGGTCTTGGCTATTGTGAATAAGGCTGCACTGCAGCTTTTGCGGCCTGTGTCTTCTCGATTCTTGTCTTCTCAGGTGAGAGGTCCAATGGTGTGCCTGCTGGATTGAATGGTACCTCCATTTTTACTTTTAAACACAGCTCCTTTCTGTTCTCATTATTGGCTGTTATCCTTTTACGTCTCACCAGCAGGTTGAGGGTACACAGTTCTGTAAAACCCCTTCAGCATTTATTTTTTGTAGACTTTTTGCTGATGGTCAGTCGACTGGTGTAAGTTGAAACTTTTTGTAGATTAGATTGCATGCGTCTAACACTCCCTGAGGTTGAGCTTTTATCCATGTTCCTTTTTTTTAAAAAAACAGTGTGAGTAAAACTTAACTCTTCATAATCTCTTCTTGAAACATTTGCCTGTTTTGAATTTTATTGTCCACTCCCTACTTCAGCACAATATTTTAGGGCAGGTGTCCTTTACAGCCCTGAGTCTTTGTGAATGTTAAGTGACCATTAGCTGTGAGTTTAAAGCTGCTCTTGCAGGTAACGGCCACAAGGTGGCATCATTTCTCCTTTACCAAATTTGGTTACGAGGGAAACAGAGCCTTAATGGAAGTGGTGTTCTAGGTTGTATATTAGAATGGAATATGCCAGGAAAAAGCCCTTTAAGTTTATGTCTCATTACTTCTTGTTCATATTTGTAATTTACGTTTTATTTTTTATCCCAGCAAATTTGATTACGATGGTTTGTTTGCTCTAGGTGTGCAAGATGTGGCTCTTTCACACATATACAGGTATCTATTCTTCCTCGCATCCTTTTCTCATGTAGGTTATGACGGAATGTTGAGTAGTCTTCTCCTGGTCTTCCGTACGTCTTTGGTGGTTATATATTTCACATGGTTTGTATATCTCTGTTAACCCCAATATGGTAATGTATCCAATCCTCATCCCTTTCTATTTGGTGAACCATAAGTTTTTAAATGAATCTGCGATTGCCTCTCTTTGTGGAAATATCTTCATTGGTATCGATTTTTAAGTAACTCCTAAAAGTGATATGATAGGATATGTGTCTTTTGCTTTCTCACTTACTACAGGTGGCGTGATTACGTCTAGACTCATCTATGGTGCTGCAAATGGCATTGTTTCATTTTTTCACTAGCTCATATTCCATCTGTACAGGTAGCAGTTCTTCTTTGTCCGCCCATCTGTCGGTGGACTTTTTGGTTACTTCCGTATCTTGGCTATTGTAATACTATGCAATGCAGATTTGCATACCTGTGTCCTTCCAATTCTGTCTTCTTAGTTTATAGGTCCAGGAATAGGTCTGCTGGATCCTATGGTAGCTCAATATTTACCTTTTAAAGGCACCTCTATTCTGTTCTCTTTAGTGGCTCTTTCCAGGTTACGTCCCACATAAAGTTGAGGGTATGCATTTCTTCCCAGCACCTTCAGCATTTATTCTTTGTAGTTTTTGCTGATGGTTCTTCTGAGTGGTGTGAGCTGATACCTCTTTGTGGTTGAATTTGCATGTGTCTCATAATGCGTTGAAATTGAGCTTTTAGACATGTCCTTTTTATTTTTCCAGCTATGATTAGAGCTTATTTCTTCAAAGTGTTTTCTTAAAGTATGTGTCACCATTTGAAATATTTTGGCCATTACCTCCCTCAAGACATTTTGAGGGCAAGTTTCATTTACAGTTCTGCAGTACTTGTTCCTATGAAATGACCATTAGCACGGGCTTTAAAGCTGCTTTTGCAGGTAACTGCCAGAGGGCAGCAGCCTTTCTATGTTCCCCACCCTGGTAACTAGGGAAAAGCCCTTGCGGCCTGTGGTGTTTCTCGGTTAAAAATTAGAGTGGAGTGTGCCTGGAGAAACCCACACAAGCTGATGTCTCCTTACTTTTGTTGGATTTTTAAATGTAATTTTTATTTTTTATTGGAGTAATTTTCCACTGTGTACGTGGACCACTTCTACTTTGTGCATTCCTCGGTTGATGGACATTTTCATTTCTTCCAAGTCTTGGCTATGGTAAATATTGTTGGAGTGCAGGATTGCCAGCCTGTGACTTTTTGATTCTCATTTTCTCAGGTGATAGGCCCAGCAGTGGGTGTGATTCATTGACTGGTAGCACCGTGTTTCCCCTTTCAAAGCACCTCCTTTGTGTTTTCATTAGTGGCTCTTACCACGTCCCCCTTAGAATCGAGGGTACGCATTTCTCCACAATCGCTTCAGCATTTATTGTTTGCAGCATTTATGCTAATGGCCCTACTGGCTGCTGTGAGCTGATAGGTTTTTGTAATTTGGGTTTGCATGTATTTGAAAATTCGTAAAACTCATTATTTTTCTCCGCCGTTTTCTTTTCTGTTACAAAAAGGAAACAAATGGGAGTACATTATAACTCTGGAAACTGTCTTCTTAGAAGGTTGCCCTCTTTTGAATTTTTTGGTCGATTTTCCACCCCAGAGTTTTTTTAGAGAGCAGGTGTCATTTCCCGAACTGCAAGTTTGGTGAATATTTATTGACCTTTAGAAATGGGTTTAAAGCTGCTGTTGTGGGAAGTGGCCTCAAGCAGGCAGCATTTCTCCATTCCCAAATCTGGTTTCTAGGGCAGCAGAGCCTTTCTGGAAGTCGTGTTCCTAGGTTGTAAATTACATTGGAATGTGCATGGAGAAACCCCCATAAGTTTATGTCTCATTATTTCTTCTTGGTTTTAAAAATTTATTAATTGTGGTAAAGCTTAGAATATTGTTTGTCCTAGGTGTACACAATCTGGTTCATTTGTAGATTATATATGTCTATTCAAGTACAGATCCTCTTCCCATGTAAAATGTTACAGAATGTTCCGCAGACCTCCCTTGCTATATGGTCGGTCGTTTTGAGATATGTATATAATATGTGTTTGTATACATATAGTAACACTAATCTTAATTTATCCATTCCCCCCACCTTTCCTTTTAGATGAGCATAGTTTGTTTTCTAAGTCTGTGAGTGTCTTTCTCTGTGGAAATATGTTCATTTGTGTCAGTTATTAGATAACGCCTATAAGTGATATCATAGAATATAGGTCTTTTGCTTTCCGACTTACCTCATGTTTCATGATTATCTCCAGAGTCATTTGTGGTGCCTCAGAGAGCAATGGTTCATTGTTTTCCATGGCTAATATTCCATTGTGTACATGGACCACTTCTTCTTTATCCATTCACCTCTTGTTGGATATTTTGATTGCTTCACGGTGTTGGCTATTGTGAATAAGGCTGCACTGCAGCTTTTGCGGCCTGTGTCTTCTCGATTCTTGCCTTCTCAGGTGAGAGGTCCAATGGTGTGCCTGCTGGATTGAATGGTACCTCCATTTTTACTTTTAAACACAGCTCCTTTCTATTCTCATTATTGGCTGTTACCCTTTTACGTCTCAACAGCAGGTAGAGGGTTCACAGTTCTCTAAAACCCCTTCAGCATTTATTGTTCGTAGACTTTTTGCTGATGGTCAGTCGATTGGTGTAAGTTGAAAACTTTTTGTAGATTAGATTGCATGGGTCTAACACTCCCTGAGGTTGAGCTTTTATCCATTTTCCTTTTTTTTAAAAGAGCGTCAGTAAAACGTAACTCTTCATATTCTCTTCTTGAAACATTTGCCTGTTTTGAAATTTTTTGTCCATTCCCTACTTCAGCACAATTTTTTAGGGCAGGTGTCCTTACAGCCCTGAGTCCTTGTGAATGTTAAGTGACCATTAGCTGTGACTTTAAAGCTGCTCTTGCAGGAAACGGCCACAAGGTGGCAGCATTTCTCCTTTACCAAATTTGGTTACTAGGGAAACAGAGCCTTAATGGAAGTGGTGTTCTAGGTTGTAAATTAAAATGGAATGTGCCAGGAAAAAGCCCTTTAAGTTTATGTCTCATTACTTCTTGTTCATATTTGTAATTTACTTTTTATTTTTTATCCCAGCAAATTTGATTACAATGGTTTGTTTCTTCTTGGTGTGCAAGATGTGGTTCTTTCACACATATATGTGTATCTATTCTTCCTCGCATCCTTTTCCCATTTAGGTTATGACAGAATGTTGAGTATTCTTCTCCTGGTCTTCCGTACGCCTTTGGTGATTATATATTTCACATGGTATGTATATCTCTGTTAACCCCAATATGGTAATGTATCCAATCCTCATCCCTTTCTATTTGGTGAACCATAAGTTTTCAAATGAATCTGCGATTGCCTCTCTCTGTTGAAATATCTTCATTGGTATCAATTTTTAAGTAACTCCTAAAAGTGGTATGATAGGATATGTGTCTTTTGCTTTCTCACTTACTACAGGTGGCATGATTACGTCTAAACTCATCTTCTATGGTGCTGCAAATGGCATTGTTTCATTTTTTTCAGTAGCGAATATTCCATCTGTACATGGAGGAGTTCTTCTTTGTCCATCCTTCTGTTGGTGGCCTTTTTGGTTACTTCCATATCTTGGCTATTGTAATACTGTGCAATGCAGATTTCCTGCCTCTGTCTTTCCAATTCTCTCCTCTTAGATTATAGGTCGAGGAGTGGGCCTGCTGGATCATATGGTAGCTCAATGTTTACCTTTTTAAGGCACCTCCATTCTGTTCTAGTTCGTGGCCCTTTCCAAGTTACGTCCCCCTTGAAGTTGAGGGTATGCATTTCTCTACAACACCTTCAGCATTTATTGTTTGTAGTTTTCTTGCTGGTGGTTATTCTGACAAGTGTGATCTGATACCTCTTTGTGGTTGAATTCGCACGTGCCTCATAATCCATTGAAAATGAGCTTGAAGGCATGTCCTTTTTTATTTTTCAAGCTGTGATTACCCCTTAGTTCTTCAAAGTGTTCTCTTAAAGTATGTGTCACATTTTGAAATGTATTGGCCATTACCTCCCTCAAGACATTTTGAGGGCAGGTTTCATTTGCAGTTCTGCAGTACTTGTTCCTATGAAATGACCATTAGCACAGGCTTAAAGCTGTTTTTGCAGGTAACTGCCAGAGGGCAGCAGCCTTTCTATGTTCCCCACCCTGGTAACTCGGGAAAAGCCCTTGCACCCTGTGGTGTTTCTCGGTTATAAATTAGCGTGGAGTGTGCCTGGACAAACCCACACAAGCTGATGTCTCCTTACTTTCGTTGGATTTTTAAATGTAAGTTTTATTTTTTATTGGAGTAATTTTCCACTGTGTACGTGGACCACTTCTACTTTGTGCATTACTCGGTTGATGGACATTTTCATTGCTTCCAAGTGTTGGCTATGGTAAATATTGTTTTAGTGCAGGATTGCCAGCCTGTGACTTTTTGATTCTCATTTTCTCAGGTGATAGGCCAAGCAGTGGTTGTGATTGACTGACTG
Source organism: Eschrichtius robustus (assembly GCF_028021215.1). NCBI lineage: Eukaryota > Metazoa > Chordata > Mammalia > Artiodactyla > Eschrichtiidae > Eschrichtius > Eschrichtius robustus. Next base: position 57,521,497 of record NC_090830.1, on the reverse strand, counting down.
GTAGCACCGTGTTTCCCTTTTCAAAGCACCTTCTTTGTGTTTTCATTAGTGGCACTTACCACGTCCCCTTTAGAATCGAGGGTACACATTTCTCCACAATCGTTTCAGCATTTATTGTTTGCAGCATTTATGCTAATGGCCCTTCTGGCTGCTGTGAGCTGATAGGTTTTTGTAATTTGGGTTTGCATGTCTCTGAAAATTCCTAAAACTCATCATTTTTCTCCGCCGTTTTCTTTTCTGTTAAAAAAAGGAAACAGTTGGGAGTACAATATAACTCTTGATATGGTCTTCTTGGAAGGTTGCCCTCTTTTGAATTTTTTGGTCAATTTTCCACCCCAGAATTTTTTCAGAGAGCAGGTGTCATTTACCGAACTGCAAGTTTGGTGAATATTTAGTGACCTTTAGCAATGGGTTTAAAGCTGATTTGTGGGAAGTGGCCTCAAGCAGGCAGCATTTCTCCATTCCCAAATCTGGGTACTAGGGCAGCAGAGCCTTTCTGGAAGTCGTGTTCCTAGGTTGTAAATTACGTTGGAATGTGCATGGAGAAACGCCCCTAAGTTTATGTCTCATTATTTCTTCTTGGTATAATTTTTTTTTTTAAATTTGAGTAAAGCTTAGAATATTGTTTGTCCTAGGTGTACACAATCTGGTTCATTTGTAGATTATATATGTCTATTCAAGTACAGATCCTCTTCCCATGTAAAATGTTACACAGGGTTCTGCAGACCTCCCTTGCTATATGGTCGGTAGTTTTGAGATATGTATATAATATGTGTTTGTATACATATAGTAACACTAATCTTAATTTATCCATTCCCCCCACCTTTCCTTTTAGATGAGCATAGTTTGTTTTCTAAGTCTGTGAGTGTGTATCTCTGTGGAAATATGTTCATTTGTGTCAGTTATTAGATAACGCCTACAAGTGATATCATAGAATATAGGTCTTTTGCTTTCCGACTTACCTCATGATTCATGATTATCTAAAGACTCATTTGTGGTGCCTCAGAGAGCAATGGTTCATTGTTTTCCATGGCCAATATTCCATTGTGTACCTGGACCACTTCTTCTTTATCCATTCACCTCTTGTTGGATATTTTGATTGCTTCACGGTCTTGGCTATTGTGAATAAGGCTGCACTGCAGCTTTTGCGGCCTGTGTCTTCTCGATTCTTGTCTTCTCAGGTGAGAGGTCCAATGGTGTGCCTGCTGGATTGAATGGTACCTCCATTTTTACTTTTAAACACAGCTCCTTTCTGTTCTCATTATTGGCTGTTATCCTTTTACGTCTCACCAGCAGGTTGAGGGTACACAGTTCTGTAAAACCCCTTCAGCATTTATTTTTTGTAGACTTTTTGCTGATGGTCAGTCGACTGGTGTAAGTTGAAACTTTTTGTAGATTAGATTGCATGCGTCTAACACTCCCTGAGGTTGAGCTTTTATCCATGTTCCTTTTTTTTAAAAAAACAGTGTGAGTAAAACTTAACTCTTCATAATCTCTTCTTGAAACATTTGCCTGTTTTGAATTTTATTGTCCACTCCCTACTTCAGCACAATATTTTAGGGCAGGTGTCCTTTACAGCCCTGAGTCTTTGTGAATGTTAAGTGACCATTAGCTGTGAGTTTAAAGCTGCTCTTGCAGGTAACGGCCACAAGGTGGCATCATTTCTCCTTTACCAAATTTGGTTACGAGGGAAACAGAGCCTTAATGGAAGTGGTGTTCTAGGTTGTATATTAGAATGGAATATGCCAGGAAAAAGCCCTTTAAGTTTATGTCTCATTACTTCTTGTTCATATTTGTAATTTACGTTTTATTTTTTATCCCAGCAAATTTGATTACGATGGTTTGTTTGCTCTAGGTGTGCAAGATGTGGCTCTTTCACACATATACAGGTATCTATTCTTCCTCGCATCCTTTTCTCATGTAGGTTATGACGGAATGTTGAGTAGTCTTCTCCTGGTCTTCCGTACGTCTTTGGTGGTTATATATTTCACATGGTTTGTATATCTCTGTTAACCCCAATATGGTAATGTATCCAATCCTCATCCCTTTCTATTTGGTGAACCATAAGTTTTTAAATGAATCTGCGATTGCCTCTCTTTGTGGAAATATCTTCATTGGTATCGATTTTTAAGTAACTCCTAAAAGTGATATGATAGGATATGTGTCTTTTGCTTTCTCACTTACTACAGGTGGCGTGATTACGTCTAGACTCATCTATGGTGCTGCAAATGGCATTGTTTCATTTTTTCACTAGCTCATATTCCATCTGTACAGGTAGCAGTTCTTCTTTGTCCGCCCATCTGTCGGTGGACTTTTTGGTTACTTCCGTATCTTGGCTATTGTAATACTATGCAATGCAGATTTGCATACCTGTGTCCTTCCAATTCTGTCTTCTTAGTTTATAGGTCCAGGAATAGGTCTGCTGGATCCTATGGTAGCTCAATATTTACCTTTTAAAGGCACCTCTATTCTGTTCTCTTTAGTGGCTCTTTCCAGGTTACGTCCCACATAAAGTTGAGGGTATGCATTTCTTCCCAGCACCTTCAGCATTTATTCTTTGTAGTTTTTGCTGATGGTTCTTCTGAGTGGTGTGAGCTGATACCTCTTTGTGGTTGAATTTGCATGTGTCTCATAATGCGTTGAAATTGAGCTTTTAGACATGTCCTTTTTATTTTTCCAGCTATGATTAGAGCTTATTTCTTCAAAGTGTTTTCTTAAAGTATGTGTCACCATTTGAAATATTTTGGCCATTACCTCCCTCAAGACATTTTGAGGGCAAGTTTCATTTACAGTTCTGCAGTACTTGTTCCTATGAAATGACCATTAGCACGGGCTTTAAAGCTGCTTTTGCAGGTAACTGCCAGAGGGCAGCAGCCTTTCTATGTTCCCCACCCTGGTAACTAGGGAAAAGCCCTTGCGGCCTGTGGTGTTTCTCGGTTAAAAATTAGAGTGGAGTGTGCCTGGAGAAACCCACACAAGCTGATGTCTCCTTACTTTTGTTGGATTTTTAAATGTAATTTTTATTTTTTATTGGAGTAATTTTCCACTGTGTACGTGGACCACTTCTACTTTGTGCATTCCTCGGTTGATGGACATTTTCATTTCTTCCAAGTCTTGGCTATGGTAAATATTGTTGGAGTGCAGGATTGCCAGCCTGTGACTTTTTGATTCTCATTTTCTCAGGTGATAGGCCCAGCAGTGGGTGTGATTCATTGACTGGTAGCACCGTGTTTCCCCTTTCAAAGCACCTCCTTTGTGTTTTCATTAGTGGCTCTTACCACGTCCCCCTTAGAATCGAGGGTACGCATTTCTCCACAATCGCTTCAGCATTTATTGTTTGCAGCATTTATGCTAATGGCCCTACTGGCTGCTGTGAGCTGATAGGTTTTTGTAATTTGGGTTTGCATGTATTTGAAAATTCGTAAAACTCATTATTTTTCTCCGCCGTTTTCTTTTCTGTTACAAAAAGGAAACAAATGGGAGTACATTATAACTCTGGAAACTGTCTTCTTAGAAGGTTGCCCTCTTTTGAATTTTTTGGTCGATTTTCCACCCCAGAGTTTTTTTAGAGAGCAGGTGTCATTTCCCGAACTGCAAGTTTGGTGAATATTTATTGACCTTTAGAAATGGGTTTAAAGCTGCTGTTGTGGGAAGTGGCCTCAAGCAGGCAGCATTTCTCCATTCCCAAATCTGGTTTCTAGGGCAGCAGAGCCTTTCTGGAAGTCGTGTTCCTAGGTTGTAAATTACATTGGAATGTGCATGGAGAAACCCCCATAAGTTTATGTCTCATTATTTCTTCTTGGTTTTAAAAATTTATTAATTGTGGTAAAGCTTAGAATATTGTTTGTCCTAGGTGTACACAATCTGGTTCATTTGTAGATTATATATGTCTATTCAAGTACAGATCCTCTTCCCATGTAAAATGTTACAGAATGTTCCGCAGACCTCCCTTGCTATATGGTCGGTCGTTTTGAGATATGTATATAATATGTGTTTGTATACATATAGTAACACTAATCTTAATTTATCCATTCCCCCCACCTTTCCTTTTAGATGAGCATAGTTTGTTTTCTAAGTCTGTGAGTGTGTATCTCTGTGGAAATATGTTCATTTGTGTCAGTTATTAGATAACGCCTATAAGTGATATCATAGAATATAGGTCTTTTGCTTTCCGACTTACCTCATGTTTCATGATTATCTCCAGAGTCATTTGTGGTGCCTCAGAGAGCAATGGTTCATTGTTTTCCATGGCTAATATTCCATTGTGTACATGGACCACTTCTTCTTTATCCATTCACCTCTTGTTGGATATTTTGATTGCTTCACGGTGTTGGCTATTGTGAATAAGGCTGCACTGCAGCTTTTGCGGCCTGTGTCTTCTCGATTCTTGCCTTCTCAGGTGAGAGGTCCAATGGTGTGCCTGCTGGATTGAATGGTACCTCCATTTTTACTTTTAAACACAGCTCCTTTCTATTCTCATTATTGGCTGTTACCCTTTTACGTCTCAACAGCAGGTAGAGGGTTCACAGTTCTCTAAAACCCCTTCAGCATTTATTGTTCGTAGACTTTTTGCTGATGGTCAGTCGATTGGTGTAAGTTGAAAACTTTTTGTAGATTAGATTGCATGGGTCTAACACTCCCTGAGGTTGAGCTTTTATCCATTTTCCTTTTTTTTAAAAGAGCGTCAGTAAAACGTAACTCTTCATATTCTCTTCTTGAAACATTTGCCTGTTTTGAAATTTTTTGTCCATTCCCTACTTCAGCACAATTTTTTAGGGCAGGTGTCCTTACAGCCCTGAGTCCTTGTGAATGTTAAGTGACCATTAGCTGTGACTTTAAAGCTGCTCTTGCAGGAAACGGTCACAAGGTGGCAGCATTTCTCCTTTACCAAATTTGGTTACTAGGGAAACAGAGCCTTAATGGAAGTGGTGTTCTAGGTTGTAAATTAAAATGGAATGTGCCAGGAAAAAGCCCTTTAAGTTTATGTCTCATTACTTCTTGTTCATATTTGTAATTTACTTTTTATTTTTTATCCCAGCAAATTTGATTACAATGGTTTGTTTCTTCTTGGTGTGCAAGATGTGGTTCTTTCACACATATATGTGTATCTATTCTTCCTCGCATCCTTTTCCCATTTAGGTTATGACAGAATGTTGAGTATTCTTCTCCTGGTCTTCCGTACGCCTTTGGTGATTATATATTTCACATGGTATGTATATCTCTGTTAACCCCAATATGGTAATGTATCCAATCCTCATCCCTTTCTATTTGGTGAACCATAAGTTTTCAAATGAATCTGCGATTGCCTCTCTCTGTTGAAATATCTTCATTGGTATCAATTTTTAAGTAACTCCTAAAAGTGGTATGATAGGATATGTGTCTTTTGCTTTCTCACTTACTACAGGTGGCATGATTACGTCTAGACTCATCTATGGTGCTGCAAATGGCATTGTTTCATTTTTTTCAGTAGCGAATATTCCATCTGTACATGGAGGAGTTCTTCTTTGTCCATCCTTCTGTTGGTGGCCTTTTTGGTTACTTCCATATCTTGGCTATTGTAATACTGTGCAATGCAGATTTCCTGCCTCTGTCTTTCCAATTCTCTCCTCTTAGATTATAGGTCGAGGAGTGGGCCTGCTGGATCATATGGTAGCTCAATGTTTACCTTTTTAAGGCACCTCCATTCTGTTCTAGTTCGTGGCCCTTTCCAAGTTACGTCCCCCTTGAAGTTGAGGGTATGCATTTCTCTACAACACCTTCAGCATTTATTGTTTGTAGTTTTCTTGCTGGTGGTTATTCTGACAAGTGTGATCTGATACCTCTTTGTGGTTGAATTCGCACGTGCCTCATAATCCATTGAAAATGAGCTTGAAGGCATGTCCTTTTTTATTTTTCAAGCTGTGATTACCCCTTAGTTCTTCAAAGTGTTCTCTTAAAGTATGTGTCACATTTTGAAATGTATTGGCCATTACCTCCCTCAAGACATTTTGAGGGCAGGTTTCATTTGCAGTTCTGCAGTACTTGTTCCTATGAAATGACCATTAGCACAGGCTTAAAGCTGTTTTTGCAGGTAACTGCCAGAGGGCAGCAGCCTTTCTATGTTCCCCACCCTGGTAACTCGGGAAAAGCCCTTGCACCCTGTGGTGTTTCTCGGTTATAAATTAGCGTGGAGTGTGCCTGGACAAACCCACACAAGCTGATGTCTCCTTACTTTCGTTGGATTTTTAAATGTAAGTTTTATTTTTTATTGGAGTAATTTTCCACTGTGTACGTGGACCACTTCTACTTTGTGCATTACTCGGTTGATGGACATTTTCATTGCTTCCAAGTGTTGGCTATGGTAAATATTGTTTTAGTGCAGGATTGCCAGCCTGTGACTTTTTGATTCTCATTTTCTCAGGTGATAGGCCAAGCAGTGGTTGTGATTGACTGACTGGTAGCACCGTGTTTCCCTTTTCAAAGCACCTTCTTTGTGTTTTCATTAGTGGCACTTACCACGTCCCCTTTAGAATCGAGGGTACACATTTCTCCACAATCGTTTCAGCATTTATTGTTTGCAGCATTTATGCTAATGGCCCTTCTGGCTGCTGTGAGCTGATAGGTTTTTGTAATTTGGGTTTGCATGTCTCTGAAAATTCCTAAAACTCATCATTTTTCTCCGCCGTTTTCTTTTCTGTTAAAAAAAGGAAACAGTTGGGAGTACAATATAACTCTTGATATGGTCTTCTTGGAAGGTTGCCCTCTTTTGAATTTTTTGGTCAATTTTCCACCCCAGAATTTTTTCAGAGAGCAGGTGTCATTTACCGAACTGCAAGTTTGGTGAATATTTAGTGACCTTTAGCAATGGGTTTAAAGCTGATTTGTGGGAAGTGGCCTCAAGCAGGCAGCATTTCTCCATTCCCAAATCTGGGTACTAGGGCAGCAGAGCCTTTCTGGAAGTCGTGTTCCTAGGTTGTAAATTACGTTGGAATGTGCATGGAGAAACGCCCCTAAGTTTATGTCTCATTATTTCTTCTTGGTATAATTTTTTTTTTTAAATTTGAGTAAAGCTTAGAATATTGTTTGTCCTAGGTGTACACAATCTGGTTCATTTGTAGATTATATATGTCTATTCAAGTACAGATCCTCTTCCCATGTAAAATGTTACACAGGGTTCTGCAGACCTCCCTTGCTATATGGTCGGTAGTTTTGAGATATGTATATAATATGTGTTTGTATACAAATAGTAACACTAATCTTAATTTATCCATTCCCCCCACCTTTCCTTTTAGATGAGCATAGTTTGTTTTCTAAGTCTGTGAGTGTGTATCTCTGTGGAAATATGTTCATTTGTGTCAGTTATTAGATAACGCCTATAAGTGATATCATAGAATATAGGTCTTTTGCTTTCCGACTTACCTCATGATTCATGATTATCTAAAGACTCATTTGTGGTGCCTCAGAGAGCAATGGTTCATTGTTTTCCATGGCCAATATTCCATTGTGTACCTGGACCACTTCTTCTTTATCCATTCACCTCTTGTTGGATATTTTGATTGCTTCACGGTCTTGGCTATTGTGAATAAGGCTGCACTGCAGCTTTTGCGGCCTGTGTCTTCTCGATTCTTGTCTTCTCAGGTGAGAGGTCCAATGGTGTGCCTGCTGGATTGAATGGTACCTCCATTTTTACTTTTAAACACAGCTCCTTTCTGTTCTCATTATTGGCTGTTATCCTTTTACGTCTCACCAGCAGGTTGAGGGTACACAGTTCTGTAAAACCCCTTCAGCATTTATTTTTTGTAGACTTTTTGCTGATGGTCAGTCGACTGGTGTAAGTTGAAACTTTTTGTAGATTAGATTGCATGCGTCTAACACTCCCTGAGGTTGAGCTTTTATCCATGTTCCTTTTTTTTAAAAAAACAGTGTGAGTAAAACTTAACTCTTCATAATCTCTTCTTGAAACATTTGCCTGTTTTGAATTTTATTGTCCACTCCCTACTTCAGCACAATATTTTAGGGCAGGTGTCCTTTACAGCCCTGAGTCTTTGTGAATGTTAAGTGACCATTAGCTGTGAGTTTAAAGCTGCTCTTGCAGGTAACGGCCACAAGGTGGCATCATTTCTCCTTTACCAAATTTGGTTACGAGGGAAACAGAGCCTTAATGGAAGTGGTGTTCTAGGTTGTATATTAGAATGGAATATGCCAGGAAAAAGCCCTTTAAGTTTATGTCTCATTACTTCTTGTTCATATTTGTAATTTACGTTTTATTTTTTATCCCAGCAAATTTGATTACGATGGTTTGTTTGCTCTAGGTGTGCAAGATGTGGCTCTTTCACACATATACAGGTATCTATTCTTCCTCGCATCCTTTTCTCATGTAGGTTATGACGGAATGTTGAGTAGTCTTCTCCTGGTCTTCCGTACGTCTTTGGTGGTTATATATTTCACATGGTTTGTATATCTCTGTTAACCCCAATATGGTAATGTATCCAATCCTCATCCCTTTCTATTTGGTGAACCATAAGTTTTTAAATGAATCTGCGATTGCCTCTCTTTGTGGAAATATCTTCATTGGTATCGATTTTTAAGTAACTCCTAAAAGTGATATGATAGGATATGTGTCTTTTGCTTTCTCACTTACTACAGGTGGCGTGATTACGTCTAGACTCATCTATGGTGCTGCAAATGGCATTGTTTCATTTTTTCACTAGCTCATATTCCATCTGTACAGGTAGCAGTTCTTCTTTGTCCGCCCATCTGTCGGTGGACTTTTTGGTTACTTCCGTATCTTGGCTATTGTAATACTATGCAATGCAGATTTGCATACCTGTGTCCTTCCAATTCTGTCTTCTTAGTTTATAGGTCCAGGAATAGGTCTGCTGGATCCTATGGTAGCTCAATATTTACCTTTTAAAGGCACCTCTATTCTGTTCTCTTTAGTGGCTCTTTCCAGGTTACGTCCCACATAAAGTTGAGGGTATGCATTTCTTCCCAGCACCTTCAGCATTTATTCTTTGTAGTTTTTGCTGATGGTTCTTCTGAGTGGTGTGAGCTGATACCTCTTTGTGGTTGAATTTGCATGTGTCTCATAATGCGTTGAAATTGAGCTTTTAGACATGTCCTTTTTATTTTTCCAGCTATGATTAGAGCTTATTTCTTCAAAGTGTTTTCTTAAAGTATGTGTCACCATTTGAAATATTTTGGCCATTACCTCCCTCAAGACATTTTGAGGGCAAGTTTCATTTACAGTTCTGCAGTACTTGTTCCTATGAAATGACCATTAGCACGGGCTTTAAAGCTGCTTTTGCAGGTAACTGCCAGAGGGCAGCAGCCTTTCTATGTTCCCCACCCTGGTAACTAGGGAAAAGCCCTTGCGGCCTGTGGTGTTTCTCGGTTAAAAATTAGAGTGGAGTGTGCCTGGAGAAACCCACACAAGCTGATGTCTCCTTACTTTTGTTGGATTTTTAAATGTAATTTTTATTTTTTATTGGAGTAATTTTCCACTGTGTACGTGGACCACTTCTACTTTGTGCATTCCTCGGTTGATGGACATTTTCATTTCTTCCAAGTCTTGGCTATGGTAAATATTGTTGGAGTGCAGGATTGCCAGCCTGTGACTTTTTGATTCTCATTTTCTCAGGTGATAGGCCCAGCAGTGGGTGTGATTCATTGACTGGTAGCACCGTGTTTCCCCTTTCAAAGCACCTCCTTTGTGTTTTCATTAGTGGCTCTTACCACGTCCCCCTTAGAATCGAGGGTACGCATTTCTCCACAATCGCTTCAGCATTTATTGTTTGCAGCATTTATGCTAATGGCCCTACTGGCTGCTGTGAGCTGATAGGTTTTTGTAATTTGGGTTTGCATGTATTTGAAAATTCGTAAAACTCATTATTTTTCTCCGCCGTTTTCTTTTCTGTTACAAAAAGGAAACAAATGGGAGTACATTATAACTCTGGAAACTGTCTTCTTAGAAGGTTGCCCTCTTTTGAATTTTTTGGTCGATTTTCCACCCCAGAGTTTTTTTAGAGAGCAGGTGTCATTTCCCGAACTGCAAGTTTGGTGAATATTTATTGACCTTTAGAAATGGGTTTAAAGCTGCTGTTGTGGGAAGTGGCCTCAAGCAGGCAGCATTTCTCCATTCCCAAATCTGGTTTCTAGGGCAGCAGAGCCTTTCTGGAAGTCGTGTTCCTAGGTTGTAAATTACATTGGAATGTGCATGGAGAAACCCCCATAAGTTTATGTCTCATTATTTCTTCTTGGTTTTAAAAATTTATTAATTGTGGTAAAGCTTAGAATATTGTTTGTCCTAGGTGTACACAATCTGGTTCATTTGTAGATTATATATGTCTATTCAAGTACAGATCCTCTTCCCATGTAAAATGTTACAGAATGTTCCGCAGACCTCCCTTGCTATATGGTCGGTCGTTTTGAGATATGTATATAATATGTGTTTGTATACATATAGTAACACTAATCTTAATTTATCCATTCCCCCCACCTTTCCTTTTAGATGAGCATAGTTTGTTTTCTAAGTCTGTGAGTGTCTTTCTCTGTGGAAATATGTTCATTTGTGTCAGTTATTAGATAACGCCTATAAGTGATATCATAGAATATAGGTCTTTTGCTTTCCGACTTACCTCATGTTTCATGATTATCTCCAGAGTCATTTGTGGTGCCTCAGAGAGCAATGGTTCATTGTTTTCCATGGCTAATATTCCATTGTGTACATGGACCACTTCTTCTTTATCCATTCACCTCTTGTTGGATATTTTGATTGCTTCACGGTCTTGGCTATTGTGAATAAGGCTGCACTGCAGCTTTTGCGGCCTGTGTCTTCTCGATTCTTGCCTTCTCAGGTGAGAGGTCCAATGGTGTGCCTGCTGGATTGAATGGTACCTCCATTTTTACTTTTAAACACAGCTCCTTTCTATTCTCATTATTGGCTGTTACCCTTTTACGTCTCAACAGCAGGTAGAGGGTTCACAGTTCTCTAAAACCCCTTCAGCATTTATTGTTCGTAGACTTTTTGCTGATGGTCAGTCGATTGGTGTAAGTTGAAAACTTTTTGTAGATTAGATTGCATGGGTCTAACACTCCCTGAGGTTGAGCTTTTATCCATTTTCCTTTTTTTTAAAAGAGCGTCAGTAAAACGTAACTCTTCATATTCTCTTCTTGAAACATTTGCCTGTTTTGAAATTTTTTGTCCATTCCCTACTTCAGCACAATTTTTTAGGGCAGGTGTCCTTACAGCCCTGAGTCCTTGTGAATGTTAAGTGACCATTAGCTGTGACTTTAAAGCTGCTCTTGCAGGAAACGGTCACAAGGTGGCAGCATTTCTCCTTTACCAAATTTGGTTACTAGGGAAACAGAGCCTTAATGGAAGTGGTGTTCTAGGTTGTAAATTAAAATGGAATGTGCCAGGAAAAAGCCCTTTAAGTTTATGTCTCATTACTTCTTGTTCATATTTGTAATTTACTTTTTATTTTTTATCCCAGCAAATTTGATTACAATGGTTTGTTTCTTCTTGGTGTGCAAGATGTGGTTCTTTCACACATATATGTGTATCTATTCTTCCTCGCATCCTTTTCCCATTTAGGTTATGACAGAATGTTGAGTATTCTTCTCCTGGTCTTCCGTACGCCTTTGGTGATTATATATTTCACATGGTATGTATATCTCTGTTAACCCCAATATGGTAATGTATCCAATCCTCATCCCTTTCTATTTGGTGAACCATAAGTTTTCAAATGAATCTGCGATTGCCTCTCTCTGTTGAAATATCTTCATTGGTATCAATTTTTAAGTAACTCCTAAAAGTGGTATGATAGGATATGTGTCTTTTGCTTTCTCACTTACTACAGGTGGCATGATTACGTCTAGACTCATCTATGGTGCTGCAAATGGCAGTTTCATTTTTTTCAGTAGCGAATATTCCATCTGTACATGGAGGAGTTCTTCTTTGTCCATCCTTCTGTTGGTGGCCTTTTTGGTTACTTCCATATCTTGGCTATTGTAATACTGTGCAATGCAGATTTCCTGCCTCTGTCTTTCCAATTCTCTCCTCTTAGATTATAGGTCGAGGAGTGGGCCTGCTGGATCATATGGTAGCTCAATGTTTACCTTTTTAAGGCACCTCCATTCTGTTCTAGTTCGTGGCCCTTTCCAAGTTACGTCCCCCTTGAAGTTGAGGGTATGCATTTCTCTACAACACCTTCAGCATTTATTGTTTGTAGTTTTCTTGCTGGTGGTTATTCTGACAAGTGTGATCTGATACCTCTTTGTGGTTGAATTCGCACGTGCCTCATAATCCATTGAAAATGAGCTTGAAGGCATGTCCTTTTTTTATTTTTCAAGCTGTGATTACCCCTTAGTTCTTCAAAGTGTTCTCTTAAAGTATGTGTCACATTTTGAAATGTATTGGCCATTACCTCCCTCAAGACATTTTGAGGGCAGGTTTCATTTACAGTTCTGCAGTACTTGTTCCTATGAAATGACCATTAGCACAGGCTTAAAGCTGTTTTTGCAGGTAACTGCCAGAGGGCAGCAGCCTTTCTATGTTCCCCACCCTGGTAACTCGGGAAAAGCCCTTGCACCCTGTGGTGTTTCTCGGTTATAAATTAGCGTGGAGTGTGCCTGGACAAACCCACACAAGCTGATGTCTCCTTACTTTCGTTGGATTTTTAAATGTAAGTTTTATTTTTTATTGGAGTAATTTTCCACTGTGTACGTGGACCACTTCTACTTTGTGCATTACTCGGTTGATGGACATTTTCATTGCTTCCAAGTGTTGGCTATGGTAAATATTGTTTTAGTGCAGGATTGCCAGCCTGTTACTTTTTGATTCTCATTTTCTCAGGTGATAGGCCAAGCAGTGGTTGTGATTGACTGACTGGTAGCACCGTGTTTCCCTTTTCAAAGCACCTTCTTTGTGTTTTCATTAGTGGCACTTACCACGTCCCCTTTAGAATCGAGGGTACACATTTCTCCACAATCGTTTCAGCATTTATTGTTTGCAGCATTTATGCTAATGGCCCTTCTGGCTGCTGTGAGCTGATAGGTTTTTGTAATTTGGGTTTGCATGTCTCTGAAAATTCCTAAAACTCATCATTTTTCTCCGCCGTTTTCTTTTCTGTTAAAAAAAGGAAACAGTTGGGAGTACAATATAACTCTTGATATGGTCTTCTTGGAAGGTTGCCCTCTTTTGAATTTTTTGGTCAATTTTCCACCCCAGAATTTTTTCAGAGAGCAGGTGTCATTTACCGAACTGCAAGTTTGGTGAATATTTAGTGACCTTTAGCAATGGGTTTAAAGCTGCTGTTGTGGGAAGTGGCCTCAAGCAGGCAGCATTTCTCCATTCCCAAATCTGGGTACTAGGGCAGCAGAGCCTTTCTGGAAGTCGTGTTCCTAGGTTGTAAATTACGTTGGAATGTGCATGGAGAAACGCCCCTAAGTTTATGTCTCATTATTTCTTCTTGGTATAATTTTTTTTTTTAAATTTGAGTAAAGCTTAGAATATTGTTTGTCCTAGGTGTACACAATCTGGTTCATTTGTAGATTATATATGTCTATTCAAGTACAGATCCTCTTCCCATGTAAAATGTTACACAGGGTTCTGCAGACCTCCCTTGCTATATGGTCGGTAGTTTTGAGATATGTATATAATATGTGTTTGTATACATATAGTAACACTAATCTTAATTTATCCATTCCCCCCACCTTTCCTTTTAGATGAGCATAGTTTGTTTTCTAAGTCTGTGAGTGTGTATCTCTGTGGAAATATGTTCATTTGTGTCAGTTATTAGATAACGCCTATAAGTGATATCATAGAATATAGGTCTTTTGCTTTCCGACTTACCTCATGATTCATGATTATCTAAAGACTCATTTGTGGTGCCTCAGAGAGCAATGGTTCATTGTTTTCCATGGCCAATATTCCATTGTGTACCTGGACCACTTCTTCTTTATCCATTCACCTCTTGTTGGATATTTTGATTGCTTCACGGTCTTGGCTATTGTGAATAAGGCTGCACTGCAGCTTTTGCGGCCTGTGTCTTCTCGATTCTTGTCTTCTCAGGTGAGAGGTCCAATGGTGTGCCTGCTGGATTGAATGGTACCTCCATTTTTACTTTTAAACACAGCTCCTTTCTGTTCTCATTATTGGCTGTTATCCTTTTACGTCTCACCAGCAGGTTGAGGGTACACAGTTCTGTAAAACCCCTTCAGCATTTATTTTTTGTAGACTTTTTGCTGATGGTCAGTCGACTGGTGTAAGTTGAAACTTTTTGTAGATTAGATTGCATGCGTCTAACACTCCCTGAGGTTGAGCTTTTATCCATGTTCCTTTTTTTTAAAAAAACAGTGTGAGTAAAACTTAACTCTTCATAATCTCTTCTTGAAACATTTGCCTGTTTTGAATTTTATTGTCCACTCCCTACTTCAGCACAATATTTTAGGGCAGGTGTCCTTTACAGCCCTGAGTCTTTGTGAATGTTAAGTGACCATTAGCTGTGAGTTTAAAGCTGCTCTTGCAGGTAACGGCCACAAGGTGGCATCATTTCTCCTTTACCAAATTTGGTTACGAGGGAAACAGAGCCTTAATGGAAGTGGTGTTCTAGGTTGTATATTAGAATGGAATATGCCAGGAAAAAGCCCTTTAAGTTTATGTCTCATTACTTCTTGTTCATATTTGTAATTTACGTTTTATTTTTTATCCCAGCAAATTTGATTACGATGGTTTGTTTGCTCTAGGTGTGCAAGATGTGGCTCTTTCACACATATACAGGTATCTATTCTTCCTCGCATCCTTTTCTCATGTAGGTTATGACGGAATGTTGAGTAGTCTTCTCCTGGTCTTCCGTACGTCTTTGGTGGTTATATATTTCACATGGTTTGTATATCTCTGTTAACCCCAATATGGTAATGTATCCAATCCTCATCCCTTTCTATTTGGTGAACCATAAGTTTTTAAATGAATCTGCGATTGCCTCTCTTTGTGGAAATATCTTCATTGGTATCGATTTTTAAGTAACTCCTAAAAGTGATATGATAGGATATGTGTCTTTTGCTTTCTCACTTACTACAGGTGGCGTGATTACGTCTAGACTCATCTATGGTGCTGCAAATGGCATTGTTTCATTTTTTCACTAGCTCATATTCCATCTGTACAGGTAGCAGTTCTTCTTTGTCCGCCCATCTGTCGGTGGACTTTTTGGTTACTTCCGTATCTTGGCTATTGTAATACTATGCAATGCAGATTTGCATACCTGTGTCCTTCCAATTCTGTCTTCTTAGTTTATAGGTCCAGGAATAGGTCTGCTGGATCCTATGGTAGCTCAATATTTACCTTTTAAAGGCACCTCTATTCTGTTCTCTTTAGTGGCTCTTTCCAGGTTACGTCCCACATAAAGTTGAGGGTATGCATTTCTTCCCAGCACCTTCAGCATTTATTCTTTGTAGTTTTTGCTGATGGTTCTTCTGAGTGGTGTGAGCTGATACCTCTTTGTGGTTGAATTTGCATGTGTCTCATAATGCGTTGAAATTGAGCTTTTAGACATGTCCTTTTTATTTTTCCAGCTATGATTAGAGCTTATTTCTTCAAAGTGTTTTCTTAAAGTATGTGTCACCATTTGAAATATTTTGGCCATTACCTCCCTCAAGACATTTTGAGGGCAAGTTTCATTTACAGTTCTGCAGTACTTGTTCCTATGAAATGACCATTAGCACGGGCTTTAAAGCTGCTTTTGCAGGTAACTGCCAGAGGGCAGCAGCCTTTCTATGTTCCCCACCCTGGTAACTAGGGAAAAGCCCTTGCGGCCTGTGGTGTTTCTCGGTTAAAAATTAGAGTGGAGTGTGCCTGGAGAAACCCACACAAGCTGATGTCTCCTTACTTTTGTTGGATTTTTAAATGTAATTTTTATTTTTTATTGGAGTAATTTTCCACTGTGTACGTGGACCACTTCTACTTTGTGCATTCCTCGGTTGATGGACATTTTCATTTCTTCCAAGTCTTGGCTATGGTAAATATTGTTGGAGTGCAGGATTGCCAGCCTGTGACTTTTTGATTCTCATTTTCTCAGGTGATAGGCCCAGCAGTGGGTGTGATTCATTGACTGGTAGCACCGTGTTTCCCCTTTCAAAGCACCTCCTTTGTGTTTTCATTAGTGGCTCTTACCACGTCCCCCTTAGAATCGAGGGTACGCATTTCTCCACAATCGCTTCAGCATTTATTGTTTGCAGCATTTATGCTAATGGCCCTACTGGCTGCTGTGAGCTGATAGGTTTTTGTAATTTGGGTTTGCATGTATTTGAAAATTCGTAAAACTCATTATTTTTCTCCGCCGTTTTCTTTTCTGTTACAAAAAGGAAACAAATGGGAGTACATTATAACTCTGGAAACTGTCTTCTTAGAAGGTTGCCCTCTTTTGAATTTTTTGGTCGATTTTCCACCCCAGAGTTTTTTTAGAGAGCAGGTGTCATTTCCCGAACTGCAAGTTTGGTGAATATTTATTGACCTTTAGAAATGGGTTTAAAGCTGCTGTTGTGGGAAGTGGCCTCAAGCAGGCAGCATTTCTCCATTCCCAAATCTGGTTTCTAGGGCAGCAGAGCCTTTCTGGAAGTCGTGTTCCTAGGTTGTAAATTACATTGGAATGTGCATGGAGAAACCCCCATAAGTTTATGTCTCATTATTTCTTCTTGGTTTTAAAAATTTATTAATTGTGGTAAAGCTTAGAATATTGTTTGTCCTAGGTGTACACAATCTGGTTCATTTGTAGATTATATATGTCTATTCAAGTACAGATCCTCTTCCCATGTAAAATGTTACAGAATGTTCCGCAGACCTCCCTTGCTATATGGTCGGTCGTTTTGAGATATGTATATAATATGTGTTTGTATACATATAGTAACACTAATCTTAATTTATCCATTCCCCCCACCTTTCCTTTTAGATGAGCATAGTTTGTTTTCTAAGTCTGTGAGTGTCTTTCTCTGTGGAAATATGTTCATTTGTGTCAGTTATTAGATAACGCCTATAAGTGATATCATAGAATATAGGTCTTTTGCTTTCCGACTTACCTCATGTTTCATGATTATCTCCAGAGTCATTTGTGGTGCCTCAGAGAGCAATGGTTCATTGTTTTCCATGGCTAATATTCCATTGTGTACATGGACCACTTCTTCTTTATCCATTCACCTCTTGTTGGATATTTTGATTGCTTCACGGTCTTGGCTATTGTGAATAAGGCTGCACTGCAGCTTTTGCGGCCTGTGTCTTCTCGATTCTTGCCTTCTCAGGTGAGAGGTCCAATGGTGTGCCTGCTGGATTGAATGGTACCTCCATTTTTACTTTTAAACACAGCTCCTTTCTATTCTCATTATTGGCTGTTACCCTTTTACGTCTCAACAGCAGGTAGAGGGTTCACAGTTCTCTAAAACCCCTTCAGCATTTATTGTTCGTAGACTTTTTGCTGATGGTCAGTCGATTGGTGTAAGTTGAAAACTTTTTGTAGATTAGATTGCATGGGTCTAACACTCCCTGAGGTTGAGCTTTTATCCATTTTCCTTTTTTTTAAAAGAGCGTCAGTAAAACGTAACTCTTCATATTCTCTTCTTGAAACATTTGCCTGTTTTGAAATTTTTTGTCCATTCCCTACTTCAGCACAATTTTTTAGGGCAGGTGTCCTTACAGCCCTGAGTCCTTGTGAATGTTAAGTGACCATTAGCTGTGACTTTAAAGCTGCTCTTGCAGGAAACGGCCACAAGGTGGCAGCATTTCTCCTTTACCAAATTTGGTTACTAGGGAAACAGAGCCTTAATGGAAGTGGTGTTCTAGGTTGTAAATTAAAATGGAATGTGCCAGGAAAAAGCCCTTTAAGTTTATGTCTCATTACTTCTTGTTCATATTTGTAATTTACTTTTTATTTTTTATCCCAGCAAATTTGATTACAATGGTTTGTTTCTTCTTGGTGTGCAAGATGTGGTTCTTTCACACATATATGTGTATCTATTCTTCCTCGCATCCTTTTCCCATTTAGGTTATGACAGAATGTTGAGTATTCTTCTCCTGGTCTTCCGTACGCCTTTGGTGATTATATATTTCACATGGTATGTATATCTCTGTTAACCCCAATATGGTAATGTATCCAATCCTCATCCCTTTCTATTTGGTGAACCATAAGTTTTCAAATGAATCTGCGATTGCCTCTCTCTGTTGAAATATCTTCATTGGTATCAATTTTTAAGTAACTCCTAAAAGTGGTATGATAGGATATGTGTCTTTTGCTTTCTCACTTACTACAGGTGGCATGATTACGTCTAGACTCATCTTCTATGGTGCTGCAAATGGCATTGTTTCATTTTTTTCAGTAGCGAATATTCCATCTGTACATGGAGGAGTTCTTCTTTGTCCATCCTTCTGTTGGTGGCCTTTTTGGTTACTTCCATATCTTGGCTATTGTAATACTGTGCAATGCAGATTTCCTGCCTCTGTCTTTCCAATTCTCTCCTCTTAGATTATAGGTCGAGGAGTGGGCCTGCTGGATCATATGGTAGCTCAATGTTTACCTTTTTAAGGCACCTCCATTCTGTTCTAGTTCGTGGCCCTTTCCAAGTTACGTCCCCCTTGAAGTTGAGGGTATGCATTTCTCTACAACACCTTCAGCATTTATTGTTTGTAGTTTTCTTGCTGGTGGTTATTCTGACAAGTGTGATCTGATACCTCTTTGTGGTTGAATTCGCACGTGCCTCATAATCCATTGAAAATGAGCTTGAAGGCATGTCCTTTTTTATTTTTCAAGCTGTGATTACCCCTTAGTTCTTCAAAGTGTTCTCTTAAAGTATGTGTCACATTTTGAAATGTATTGGCCATTACCTCCCTCAAGACATTTTGAGGGCAGGTTTCATTTGCAGTTCTGCAGTACTTGTTCCTATGAAATGACCATTAGCACAGGCTTAAAGCTGTTTTTGCAGGTAACTGCCAGAGGGCAGCAGCCTTTCTATGTTCCCCACCCTGGTAACTCGGGAAAAGCCCTTGCACCCTGTGGTGTTTCTCGGTTATAAATTAGCGTGGAGTGTGCCTGGACAAACCCACACAAGCTGATGTCTCCTTACTTTCGTTGGATTTTTAAATGTAAGTTTTATTTTTTATTGGAGTAATTTTCCACTGTGTACGTGGACCACTTCTACTTTGTGCATTACTCGGTTGATGGACATTTTCATTGCTTCCAAGTGTTGGCTATGGTAAATATTGTTTTAGTGCAGGATTGCCAGCCTGTGACTTTTTGATTCTCATTTTCTCAGGTGATAGGCCAAGCAGTGGTTGTGATTGACTGACTGGTAGCACCGTGTTTCCCTTTTCAAAGCACCTTCTTTGTGTTTTCATTAGTGGCACTTACCACGTCCCCTTTAGAATCGAGGGTACACATTTCTCCACAATCGTTTCAGCATTTATTGTTTGCA
Organism: Eschrichtius robustus; assembly: GCF_028021215.1. Classification (NCBI taxonomy): domain Eukaryota; kingdom Metazoa; phylum Chordata; class Mammalia; order Artiodactyla; family Eschrichtiidae; genus Eschrichtius; species Eschrichtius robustus. The sequence goes on along the minus strand of NC_090830.1, from coordinate 57,502,063 downwards.
GCATTTATGCTAATGGCCCTTCTGGCTGCTGTGAGCTGATAGGTTTTTGTAATTTGGGTTTGCATGTCTCTGAAAATTCCTAAAACTCATCATTTTTCTCCGCCGTTTTCTTTTCTGTTAAAAAAAGGAAACAGTTGGGAGTACAATATAACTCTTGATATGGTCTTCTTGGAAGGTTGCCCTCTTTTGAATTTTTTGGTCAATTTTCCACCCCAGAATTTTTTCAGAGAGCAGGTGTCATTTACCGAACTGCAAGTTTGGTGAATATTTAGTGACCTTTAGCAATGGGTTTAAAGCTGATTTGTGGGAAGTGGCCTCAAGCAGGCAGCATTTCTCCATTCCCAAATCTGGGTACTAGGGCAGCAGAGCCTTTCTGGAAGTCGTGTTCCTAGGTTGTAAATTACGTTGGAATGTGCATGGAGAAACGCCCCTAAGTTTATGTCTCATTATTTCTTCTTGGTATAATTTTTTTTTTTTAAATTTGAGTAAAGCTTAGAATATTGTTTGTCCTAGGTGTACACAATCTGGTTCATTTGTAGATTATATATGTCTATTCAAGTACAGATCCTCTTCCCATGTAAAATGTTACACAGGGTTCTGCAGACCTCCCTTGCTATATGGTCGGTAGTTTTGAGATATGTATATAATATGTGTTTGTATACATATAGTAACACTAATCTTAATTTATCCATTCCCCCCACCTTTCCTTTTAGATGAGCATAGTTTGTTTTCTAAGTCTGTGAGTGTGTATCTCTGTGGAAATATGTTCATTTGTGTCAGTTATTAGATAACGCCTATAAGTGATATCATAGAATATAGGTCTTTTGCTTTCCGACTTACCTCATGATTCATGATTATCTAAAGACTCATTTGTGGTGCCTCAGAGAGCAATGGTTCATTGTTTTCCATGGCCAATATTCCATTGTGTACCTGGACCACTTCTTCTTTATCCATTCACCTCTTGTTGGATATTTTGATTGCTTCACGGTCTTGGCTATTGTGAATAAGGCTGCACTGCAGCTTTTGCGGCCTGTGTCTTCTCGATTCTTGTCTTCTCAGGTGAGAGGTCCAATGGTGTGCCTGCTGGATTGAATGGTACCTCCATTTTTACTTTTAAACACAGCTCCTTTCTGTTCTCATTATTGGCTGTTATCCTTTTACGTCTCACCAGCAGGTTGAGGGTACACAGTTCTGTAAAACCCCTTCAGCATTTATTTTTTGTAGACTTTTTGCTGATGGTCAGTCGACTGGTGTAAGTTGAAACTTTTTGTAGATTAGATTGCATGCGTCTAACACTCCCTGAGGTTGAGCTTTTATCCATGTTCCTTTTTTTTAAAAAAACAGTGTGAGTAAAACTTAACTCTTCATAATCTCTTCTTGAAACATTTGCCTGTTTTGAATTTTATTGTCCACTCCCTACTTCAGCACAATATTTTAGGGCAGGTGTCCTTTACAGCCCTGAGTCTTTGTGAATGTTAAGTGACCATTAGCTGTGAGTTTAAAGCTGCTCTTGCAGGTAACGGCCACAAGGTGGCATCATTTCTCCTTTACCAAATTTGGTTACGAGGGAAACAGAGCCTTAATGGAAGTGGTGTTCTAGGTTGTATATTAGAATGGAATATGCCAGGAAAAAGCCCTTTAAGTTTATGTCTCATTACTTCTTGTTCATATTTGTAATTTACGTTTTATTTTTTATCCCAGCAAATTTGATTACGATGGTTTGTTTGCTCTAGGTGTGCAAGATGTGGCTCTTTCACACATATACAGGTATCTATTCTTCCTCGCATCCTTTTCTCATGTAGGTTATGACGGAATGTTGAGTAGTCTTCTCCTGGTCTTCCGTACGTCTTTGGTGGTTATATATTTCACATGGTTTGTATATCTCTGTTAACCCCAATATGGTAATGTATCCAATCCTCATCCCTTTCTATTTGGTGAACCATAAGTTTTTAAATGAATCTGCGATTGCCTCTCTTTGTGGAAATATCTTCATTGGTATCGATTTTTAAGTAACTCCTAAAAGTGATATGATAGGATATGTGTCTTTTGCTTTCTCACTTACTACAGGTGGCGTGATTACGTCTAGACTCATCTATGGTGCTGCAAATGGCATTGTTTCATTTTTTCACTAGCTCATATTCCATCTGTACAGGTAGCAGTTCTTCTTTGTCCGCCCATCTGTCGGTGGACTTTTTGGTTACTTCCGTATCTTGGCTATTGTAATACTATGCAATGCAGATTTGCATACCTGTGTCCTTCCAATTCTGTCTTCTTAGTTTATAGGTCCAGGAATAGGTCTGCTGGATCCTATGGTAGCTCAATATTTACCTTTTAAAGGCACCTCTATTCTGTTCTCTTTAGTGGCTCTTTCCAGGTTACGTCCCACATAAAGTTGAGGGTATGCATTTCTTCCCAGCACCTTCAGCATTTATTCTTTGTAGTTTTTGCTGATGGTTCTTCTGAGTGGTGTGAGCTGATACCTCTTTGTGGTTGAATTTGCATGTGTCTCATAATGCGTTGAAATTGAGCTTTTAGACATGTCCTTTTTATTTTTCCAGCTATGATTAGAGCTTATTTCTTCAAAGTGTTTTCTTAAAGTATGTGTCACCATTTGAAATATTTTGGCCATTACCTCCCTCAAGACATTTTGAGGGCAAGTTTCATTTACAGTTCTGCAGTACTTGTTCCTATGAAATGACCATTAGCACGGGCTTTAAAGCTGCTTTTGCAGGTAACTGCCAGAGGGCAGCAGCCTTTCTATGTTCCCCACCCTGGTAACTAGGGAAAAGCCCTTGCGGCCTGTGGTGTTTCTCGGTTAAAAATTAGAGTGGAGTGTGCCTGGAGAAACCCACACAAGCTGATGTCTCCTTACTTTTGTTGGATTTTTAAATGTAATTTTTATTTTTTATTGGAGTAATTTTCCACTGTGTACGTGGACCACTTCTACTTTGTGCATTCCTCGGTTGATGGACATTTTCATTTCTTCCAAGTCTTGGCTATGGTAAATATTGTTGGAGTGCAGGATTGCCAGCCTGTGACTTTTTGATTCTCATTTTCTCAGGTGATAGGCCCAGCAGTGGGTGTGATTCATTGACTGGTAGCACCGTGTTTCCCCTTTCAAAGCACCTCCTTTGTGTTTTCATTAGTGGCTCTTACCACGTCCCCCTTAGAATCGAGGGTACGCATTTCTCCACAATCGCTTCAGCATTTATTGTTTGCAGCATTTATGCTAATGGCCCTACTGGCTGCTGTGAGCTGATAGGTTTTTGTAATTTGGGTTTGCATGTATTTGAAAATTCGTAAAACTCATTATTTTTCTCCGCCGTTTTCTTTTCTGTTACAAAAAGGAAACAAATGGGAGTACATTATAACTCTGGAAACTGTCTTCTTAGAAGGTTGCCCTCTTTTGAATTTTTTGGTCGATTTTCCACCCCAGAGTTTTTTTAGAGAGCAGGTGTCATTTCCCGAACTGCAAGTTTGGTGAATATTTATTGACCTTTAGAAATGGGTTTAAAGCTGCTGTTGTGGGAAGTGGCCTCAAGCAGGCAGCATTCTCCATTCCCAAATCTGGTTTCTAGGGCAGCAGAGCCTTTCTGGAAGTCGTGTTCCTAGGTTGTAAATTACATTGGAATGTGCATGGAGAAACCCCCATAAGTTTATGTCTCATTATTTCTTCTTGGTTTTAAAAATTTATTAATTGTGGTAAAGCTTAGAATATTGTTTGTCCTAGGTGTACACAATCTGGTTCATTTGTAGATTATATATGTCTATTCAAGTACAGATCCTCTTCCCATGTAAAATGTTACAGAATGTTCCGCAGACCTCCCTTGCTATATGGTCGGTCGTTTTGAGATATGTATATAATATGTGTTTGTATACATATAGTAACACTAATCTTAATTTATCCATTCCCCCCACCTTTCCTTTTAGATGAGCATAGTTTGTTTTCTAAGTCTGTGAGTGTCTTTCTCTGTGGAAATATGTTCATTTGTGTCAGTTATTAGATAACGCCTATAAGTGATATCATAGAATATAGGTCTTTTGCTTTCCGACTTACCTCATGTTTCATGATTATCTCCAGAGTCATTTGTGGTGCCTCAGAGAGCAATGGTTCATTGTTTTCCATGGCTAATATTCCATTGTGTACATGGACCACTTCTTCTTTATCCATTCACCTCTTGTTGGATATTTTGATTGCTTCACGGTCTTGGCTATTGTGAATAAGGCTGCACTGCAGCTTTTGCGGCCTGTGTCTTCTCGATTCTTGCCTTCTCAGGTGAGAGGTCCAATGGTGTGCCTGCTGGATTGAATGGTACCTCCATTTTTACTTTTAAACACAGCTCCTTTCTATTCTCATTATTGGCTGTTACCCTTTTACGTCTCAACAGCAGGTAGAGGGTTCACAGTTCTCTAAAACCCCTTCAGCATTTATTGTTCGTAGACTTTTTGCTGATGGTCAGTCGATTGGTGTAAGTTGAAAACTTTTTGTAGATTAGATTGCATGGGTCTAACACTCCCTGAGGTTGAGCTTTTATCCATTTTCCTTTTTTTTAAAAGAGCGTCAGTAAAACGTAACTCTTCATATTCTCTTCTTGAAACATTTGCCTGTTTTGAAATTTTTTGTCCATTCCCTACTTCAGCACAATTTTTTAGGGCAGGTGTCCTTACAGCCCTGAGTCCTTGTGAATGTTAAGTGACCATTAGCTGTGACTTTAAAGCTGCTCTTGCAGGAAACGGCCACAAGGTGGCAGCATTTCTCCTTTACCAAATTTGGTTACTAGGGAAACAGAGCCTTAATGGAAGTGGTGTTCTAGGTTGTAAATTAAAATGGAATGTGCCAGGAAAAAGCCCTTTAAGTTTATGTCTCATTACTTCTTGTTCATATTTGTAATTTACTTTTTATTTTTTATCCCAGCAAATTTGATTACAATGGTTTGTTTCTTCTTGGTGTGCAAGATGTGGTTCTTTCACACATATATGTGTATCTATTCTTCCTCGCATCCTTTTCCCATTTAGGTTATGACAGAATGTTGAGTATTCTTCTCCTGGTCTTCCGTACGCCTTTGGTGATTATATATTTCACATGGTATGTATATCTCTGTTAACCCCAATATGGTAATGTATCCAATCCTCATCCCTTTCTATTTGGTGAACCATAAGTTTTCAAATGAATCTGCGATTGCCTCTCTCTGTTGAAATATCTTCATTGGTATCAATTTTTAAGTAACTCCTAAAAGTGGTATGATAGGATATGTGTCTTTTGCTTTCTCACTTACTACAGGTGGCATGATTACGTCTAGACTCATCTTCTATGGTGCTGCAAATGGCATTGTTTCATTTTTTTCAGTAGCGAATATTCCATCTGTACATGGAGGAGTTCTTCTTTGTCCATCCTTCTGTTGGTGGCCTTTTTGGTTACTTCCATATCTTGGCTATTGTAATACTGTGCAATGCAGATTTCCTGCCTCTGTCTTTCCAATTCTCTCCTCTTAGATTATAGGTCGAGGAGTGGGCCTGCTGGATCATATGGTAGCTCAATGTTTACCTTTTTAAGGCACCTCCATTCTGTTCTAGTTCGTGGCCCTTTCCAAGTTACGTCCCCCTTGAAGTTGAGGGTATGCATTTCTCTACAACACCTTCAGCATTTATTGTTTGTAGTTTTCTTGCTGGTGGTTATTCTGACAAGTGTGATCTGATACCTCTTTGTGGTTGAATTCGCACGTGCCTCATAATCCATTGAAAATGAGCTTGAAGGCATGTCCTTTTTTATTTTTCAAGCTGTGATTACCCCTTAGTTCTTCAAAGTGTTCTCTTAAAGTATGTGTCACATTTTGAAATGTATTGGCCATTACCTCCCTCAAGACATTTTGAGGGCAGGTTTCATTTGCAGTTCTGCAGTACTTGTTCCTATGAAATGACCATTAGCACAGGCTTAAAGCTGTTTTTGCAGGTAACTGCCAGAGGGCAGCAGCCTTTCTATGTTCCCCACCCTGGTAACTCGGGAAAAGCCCTTGCACCCTGTGGTGTTTCTCGGTTATAAATTAGCGTGGAGTGTGCCTGGACAAACCCACACAAGCTGATGTCTCCTTACTTTCGTTGGATTTTTAAATGTAAGTTTTATTTTTTATTGGAGTAATTTTCCACTGTGTACGTGGACCACTTCTACTTTGTGCATTACTCGGTTGATGGACATTTTCATTGCTTCCAAGTGTTGGCTATGGTAAATATTGTTTTAGTGCAGGATTGCCAGCCTGTGACTTTTTGATTCTCATTTTCTCAGGTGATAGGCCAAGCAGTGGTTGTGATTGACTGACTGGTAGCACCGTGTTTCCCTTTTCAAAGCACCTTCTTTGTGTTTTCATTAGTGGCACTTACCACGTCCCCTTTAGAATCGAGGGTACACATTTCTCCACAATCGTTTCAGCATTTATTGTTTGCAGCATTTATGCTAATGGCCCTTCTGGCTGCTGTGAGCTGATAGGTTTTTGTAATTTGGGTTTGCATGTCTCTGAAATTCCTAAAACTCATCATTTTTCTCCGCCGTTTTCTTTTCTGTTAAAAAAAGGAAACAGTTGGGAGTACAATATAACTCTTGATATGGTCTTCTTGGAAGGTTGCCCTCTTTTGAATTTTTGGTCAATTTTCCACCCCAGAATTTTTTCAGAGAGCAGGTGTCATTTACCGAACTGCAAGTTTGGTGAATATTTAGTGACCTTTAGCAATGGGTTTAAAGCTGATTTGTGGGAAGTGGCCTCAAGCAGGCAGCATTTCTCCATTCCCAAATCTGGGTACTAGGGCAGCAGAGCCTTTCTGGAAGTCGTGTTCCTAGGTTGTAAATTACGTTGGAATGTGCATGGAGAAACGCCCCTAAGTTTATGTCTCATTATTTCTTCTTGGTATAATTTTTTTTTTTAAATTTGAGTAAAGCTTAGAATATTGTTTGTCCTAGGTGTACACAATCTGGTTCATTTGTAGATTATATATGTCTATTCAAGTACAGATCCTCTTCCCATGTAAAATGTTACACAGGGTTCTGCAGACCTCCCTTGCTATATGGTCGGTAGTTTTGAGATATGTATATAATATGTGTTTGTATACATATAGTAACACTAATCTTAATTTATCCATTCCCCCCACCTTTCCTTTTAGATGAGCATAGTTTGTTTTCTAAGTCTGTGAGTGTGTATCTCTGTGGAA